>NW_002060959.1:1023745-1169901 GCF_000150275.1 Trichoplax adhaerens | reverse complement strand
TGCAATTTACGGCGCATACTACCATACCATGAATAGTATGACTGCATAATCGGCTGTGCTCTGTCTGAAAGCATAGTATTATAATTGAATTAAAAAATCTCCTCCATAATTAATTAGTAAAACTAAGAAAAAAGGCAAAAATAAGCATTAAAGAATCAAATTATTAAAGGGATTATTTATAACTCTACTTCTCACTTAGGGTACGCCTTTGGAGCGATTTAGCAAAGTTGGCACGTAAGCAAGAAGTATGGGATGTCGCTCGGGTCGCTTCTACATTCTGTCTGTTATATGATGATGGTCGTTGGAATATTATCAGAGCTAATGATAGCTCATTAGAAACAACATTACCAAAAGTCCAAAATTTAGTTGCCACGAATGAAGAAATCACGGCTCATAACAATACTGAATTAATGAGGATACTTGCTGAAGTATATTGCATCCATGGAGAGGTCAGCTATAGAATTATTATGTAATTAATCTCCGACCTAATTTGAAATTTGATTGGTAAAATTAATTAAAAGCTAATAAATTATCAGCATACTGATTGATGTAATACACCTTACCGTCCAGGCATATCTTTGTAAGTCTAGAGATGAAGGTACTTTATTAGGAGATAGCCCTTCACCTCCTCAGGATCCCAAACTAAAACAAAAAAATCAAGTGACAAATACCCTGGACGATCCAGACTGGAAGACTTATTGGTATGCATCATATTACAAGATATGATATTATGAAAAGTGTTGCTATGCATGAGGGGCTTTAATCTTTAGCACATTATTATATTGCTCTTAACATCTATTAACTTATTTTTGACTAGTGATTGGGTGAAATCATTGTGGCAAACAGCGATTAACGACTTTAAGCGTGCATTACAACTTGGTTGCGAATTAAGTGAATCATGGCTAGTTTATAGCGCAGCAGCTTATTTATGGAACTATTGCAAACATAAATTTGATCAGGCCTCTTTCCGAGAATTCGTACCAGTTTTTCAGCCAGTCTTAACTGCAATGAAGACTATTGGAATCAACGGGTACGACTATTTAGTGACGAATAATCGATATATATCTTATATGTGACTATTAGATCTTGAGACATGCAGCATTATATCGCATAAAATATCATTCTGTTTGCCATTGCTTATATCGAGTTATCAATTTTAGCAGTTCATTTAATCCTTGAAAATTGTATTCGTAGGGAATCTGTCTTATACAGCGAAATAAGCTATGTTCTCGCTAAAGGAATTATTCAACCATGGCTGCCCGAATTACCTACTCGTATCGTTTTACCTTTAGAGGTAGAAAAAGGTAAAGGTGGAGGTGGAGGTGGAGGCAATACTACTGCTGGAATCGCTCATTCGAATACTGCTATTAGTAATCGTACTGTACAATCTAGTATGACTGGCTCTGATAATAGCATAGTTACAGCAGGTATGAAAGTACCTAGAATAATTAACATTGATCCGGATGCAACACCTGAATTAAAACAAGCAATGGACATCATTGAAAATGCATTAACATTAACGAATGGGTCGAATGACAACAATAAGATACCTTTATCGTTACGACATAAAATGTTAACTTTATGGGTTTATTTACGCCAATTATTAAATATAAACATTCCACGCAACTTATCCCATGAACATGATGAAAATAAAACTCCGGTACTATCTGCATCAAAGGCAATCACCGCTGTTGAAATGATTTCATCAAGTCGTAATGGACTTGGAGAATTTGTGAATTGTCCAACGTTAAATGATGTAAGATTTCTAAAGTAATGACCCATTATAATATATGTAGAATGCACCAAAATAGATTAAATTTACTTTAAATTATTCGCTTTAAAGAGATACTCCATCCGACTGATAGATTATTATAAAATAATTAAAATTCAACGATTACATCAAGTAAAAATGTTTAACAGCATTAATGAAGTCAAAATTTAATACCAATTGAATAACATTTCTTGAAATTAATTTTAATAGGCCATTAAATGGGTAGAATCAGCTAATATATCATGGAATGATTGCATCGTAGAATTATATTTGTGGTCAAAGTTAGCACTTGTCTCGTTACAAGTTAAAAATTTCAATAATGTCATTAGTTGCTCTGAGAAAGGTCTGAAATTTGGAACACGTACTGAGATAACATCATTAAAGAGTCAAAAGATACAAGAATGGTAATAACATAAATATCGATAGCAATTTTTTACATGCATTAATAGTATCTAATTCCTGCATAAATATCAGTATTTCATTTTTGACCTATATGCAAGACTAGGCTACTATCCTATTTAGTGACAGAACAGTAATTCTGATATTAAATGTTTCTTATATCTGTTTATGAATCAATAATGGCATCATGGTGAATGGCAGCCAGTTTAGTTACGTCTATGCCCATGAAATGTTGAGCTTGCTGAATTCTCTTCTCGGTCAGGCTTATGTTGAGACCATGGGTGGTAGAATTGAACAGCGCCGATTAGCCATGCAAGCATTTGTTGATAGTGTCAGGTAGTTATTGTAAAATCTGCTTATTCATGAAAGCAATGATATATAATATCGAAATATTTTTCTTGAAACTTTCACAAAGAATTAAGGTATAGAATACATTTTTACTACTTGCAACCGTTTTTCTAGATGTGCCATAGAAGCTAGAAGTTATACTTTAGCAATGTCTGCGATACGTCATTATTGGAATACCTGCTTACCTCTTGTCAAACCGCCATTAGAGCGGAAACTACTCATTGAGCCGTTAACGTTTCTACTTGAAAGTATATCTGACTTATATCGAATTCATAATAAATCAAAGGTATGGAAAATTTTTTATAATATATACTAACATCATAGCGAATTTCTATGGTATTATAGTATTTTTTTTATGAAACATTTTTTAAAATGGAAGGTAATTATGGTAGTGTTATAGAAATATAAAAATAATCTTTAAACATTTTTGGGGTTTGAATTTAAATCATCTTGTAGGCAGATGAAGTAAAATCAAAATTAACGTTTGATCAAGGGGATCCAAAACTCAAGCAAAGTTTACAAGATTCCAACCAAACCGCTGAAGAATATATCGATGATTTAACTATACGGGCTGCTATGTATGGTGTTTTATTCTTAGGCTACGCTGACAAGGTATATTCTATCGGACTGATGCATTTTTTTTATTTAACTTTTGCCTAATAAATATTTAGCGAAACTAGATCCCATAATAAAACTTGCTATTTATGGTTTGTTATAATAGGATCAATACAAGGAAGGTCTCCAAGCCATGGATAAAGCAATTAGCCACATGCCTCGAACACATCATCGATTGTAAGTGGAAAAATTGATATCATAATTTTGGAGAATATCTAGTAATGATAGCAAATTTATTTTACTATTTAGGTTAATATTTAAACATCGTGTCATATTCAAAGCTAAATTGGGTAAAAATGTCTTGCCTGATATTGCTAAATTCAGGGTAAGTAATTAGTAGAGTCTAATGCAAGTGCAATCCTGTTCTCGAATAGTCCAGAATTGTACTTTAATTGTGTAATATAACTTTCTTATGTTTCGATAATCTGTAAAAACCGATTAATATGCTGGAATGAACACTGTTATGGACTGTATTACCATTTAATGGCATAACTTTAATAAATTTCTTCAATTATATATAATATTTTGTTTCTGCAGGATGAAAATGAAAGGGTGGTTGCAGAAATGTGGCGATACGTAGCCGAATGTTCTGATGACCGCCTGGAACAGTTATCATCCTATCAGAATTCAATTGAAGTTCTTAAAGTAAGCTTTAAATTATTTATTTTTAACTCGCTATCCAATAGCAGTCTCTAAACTGTATCCTGTATTGATTGATATTAATCAAATTTGGC
Source organism: Trichoplax adhaerens (assembly GCF_000150275.1). Classification (NCBI taxonomy): domain Eukaryota; kingdom Metazoa; phylum Placozoa; class Uniplacotomia; order Trichoplacea; family Trichoplacidae; genus Trichoplax; species Trichoplax adhaerens. The sequence goes on along the minus strand of NW_002060959.1, from coordinate 1,166,034 downwards.
TCGTACTAGATATTAAACGTTTGGAAAAATTTTATTTTAATTTATAATAGAATTCAGAAAGTCAGTGGCAAAAGTTTGATTACTTACTTGAATTTGGTTGTTGGCTGCATCGTCATTTATTCCCGTTACAAGATGCTATTGATCAGGTAGTTTTCAAGATGACTTATGTTAGCCTCTGACAAGTAGTCTGTAACCATATCTATTAATATTACAGAGATAATATTCTCTAATCAGTTCTATCATATTTGTTTTAACGAATATGGCATACCCGTAATTTTTTTAAACAGTTTGAATGGGCGGCAGATATTATTTTATCAATGGCACGATCGGAGCGCCTTCAAATCGGTATGTCAATTGAAACTTGGTAATACAGCATGATCCTGTCGAATTATTTATTTTATCTAACGCACCAAATACGTATATTTAAAGACTGCTGAAAGCTTAATGATATATTTATGTAATTTAGCGGATGCTAAGCAACAGAAAAGAAAAATTGGCATGGCCAAATTGGAAAATGGTATTAATACTGAAGATGATGAAGATGATGATGATGATGATGATGATGATGACGACGAACTATTTGGTATTAATCCTGCCGACTATATTCCAATAAAAAGTGAAGAAACTATTGGTATCATTCCAAGTGAAATTCCTATTACGGCTAAAGATATCCTACAAGTTAAACAGTTAGAAGCCTTATTACGCATTCATGTTATAATGGCGTTAACCTGCAACCGCTCATCGCCTAAATATCGCAAATATATTCATTTTGCTTGGACTTACTTAATGAGGATTTGGAGGGTAATACGCTTGTTTAACATTGAGCTTCTGCTTTAAATAGCTACTTCTAGCTATAGTTTCTGTTAAATACTGTAGTAGCAATAACGGAAGCATTCATTTAAATATCCATCATTCAGATTGAAAAGTTAATAATATATTAGAGTTCGGTGTAAAATATCCCTGACTTCGACTTATTAGTATTTTTGCTAAAGCGCTAATAATATTCATATCGCTGACGTTAATGCTCAAAATATATACTAGGCTTTATAAATTTTTAATTATTACTATAGCAATGATAAAATAACCAAATAAATCCAAATATCAGTTTCCCTATATCATAGTCTAAAGTTTAGTAATAATTATATTTGTATCGTAATGATAATCATGATTTAAAAATTTCGACTAATTGAAATATTTATTATAATTATCGCATCTGCAGTTAAATCAAATAACTGCTAGTAAAACATTGCATGAACTAGCATTAATTCAAGAACGACAAGCTGAAGCAAAGAAAGCAAAAGATAAAAATGCTAACAAAGATTCAACAAAAGAGGTTAAAAGTAAAATCTGATATAAGTGGATTGTAGCTCGATAGGATAAGAAATATTAGAACTAAATTATAAGTAGATGCGCACGCTTAAAAATAATTTAGGCTAATTATTTCAATTTCTTGATGGCGTGATTACCACGCTGCCATATTTATACATTCATAAGTTAATTAACACAAATTTTTAAAATCTATCCCGACAGCTACAGGTCTTGAAACTACCGAAACGAAAAAGTAACACCATACATCCTTCAGCGGCTCTGCCTACCACCATTGATGCTTGGAGCACTTACGAATTGCCGGATGATGTTAGTGAATTTTCATTATAAAAATCGTTACTTTTTGTATTTAAAAATTTGCAGGAATAAAATGCAAACTATTTCGTTCTAATGAGATATAATCTTCAAGAAATGTAAAACACTGTACAGTCGTGAGTTTCTAAATATACTACTGTACATCGCCATATCTTATTTAAGAATGTAATCTATGACAAGCATATAATAACGTATAAATATTAATGCTTATTTCCTGCATAATATCAATATAGTTCGATTATTAAGATATAGTATGTAAAAGTAGCTCTTATGTCTATATGCATTTGCTATTGATTGGATTCTAGTTTCGTAATGCTATAAAGAACGATACTACTGGTTGTGGTTTCAACAAAATCTCAATTAATAAGCCGGTAGGTGCATGAATTAACTAACTTGTTATTTTCTCTACTTACTGATTAAAAATTTTTAGTTTTGAATATAGATACAGCACTAATGACTTTTGCTTCCTTATAAAATAGATGTTAACATTTCAAATAATGAAAGATTTTTTGGAATTATGTCAACAATCTGGTTATCATCAATTATGCCCACCGTTGGTGTCTATGATGACTTTGCTCGCTCAGGATGTGATTGAACATAAAACTTTGATCAGTTATAGCCGTCTACTATCCATTCAACTATATCAAGATTTAAATTTGGTATCGGGTGTTAAACATCATGAACAAATTGCCGGTGATGTCGTTATAGACGAGAGCGAACAAGCAAAGTATGCCAGCTTATTTTAGCAGTTTAACTGAACTGTAGCGGAATAGTAGCCAATTTTTTTGTATATCAATTTAACAAAGATAAATGTTCATTATATTATTCGAAATTGGGCATTATTCATTACTTATTCTGTAATTCTCTACGCTGTTTTTAATTGAATATTGCTTTCCTGCGACTTATTTCATCTTTGTGATCACACGATTATACGATTAGTAATGGAAAGCTCATGATATATATATATATATAAATACTAGTGTAGTGAAGTAAAATGGAGCTATATTTTAAATAAAAGATATTAACTTGGCTTGATTTCCATGAAATGATAGATCGAGAGAAGAGATTCACGAGTGGCAAGAAATACAAAATCGTGTCGAACTCGAAGGCGAAAAGATTGCAGCTAAAAAGAAAGCAACTGTTCGATTTGAAGACGATTACGACGACAAGCCAGAAACTACGATTAAATCTGTTAAAAATTCAATTGATATAAGAAATTTCGAGTTTAATAGTACCGTTGCAATCAAATCGTTAAAGATTGTTATTGGCAATGTATCATTACGCCATTTATGGACAGATACAGCGGAATTATTAATTAAGCAGGTAAAAATTACTTAATTTATTGATATAGTTTTCTATCCTAAGAGACCTATTTATTAATTCTTTCTCCATAATATTTAGGGACGTTATCAGTCCGCTCGACAATATTTAACTGAGGCACAGTTTTCAGCTGAGGTAATAAATATTTATCTATTCTAAGAGCTGGCTGAAATGCACTTATTTAGAATTCTGTGCATATATATATATATATATACATTTGCAATCGTTTTAATTGATATTATTTATGAAAATCTACAGATTATTTGATAGCTTACCTTTTTCTTCGTATTGCAGAATAACTGATAGAATTTATTAATTTTATTACTAGGTCTTCGATGACAAGGAACTAATGACGAGAATTTATTACAATCTCGCTGTGATATTGTATCGAGAAGCTAATATACCGCATGCTTTAGCTAAACTAATTGATGCTCAAAAGAATGCCGTTGATAAAGGAATGTGGCTAAAAACAATTTTATGTCTAGTTGATGTGTTGTTACAAGATAGTTATCGAAAGTCTCAGGTAATTTAACCCATTGAAACTACTTAATTTTCTTTATAAAGCGAAACAAAGTATAACATTCATTACAGTTATTTTATGCGTAATTATGGAGTCTAGTAATGATTGAATATCAATGAAATAAAAATATTCTAAATTTCACTTATGTCTTTCTTTTCATCCGTTATACGTCAAAATAGGCAAAGACTGTACTACTTCATTCTATTGGTTGTCTAGTCGAACTAGCAGAAGAGCGGAAGAATGAAGTTAACTATATTACATATGTCAAAGCACTGCTAACAGCTAGGTAACATTGCTCAGGGTTAGAATATATAGTTCACTTAGGACTTTACTCAATAGATTAGACGGTTATTAGAAATTGGCTAAGATTTTTATGAAATGTTATAGCATTTAGATAGAGTAATTTAAATCGAGATTTTATATAAATACATATTGGAACATAAATAGTATTTGTTTATTTTAATAGGAAAGGTCTTTCAACTTCTAAGAGTTAGAATCTAAATCTAAATAGCTAAAAGTATAAATCTGTTTTCTCGCTTCTGATCTATTGATTTTAGATTGGCAGCACTAGAAATGGAAGAATCGAAGGAAATGGAAAATTATAGTCAATTACATGCAACATTAATAACCGCTTTAGAGGTATTATTTCGCCACCTTGATAATTAAAGGCTACACTAACTTAGAACAAGGACACAAAATAAATCATTTGAAAACAAGCTGTAATAGTCTATTAAAAGTTATAGGCGTATTATGTGTTTATTTTTTATCTTGTTTTGCTTAGCATTACAATACATCTATCGAAGATTTGAAAAATGAAGGTTTTAAAAGAGAAGCATCGAAAGTGTTAATTGAGCAAGGAAAATTGAAAAAGTAGGCTAGATTTTTGACTCTTTTATTGCATTTCATGATTTCTTACTCTCTTATCTTTGAATTTAAAATCCGTTAAACCCATCTTTTTTTAATCATCATGGCAGCTTGTTAGCAAATGTAGCGTCAACAACAGATGATCAACATCAGTACCTACTTGAGGTAACCTTAATGTTTTCATTATAGTAGTTGTTGATAGAGTTTCTATACCTCAATAAAGAAATGACAATATCTATGATATTTTATGGTTCTATATCTTTAGGCCTTGCAATCTTACGAAGAAGCAGTACAGTTATCAAATGATGTCTATGTTGATAGTACAACGTTAAAGCCTGTATTAAAGCCAAGAGAAGCTAATCTGCCGGTTCAAAGAGAGAGTATTCAAGCTCGGTTAGCGTTTGCCAATCATGTTATTGTAATCATGATTACAGCTGATGCAGAAGACCAGCAAAAGCGGAAGCTTGATGCAAGGAAAGATAGTGTACAGCGGGTAAAGCTTTATACTTTATTACACATAAATGTATCTAATAATTCACAGTAAAGATTAATCAATCTTGGTAGGTATTCGATGAATATGTCAGACCAACGCCTATTCCTAATTCCATTGATACCATTTGGAAAACAGCAATAAAGTAAAAATGCTTTTCCTTTTATGAACTCGAAATTTTAATGCCATTTTTCCATTAGCTAGCTTGAATTACTGTTGGATTAATAAATCTATATCAAACGACTATTTGCCAGTTTTCATAATGAATTACGACTAAAAGCAATACTTGTCTATATATTTTTCTATTAGTACATTCACAGGAAAAGCACTAACACATTTATCGATAGCTCATCATTTAGCTGGATCATCTATCAAGCTAAAAGCTGAGGTACTACTGTAATTGATCTGTATTGTTTTCCCATTAGTACTACATTTTTAATGATCGTTTCTTGTTAGGTGTTGTATGCAGCTGGTAAGAGTTTAAGATTAAAAGCTTTCCAAGCTAATCCCAGTGAAGTTTTACCATGGAACGATTTACTTTTAACGGTAAAATACAGCTTAGCCGAGCAATTTTCTCCGTAATATTACCTTTATAGTACAATAGTCAATCAAGTTGTTTATTGCTTCAATAATTGGTGTAAAAACTGCGCCAAATATGCTATTATACTGTATACTTACGTTGCCTTGTCGGTCTACAAAGTCGGCTAATATAGTGATAATGAATAGTGATATTAACTAATAATTTCTAATACAAGTAAATTAATCGATCGTCTACAAGCAAATTAGGTCTGATAGAGAATAACTGCTTTATATATATTTCAAGAAGCAAGCACCTATTAATTAGTGCCATTAATACATCTATTGCATTATTTGATCATCTTTAATTAATGTATGCCACATCAACTTTGTTTATAAACATATTAATTGTATACTACTTAAGTACCATTGATTATTTGAAACTGATATGGATATGCAGCTATTAAAAAAAGGGCACGATGCTAGATTAGATTTTAATATAGATAGAAATCTGCGTAAATAGCAGATCAGGACATTTAATTAAAGTGACTTTCTATCGAAATTTAATTGCTATCTCGGTAATCTTTCTGACTCAGAATAATCAGAAAAACTTACTAAATAATGAGGTGCCTGACCAAAAGAATGACAAAGATTTATACGAATTATCCGACGGTAGCATTTCTGATCAAGATGAGGCAAGAGATGATAAAAGTGAACTCGAGTTGGAATTCGGCAATAGAAAATATCGTGCAATTCGATATCTGGTAATAAAGAAATTTTTATTGGTTTTACACTTAAAAATAGCTTTTTGTTCCATAGCCCTATAATTGAACAGTTCTGCATAGTAATTACTACTTTTCAAATTTCCTGTATTTGTACTATATTTTGATCGTATTAACCAGCGAAGTATGATAGAGATATTAAGTTTGGTTTGTGTTAGCAATATAAATTAGCCTTGCTGTTTTAAATAATGACTTTATATTGAGTTTACTAAGCATTCTCTCGTATATGTAAGTACGCCTCGCTAGTAATCTTCCAATATGATTACTCAGCCCTATGTCAACTGTGTTAGATTTTACTTGGATTGAAGAAATATTTTGCTAATTTATGGTATCTTGATCTATTTTATATCTTTGCTTCTGTAGTTTAATTATGGTTTAAGTCAAAATTACCTAGCGCAAGCGAATGATTGCGTATCTCAGTGTGTGCATCTCTGTCTGTCACATCGTCATCATGTAAGTACAGAAAATTAGTTAGTTGTTCTGCTATACTTAAACAATATCGTTGAATGCATTTTTGGCATAAATTACGGCGATTTTTGCAAATTCTTCACAAATAATTTAATTCCAAGTTTTCAAATCTAATGGAACAATGTTAATTAATACGCTCTCTTAGGATATATTATCGTTGGCAGCGCTTGAAATGGTGGAATGCTGTGGTAGATATGATCCCTTGACAACAGCCCAATATTTAGCTTTGCATCAGGTAGCTTTATGCGTAGTTATAATGAATCTAGCAGTATAAGGAGTATATTTTGTCCTATTAAATAGCAATATATCTAAAATTATTAACTCAGAGATATATAATGCTTAAAATTAGCTTGATTTCGCCATTGTAACATTAAGCTTACTATTGACGTAGAGCTGTGCAGCTAGTCAATTTTTATACGAAACATTAATGGGAGCTCAGCGAGATCCAACAGCATCTCGCCAAGCAGCCTTACTACAACAACGACGACATATTAAAATTGCATCATGTGATATCAACGAAGCCATATCTACTACATTACAGAGTAATTTGGATCTACTGGAAGTAACTAGTGAGGTATGGTATTAATTCTATTATAATTTATACACAAATTACCGTAACTTATTTTTATAATATAATGGAAAAAGTTTTAAGCTTGTATTAATTATTTCAACTAATCATCTATACTGATTTAACAATTTAATTTTAAAAGTATTATATACTTAAATGGATCCAATAATTAAAGGTTAATTATATTACTGCTTAAATTGTAGGCATGGAAATTCATATCTATTAGCCCAAATCATTTAGATTTAATGAAAGATCTCCCGGCGGGTATCTCTTGCATAATACTGCAGCATTCACCGGATAAGTTAGTACCGTATTAATAATATCTTTTAGAATTAGAGCCATTTTCAGTCATTACAGGACTACTATATGGGCTGATTCATATTTTACTGAATTCTTATTAGAACTTTGAGAGCCTATTACAGTATATTCGTATCTTATATTTTCGAAAAATGGTAATATTTAGATTTTCTTTTGGATTTAATAGATCGGTTTTATATGGAGCTATGCTGGAAAAATCAAAGACTGCAACTATTAAAGCAACCAAATTATCCAGCCAAAGTAACTCTACATCCATTTAAATATACAATTAACTGCAAAGATCAAAATTTAGCAGTTGTTAAAATATTGTTTGTAATCAATCAAAGGCGAGGTTATTGGTAGTTAAAAATTCTTTCCTGCGCTAAATTATTGACTTATTTTCTTTATAGACCTACCTATTAATGCGTCAGTAGCCAGAGCTGATGTTTCTCCAATACAATTAGATAACTTATTGGAAAAATTCGATCAATATAAAAAAGATCTTTCAGCGGCCTTGGTTAGGTGGAATCGTTTAGAACATATACAACAACAACAAGAGAAATTAATATCTTCATTTGATGGGGAAAGTGACATTAAAGTAGGATAATAAATTTCTTAACTTTATAATTGATTACAGTATATATAGCGTAATTACTAGTTGTCTTACTGCATGAACATCGTTGCTAAATTGTTAATTTATCTATACACAGGAAGCTAAAGAGCAACAAAAATTTACAGCGGAAGAAGAATCATTGCAGGTATTACCCACTCATCTTTTGGATCGTATTAAATGCAAATAAATAGCGGAATGACCTATGTACTTTCGGTAGTTAGTACTGATATTCTTAAACGTAACTTGGTTAAACCATTTTAATTTAAAAGTAGCATCTTCTATGATTTCAGGCAAATTTTAATGATTTAATTACTGATCTTGATGAATATTTAAGCCCTATTTTGGACAAATTTGACTTTATTGGAAGGTTAGAAATCGTAATAAATCATTTTAGCCTAGATACAGATACCTTTCTATGCATTTCGTATTTTTTTTTTATCAAATTAAATTTCAGGCCTTAAATTTTTTTACTCCATTCATAGACCTGGCACTGGCCGCACTGGTACTTCAAATATGAGTGGTCCACCTGGCTCAAGCCACACAACGGGTGATTTTCTTGTTATATTAGCTGATAAAGAGCTACTTCGGTTACCTTTGGAAGCGACTTCCTTCTTTCGCTCGGCTAGTGTCTCGTCTATTTCTCGAGATTTCTCCTTACAGATACTTCGTCATCGCTTGATTGACGGTAGGTTCATAATAGTTGGTTAACTAACTGTAGAAATAGATTGCTATAGAATTATTTAGTTTACTTTATCAGCAAGTGACGTAATCTTTAATGAAGGTAAACTACTTGTGCTCATATACAGTATATTGATCTTAACATTAATCATTTCTTCTTATTTAGATGAAGGGAGGGAAAAACGAGAAAAGCGAAAACCGAAAGTAAGTGATCAAATAAAACCGACAACCACGAGCAAAAGAAGTGACAAAAAAGGAAAGCAGCAGGTAATAATTGCTTATACATTTCAACGTAACTAGATAATCTATACCATTGGTCGTAACTTGTACCTATGGTTTTGTTATAGAATTTAACAGAAAGAGCTCCTCCCGCTAATGGGCTTAATATCAACTCATCTTACGTTCGATGTATCCAAAAACATCCAATTTTTTGATAGCGATAGCTAATAGCTTAGTTAGAGCGATAACTAGTTAAAATGAAGTATACGTTAAAACTATATTTACCCTTTGAAATTGTTCTGTGAAATATATAAATATATTTGCCCTTAACGCAAGTTGAAGATGTTGTCGATACTAAAAACTTTGGATCTGATATGGGTAAGAGTCAAAATACAACTATGATCAGTTATTTTATCTAAACCCAAGATGATCATGTAATTGAGTATCCATCTTTAAATTACTGTGTTACTCATATTTTACTATTAATATATTAGGCGAGTTTTCTCCATCCCAAGTTATGACCTCAATCTTGAAAAGTAGACCAGCAGTGACAAATCGATGGTATGGTTTAATGGGCAATGACCATGCTCCTAGCTTGGGTGAATGGCAACGAATCCTGTTGCAAAGTTCTGCTTTTATATACTACGCCTATGAGCGCTGTTTAGCTGATTTTTCACCTAAATATTTAGCGCCTTTAAATTTGCCAGGTATAATTCTATATTTATAAAATTTAGATTCATTGGTGAAAGATGGACAAAATTTTATATGTTGATACAATTGCGAAAAAATATTTTGATTCAATTCTGAACCTTCTGCCGTTGTAATATATTCCAGATTGCCGATTAGTTGTCATACTAGATCAAGCCCATTCGTATCAAAGCTTTCATAATCAAGCCAAAATTGACGCTCAGAAAAGGTTAATACTCTGACATAAGTATTCGTGTCATACTACATCGCACGGATACCTGTTGTGTCGAAGAGGAAGAGAATGAGATACTCAGTTCTTGCAAACAGATTTTGTAATTGCTTAAAATCGAAATTTAATATTCTTAAAATTTTATCGCATAGTGTGGAAGAATTACAACTAGAAGAACCATTAGAAACAGCTGCACTCTTTACTTTGTCCGGAGTGGGTTCAGTCGTAATTAACCAATGGGGAACGAAATTACAACAGAATAAGGAAAGAATACGCCAATTTATTGGAGGTAAATTTACCAATTAAGCATTAGATTGATGCTTGTACAAATGTGTCGGCAATCATATTTCACTTACTATCCAAAATGCTGTATATTTGTAGGGCACAGTATCTCCTTAGAAAATTGCATTCTACAATTATATATTAATTCATAACCGCTGTTGTTTTAGGTAACCAAACGGGGAAATAAAACTGTTGGTCAAATGGTATACGCTTTGCTAGATCCTGTCAAGGAACAAAAACTATTGGAACAAGATCTTGCATCAAGTCATAAAGGTAGTCTTGATATAGCTGCTGCTGTTGAGGCTCGTCGCCGTGAAGAAGAAGAGAACACAAATTCAGTGCAGCTATCATATGACTGGTATAATACTGTTATTTATGGCTTACCCAACTTGATTATAAACTAGCGACAAATGATGCTATGTTTCATTTCTATCTGATGGTGTAATCTCATTTTATAGTATTATACTTGTTTAGCAGGAATTCAAGTTAAGAATGTTATTCAGTGGTACGCATAGGTCATGCTAAATCTTGAATTTTAAAATAGCAACCGCTAATGAACTAATCTTATTCTTGTGACCAGTATTGTATATATACTCGTAGATACATACATTCACATACGTATAAGCCTGTAAAAGTACTGTAAATTTTTTTATTATTTTTGATAAGGTTTTTCATCAATATTAACGACAATACAATTTTTGGTGCCAATTGCTTGCTAATAAAGATCAATTTTAAAGTTACCCACTAAAGGTGTACAAAATTTTAAAATATCGAATAGCATGAAACTGGAAAAATCGAGCCACTTAAGATTACATTTTTATTGCATACACCATAGCGGCGTCAGCCTACAATAACATAACGAATTAAAAATGTTTAATTACGGTAGTAGCTTATGAACTATTATACTCGTAAGTGAATGAGATAGACAAATTGAATTGGGCAATTTATGGCATTAGACTTTAGTAACAGCAGCAACCATAGCTGCTCCAACACCAGAGCCATCGTCTGCAAGTACCCATGATATTGTGTTACCTGGAATGAGCTCGCTTAGAGTATCAGACATGATTTTGGCAAAAGTTGGATGTTTCTTGTATACAGAACCATCAACGGCCACAATACGATCCTTGGTTTCATTGATCTTTAACAAAATAGCGGCTATTCCAGTTGCTGCTAAACGACCAGCGCGTACCGATGCTGCGTTACATAATTTGACTATTGTATCGACATCACTTTCACTAGCGTCAATACCAAATTTATCCTTTAAAATTTCGCGAGCATTAGCTGCACCATTTTCCCTATTAACAAAGTGTATAATAACTGTTATTATTCATCGATAAATTGAACTACGTCAATCAATCAGTTGGTGATCAATTTCAATAGGCATCACTTACCCTACGATCTCGGATACATAACGAGTTTCAAAGCTTTCACGAATATTAAATTTATCACCGGCATTGCCATTAAAGAGGGCACCATCTTTAACAAGGAGTAATGCAGCCAAGCGGACAACTTCACCTAAGTACATACCAGATATCATCTTTTCAAAGCTATGAGAAGAAGGTGAATCAGGCCTCATTATAAGTCACTTGATAGCGTAAAATTGCAGTAAGTGAGAGCGTATCCAATCAATTCGAGAAGAGACTAGACGAGAGAAATTCAAAATTTCTGAAGAACTTACGTATTTTTGCCACGATTTAGAGAATGTTCATCGATTTCTCTGTCGAAGCCAGTTCGGATATTATCCAAATGTCCATGATCTCCGAAAGATCCCCATTCAATATTTATGATCACCTGTTTTGGGTCATCACGGTCGCCAGTCCATTTTTCTACAGCATCTAACTGCTCCATATAGCACGCATTAGTGCCAGTACCGATGATTAAGCCAATGACAGACTTTGGATTTTCGTAGGCGCTAGCCATTAATGTGCCTACAGTATCGTTGACAATGGCGGCAACGTTGACTTTAAAGTCCTGATGTTGGAAATGTATCATGAAGAGATATTTTAAGATTGATGTTAGTACGAGTCACATTTTTGACGAATTTTTAGTGTGCAATAGGTTGATGACCATTGCTAAAAAAACTATTCCTTTCCTACTAAGATGGTCTGAAATCACACTAGTGTACAATAGTAACTTTGTCACTTTCAATAACTGATTAGTATCCTAGAGTTCAATTAATTGCTACATGAGCACTGTAGTTGACCATCATTGACTAATGTCTTACCGGACATCTCTCAGCTAAAGCATTTTGCAAGAGTTGAACAACTTCTTCACCCTCTACGCCACTTGCAGTAAAGCCTTTAGTCCAAGTGATTAAGGTAGCTCTGTTCAAGCTATGTTGGGTGCATGGGAATGAAAACGTAAAGCCTGCAAGATTGCAAAAGTATTTTAATTAATTCATACAGGTATTATCACAATGACTTGATGATGTCGATTTGACCTACATCATTGATATGCCAATGTCTATCTATAAGCTTTTATCGCATTTTTTTGGTATTGCAATATGTTTACTATAATTTAGAAGTCTGATACTGTACAGTAGAGTGTGCGATGTATTGTACAGTACTGTACTGTATGTGTTGATCGCCAATTGTTTCAATGCTAGATAAACTGTAGATAAGATTGCAATATTCATTCATTAACTCCGTTAGGGAAAAACAAGTGGTCCTATCGTTAGATACGGATGGTAAAATAACAACATTTCAAGCATATGATGTCATCATCATTTGTTAGGGACACCATACTGGCAAATAACTTGGTACGGTCGTTCATAGTAAAGGTGTCGACGAATTTGGATACAGAAGCAAGAGTATGATTCTAAACTGCAAAGATAGACGAAAGACCACAAAGTTAGGGTTAGAGTGGTTCATATCCTGGAGCGTATTGTATGAGATTTGGCAAAATATTTTCCCTTCATTACTGTTAGTGTACAGTACAGTGTGCAATATGATACTGTCAGGTATAGTATAGTAGTTACAATGTGATCCCTTTTCTCCGATATATTTGAATAGTAAAAACTATCGGTAAAACGCTTGAAAAAGACCAACCGTTATCAACTTTCGTATATGTACAGATAGGTCTCTTATCATAGAAAGTTAATTACTCATTGATGAATCTTTATCCCGATGAAAATTAGCTTAGTTAGAAATGGCTTCGGTAGAAAATATTGGTTTTGCATGGGTTGTAGCGCTAAATTTACTGCTTCAATGTAAACTTGAATTACGGATATAGAATCTTCAAGTCAAGAGCTATCTGGACATATTAATACCGTGTATTAGCGATCCATTTTGCACAAACTGATGTGCAAAAATTGTAATATCGGATCACATCGTATAGTATGCACTATACACTGAGTAGAGTAGGCCGGAGAGTGAAACAAGTTTTCGCGTTCTCTATCGAAATCATAATGTAAACCAAACAGTTTTTCTGGCTTGTAAATCATGATATAGAAGTCCGAAAAACTGTTTCTATTTTTATGTGTATTGATATGAATAGGGTATAGCTAGTCTTTCGATCTCTTCTAGCGGATAGTAATGCATAAACTCTTCTTTTACAGTACTACACATACTCTGTATAGAGACAGCCGTGTTTGTCTTGGCAAGAAAGTCGAAAAATTCATTATTTACCAGACAGTAATGCATAAACTGTCCTTCTCTATACTCAATATGGACATTAAGAGTTGTAATTTGGATAGGCTGTCTTGGCAAAAGTAGGAAAATGATTCAGCCCATTTTTTCTTCTTCAGTACTACATGATTACAATACTCGTACCTTGGAGGAGTGCAGTTCATGCTCACTCGATCAACGCTAGCTTACCTCAAAACAATTGCATTCGATGCAAAAATAAAAGGAAAGCAATCCATTTTCCGTACTCAAACTTCAACAACAGATTTTTCTTCTAGTAGTATATCGTTTGATGGCGTTGTCGATTGTGCAGTAGATGCATACTTGTAGTGCATCAATCGATTACAATCAATGCTGTTTCAATAGCATGCAACAAAGTAATTTAAATTGATTGATCTTCTTTCTCCTCAATTTGATGTTAGCATGTGGAATAAAAGGAATAGCATGGAAGAGTTTCTAAGGCCAATATCCGCATGAGAAATAGTTTGAACTCTAACAATGGCTAACCAGCTGTCTGACTATTATTATTACTAATCCTACTGGCTTATTGTAGAACGAGCCATTAGGCCCTTAAGATGTGTAAAAAAAGGAAACGGCGATGAAGTGACTGATTGTCGAGATTGTGTCTGACCACATTGAAGGAATTTGCTATCATCAACAAAAGTAGCATGGGTAGTAATAACGAGCTGATGAAATTCTCTCATTTCACAGGACTATTGTACTTACAACATGGAAATCCTATCCTATCCTAGCCATCCCTTTGGATAGCAATATCAACGTGTGGTATTGACTGGACGCTAGCTATTCTTACCTAGTGGTATGTTGCTTCCTTTGATATCATATTTTTGCAAAAAGCTTTTGATACAATCAGCAATAAAAGCAAAGAGGTCACGACCTGTCCCTGTCATCACTTCAGAGCTCATAGGATAAACCTCGGCATTGGTTTGAATTTGGCCATCATTTAAGCTGCAACGCAAAACGCGAAAATTGGTTCCACCAATATCCAGTGCTAAATAGTCGCCCGATTCTTTTCCAGTGGGTGTTGATCGAACAAAACTGGGCAACATTTTTAAACTGCTTTTTTTATCCTTGGATAATCCATCAGCCATTTCGCTATGGAATTGTTCAATCATAGCACGTAAAGTTTCCGTGGAAACGGTAAACTTGTCCAACACCTGCATCATTTGAAAAGTATAGCTTATTAATTCTAGTATCAACAATATCGATCCTTGTCATGACCATCCCTGGTTGTAACGAACATTATCATCAAGACAAAGTGATGACTTGAAAAAGGGAAAAAACCAAAAAAAAGGAAAAAATTGCTTGGTAAAACCTAACCAAGCATTGAAACTGATGGAGCAAGTCTCTTTCGAGCTGTCATTGCTTAGCCAAGGCTGCTGCCATCTACTTGATCGTAGGCATTGCAGCCCACAGGCTTGCATGGATTGTATCGAAGGTGGAAAGCGTCCAATGCGCGTCAACGACGCCATTGGTTGTTTTCAACTGTTTTCTTGCAGCGTTTTAGGGGGTTGGTCCACTTCAAATAAGTGCACAAACACCCAAAGGAACAACAAAACATGCCTCAATGCATTCTATCTACACGCTAAGACTTACTGTTTGGATGGCAGACATTTTTTTCTTGGAGTTTGTTGCAATTTTCCACCAAAGTCACTGACAATATTGCAAGTGTACTGCAAGAGGGCGAGCGAGAGTGATTGGCCTGGGGGCGAGTTTGAAGCTTTTAAACTTGGACAACACCAGAGACACCCACGGCCCTACCCACGGCTGGCGATGGGTTGAACCTCGATGGTGGTCACTCGTCGTCACTGACGTTTCTTTCCAGTGCAGTACAGTATCCACTTCGTTGTACTGTACACTGTACACTGTACTGTAGTCTACTGGACGCTATACAGTATTTGACAACAGTCCAGAGACACCCACGGCCCTACCCACGGCTGGCGATGGGTTGAACCTCGATGGTGGTCACTCGTCGTCACTGACGTTTCTTTCCAGTGCAGTACAGTATCCACTTCGTTGTACTGTACACTGTACACTGTACTGTAGTCTACTGGACGCTATACAGTATTTGATAACAGTCCAGAGACACCCACGGCCCTACCCACGGCTGGCGATGGGTTGAACCTCGATGGTGGTCACTCATCGTCACTGACGTTTCTTGACAGTACAGTACTGTATCCAGTTCGTTGTACTGTACACTGTAGTCTACTGGACGCTATACTGTAGAGTATTTGACAACACCAGAGACGCCATACCCACGGCTGGCGATGGGCTGAACCTCGATGGTGGTCACTCGTCGTCACTGACGTTTCTTGACAGTACTGTACAGTACTGTATCCAGTTCGTTGTACTGTACACTGTAGTCTACTGGACGCTATACTGTAGAGTATTTGACAACACCAGAGACGCCATACCCACGGCTGGCGATGGGCTGAACCTCGATGGTGGTCACTCGTCGTCACTGACGTTTCTTGACAGTACTGTACAGTACTGTATCCAGTTCGTTGTACTGTACACTGTAGTCTACTGGACGCTATACTGTAGAGTATTTGACAACACCAGAGACGCCATACCCACGGCTGGCGATGGGCTGAACCTCGATGGTGGTCACTCGTCGTCACCGACGTTTCTTTCCAGTTCCAGTACTGTACAGTACTGTATCCAGTTCGTTGTACTGTACACTGTAGTCTACTGGACGCTATACTGTAGAGTATTTGACAACACCAGAGACACCCACGGCTGGCCGATGGGCTGAACCTGGAAGGTCGTCACTCGTTGTCACCGACGTTTCCTTCCAGTACAGTACTGTACACTGTACAGTATCCAGCTCGTTGTACTGTACACTGTAGTCTTCTGGACTGTAGTCTAGTGACACTACTGGACTGGACGCTCTACTGTACTGTACTTGTTCGATAGCCAATTCACGGTTGTACTGTACAAACTTGCAATTAGAATGCGTTGCAAGTGTCAACAACGTACTGTACGTATACAAGCCGGCGCTTTTCAATGCAATAAAAAGAGAAGAAGAGTTAGTTGCTCACTTTACAAGAACTTGAACTACCTGTCCAATCTCTTGTCTTCCATGCTGATTGAGAGGACATTAGTACCCACCTTCAACACAACTTGTTAGTATTCCACTAACCCTAGATCGTCCTATACAACACAACACTGTCTACAGTATCATTAACTGGTGGAAATCCAGTACAGTATACTGTCCTCGACAGTACGGTATTTCCAAAAGTCCACGCTAACTCTTGTGGACATGCAAACTGCGTGACTGTGGATGTTTATTTATTGTTGTACCGCAAGCCCAAAATAGTTTTGCCATTTGTTATTGACTGTACACTTGGCGTTGTCATCTCCATGCCATACTGTCAACACTCAGTCAGCAATGGTGCCCTTGTTTCTTACATCAGCAAGACTGGTGTACGGGTGCTGCTTGGAGAAATTCACCACGCAGTGATTGTTACCACAATTCACTGGCATACACCAACTTGACCTACATACAGTAGGTACAACAATAACGTAAGCCAAAAGAAACTCCTCAACGCTAGGCGGAAGCTTGGACTACTCAATACGCCATCACTCGGATTGTTGTTCATGAAGGCAAGGCACAGGCATGACTTTCAATCGGTAGCAGCCATCTTTTCCAACACACAACCATCCATGCTTGACTTTCCAAACCATCCACTTTTATTGACCATGCGTAGTCCTCCAGTGCTGCAGCTGCTGTCTATTCCACGGAGAACGATCGACGCAAAACGACTCAATCTTGCACGGTTGTACGTTCGTGCTTTGCGCGTGCTGCCCTTTGATTGACAGTCTGGTAAGGCGATCATGGGAGACACGATATTATGATGGAAAACCACTTGCTCAATTGCATGCGTGACCAAGTGGCCATCTTGTTCAGTTAGCCTTTTCAACTTGCGAGGTGGCCATCTCCATCTTGCCGACATTGATGTTGGCAGTCATGACATGCTAAAAATTGGATAATGCTGCTGTAGTTGTCTCTCTTTTGACTGCCGTTTGTAAAGCAACATTTTCCACTTGGACGGTATTCATGGATTGCAAAGTACAAATAGTGCAGTACAGTAGAGTTTGCCACTGCTTGAAATGTTCAATCAATGTCAACATTGGATCCCTTGTTAACGACTTCTTGCCATCATGTTGGCAGTCATGACATGCTAAAAATTGGATAATGCAGCTGTAGTTGTCTCTTTTGACTGCCATTTGTAAAGCAACATTTTCCACTTGGACGGTATTCATAGATTCCAAAGTACAAATAGTGCAGTACAGTAGAGTATACCACCGCTTGAAATGTTCAATCAATGTCAACATTGGATCCCTTGTTAACAACTAGACGATATGCAGTGTTGTCATCAACGATCTTACAATAACAAGGCCAAGACTTTGGCTTCTTCTTCAACTGGACTTGATGATATACGTCAAGAAAGATACAACTCTCTTCTCAGTACTGTACAATATCAATCAATCAATGATACGCGTATTAATCCATCTCCTTGTATCAGAAATTCTCTTGCCACAGTAGAGTGTGCGAGTTACTATCGACTTGCTAATCCATAGACTGTATCGAGCCGATGAGATCTTACAGTTCTTGCAGACACAGTTGCACCATTTAAAATCCAACTAGTACTGTCATGATGATGACCTTGCTGACAAGAAGACAGTACTATCAGATGATGGCCTTGCTGAATAGAATACTGTCAGATGATGCAAATAAACAAAAGATAAAATAACGGAGGAAAGCAATCGCTATCCATCGGCTTTGCAGGCTTACATTGCTTGAAGAGAAACAGCACAAACACACACACACTACAGACAAATGTTGCCAGAAGAAAAATCAAATACAGCAATCACCAACCTAACCGTGTTGATGCTACTGTACTACTTGCAATTAGAATAGGCCTTGAACTTTATTATAAAAAAATGGAGATAGGTGATCCATTTTTATTGCATCTGTAAGCTCAAATCACTTCAAGGTAAATAGCACAAACACACACGCTAGAGTAAAATGCGTGCCAGAGCAAAAATTGAATATAGTAATCCCCTATGATCAACATACCCCAATCGTTGTTACTATACCATTTCAATTTCAATTTATAATAAGCCATAAACTTTATTATCCTGTTATTGCTTTATAAGGGTATCCGAGTACATATTCATTTGTACAGTATATATGCAGTATTGATACCATAACTTACTTGCCCATGAATATGCATGGTAAAGCAATGTGCCTAAATCACAATGATGATCACTAGGTTTTATTTATTATCTACAAGCGCAATACTATCATAATAAAAGCTCAAGGAAATGTTACTACCATCACGACCAATGTATCGTAGTAACTGACCAATTTTTCAATACACGTTTGCACAGTTGAAACGAAATCATCCATCACTGGTATAATTGTAGAAATTCGCATACCATGCAAACGTTATTTATTTTACTTACATACTCGGAGAAAGATTTCAAATAGTCAATCCGCTAGCCTGACTATGTCAATATTGAGCTACAGTGACTGCCTCTCTTTCATTTGATTGAATTCACGAATGTCATGAAGAAATTTCTGAACTGCCAAGGTTCTCAATCCACAAATCCCAAATTGGAGTTCATTAAAAATAGAGCAAATCTTAAAATGAACATAACTACAAGGTACAACTTGATGAAATATATTCAAAAAATATGATACTGCTAAGGCCACTACCAGATGATATCGCCATAAACTACTGTTCAAACATCGAATAGCTGAATTTGACTATACTCTACTTGTTGTTAAAGACCAAATATCAATTCGTGCAATACTTCTGCATACGCGTATGTCAAGGTGAGCAGTTGATGCCTAAAAAAAGGACTGTGTCACGTATTGAACTAAAGCAAATTGCAGCTTTTTCCCAGCCCTCTCTAAGGATAACTAAAACTTTTTATAGCGCTCTTGCAAAGGAATCATCGATGTGCTTAAATATTTACTAGTGCAAACTCCCGTCGCTTTACTGACGGTTTACGATAATGTGCTCATTTAACAGAGGTTCATGCTGATTATTCAAATTCGATGGTACCACCATGGCGTACTATGATAAATGGATGCAATATTTATACTGCATTATTATCACAACATATAATTCAATAAACACATTCAAAAGTGATCCTAGTTGATGTTTACCACCTTGACGCTAAAATAATCGAATAACTTCCATCTATTACCACATCACACAGTGATCAAATTAAGACTTGATTATTTTCCATACGCTTTTAGCTATTATTGATAATAAGAATACCCAAAAACGCTGGTATACGCGTGTATGGCATTACACAGTATCTACACCACAGCGCAATATTGCCATAACACTCTCCTTTACAAATTAATTTTTTTTCAGTTAACTGAAAATTAAAATCAATAGGTAGAGTCGATACGATTAAAGTTACCCATCCATCCGATATCCAATATTTCATCATTACTGATATACATCAAGCAAAGGAGTACTTTAGTGATAGAGTCTCTCAACCAATCGTTGTAAATGCTCTGTATCGAGTATACCAGTATTGGTGAACACCATCAATTTCTTCTTACTCTATCCATTTTATACATATTCCATTCACTACTGTACCTTACCGCTAAAAATTCCATCATGTTACTGAAAAAAACTAATCGACTTATCATTAACCAATCAAGGAAGATCACCATGTCTAAGGATTTCCCTTATGAAATAAAAAGTAGCCGAAGTCTAGCTCTAACAGGCAAAGTTTTACACCTTGGTCCAAAAGCAAAACGAAAAGTGTACAATAATACATAAAAGTACAGAAATCAATATTAGATGAGTAATTCTAATTAATAACAAACTACGAGGTGGATTTGGTCTTCTTTTGTTGTAAGCTTAATCGTAATATGACACCAATGAAAGCATATCTTATTACTATAAATGTTTCTTGTCTAGACAATGTACGTTATAGTTCTGTATAATGTGTACATGAGGCTTTATTTGTATTTACCCTTTAATTATAAATAATAAAATTTAACGATCACTTGCAAAGAAGTTATGCTGGCGACTCTAGCCCCTAGTAAGCTACCTCATTCTAGCGAATGACATATCGACGAAAATAGAGCTAATGCTTCATGGCTCATTTGGATTTTTATTCTATTCGTGAAAAGAGAACGTTCTTATCAACTTAAAAATATAAAATCTTTAATTTACCTTCAATCAGTTGTTGTATCATATGGCGTGCAATAGATCGGAGTACCTTAGACTTAAAATCAAAACGAAATTTGGTACTAGATGGGCTCGTGAGCTTGCTGAGGCATAAATGATTAGCTGAATTAATTGCATAGTGTAAAGTAAAATCGAATGAAGGTTGCTATACAGCAACAGATAGTAATTAGGACTGCAAATCCTTTCACTCATTTATAACCGATACCTGTTAATTAAATTCATAAATGGCGTCTATCACTTGTTGTACTTACTGTATAACGCTATTAAATACTTTTAAGCATTCAAAGTATAGGAATATATATATATTTATATCGATTACCGATTCCACGAAGGAAGAAACTATTTTATTCAAGTTTGCCATGAAGCCAAATTATTGCCGAGAAGCAAATCAAGTGTATTACAAATACAATGACAACATTATTCTATCTACAGTATCATACAGTGATTTAATTCCCCAAAAAAGTTTGAATTAAATTGATATATGCGAGTATGTAAGCAAAAGTTAAAATTCACAATTTATTACTATAAAGATATTAATGTAATAGAATAAAACTTGTTCCACATTGTATTACACGTGTTCGGTACGAAAAGACATCACTATAAATTTTGTACCTCAGTGTCATCTACTTTATAAGTTTCAGATTTTACATATCAGCCATACTAGCATGGTTTATGGTAAAGTAATTTTTTTATGAATCAATGTGCAATGCTAGATAATTTGTGAATAGGAATATGATATATATGGAGATGAATTATTTGCAATTGGCAACGTCACCGAGATGGAAAAACAAAAAATTTCATAGTATTTATTTGAATAATCACTTCACAGAATTGAACAATGTATAGACTACCATTGCTATTTCTTATATAGAGATTTTGAAAAATAATTCATTAGTATCTTGGATACAGTATAATAAAATGTTGATATAAGCTCGAATAATGATCAATTAAAACATTCTCTTTTTGAGTATATATAAGACTGTGGCGAGAAAGACCAAGACACCAAAAAAAATAACGACAGTGTCTGTTAATTCACGTCGGCCATATTTTGTCAGCAGCTTATTACTAGATGTAATAACTCCAGACTGATTTTTCAACTCTTCTCCAGTATCGGTGAGGGCCATGGATGAAGTTGCTGTATACGAGTACATAAACATATCAAGCTTACGTTAACTCACAACTGTTTATCGATCAAACCCAATCGACACTGCTATTTGTTGGAAATACAAAACTATGTTCTAGCAAAGCCAATGGGGTAAAAATTGCCCGTAGCTTCGTACGGTAAGTAACTGAATGATGTCATTATACCTAAAAGCTGCATATTCTGTTCGCTCTGTTTAACTTGTTCCGCCATCATTTGATTGATGTGTATTAGTTCATTCGTTACTTCGCTAGCTAATTTGACTGCTTCTTTTTTAGTTTGTACCCTAGTTATTCGATACCAGACATATTTCATATTTATGTGCACAGCATTAATTAAAAATAGGGAGAAGATTTTTAAAGTATTTTTGAATTTATCCACTCTTTACATTACTACAATTTTTGATATTGACTGTAAATTAATAAATCAATCATTTCAAGTATAGGAACATTGTATAGCTATATCTGTGAAGCGTATACACATGAGCTATCGAAAGGTTGATACTTCAAGCAATATGAAATCATTTTATACCATATTATACAATCTAATTTATACCATATTCATGACTAGTGTCAATCTTATTGTAGTATGACTACGAAAGTAGAGTACTGTATTACCTTTGTCTTAACTGGGAAGAACCGCCTTCGATAAGTACTTGTCTATCGGTATTTTCGATGTTAGTTTTAGCGGTGAGCAAGGCACGCCTGAGAGATTTTTGAGAGCTTTGGCCAGTATTATAGACACAGAGTGAAACAGGAGATTATTATAGACGAGAAGTACTGTCCGTCTACGCGTGTATGATTTGGCTACGACCGTGTTGTAAAATCTACAGTTTAGTAGTAAGGAATGATGTACAGTATACGTATTGTTACCTTTCCAGTTGTTGCTGGTGGCGGCCTGCTACTTGCAAGATTTCTTGTGTTTGGCTGTCTTTATCCTCTTCATGGGCCAATATCTTTAATTTCTAAAATGCAGTGAAAAGTATGATGATCAAGCTGTTTACTAGAACACATTTGTATAATCAATTGGTTAATCATGCAAGCAAGCCAATTTTCATCATCATAACATACATTATTATGCTTCAAATAGTCAAGTAAAAATACTATCATTTCACTGTCAAGACCGATATCGAAAGACTGACATTCCAGTTTTATCCATTATCCCCTTACATTGACGTCTTCCTCTAGGATCTTCATGCAATCTTTCACCTGGCTATGCAATCTATTGAGTATTTCAAAAGGTCCTTGGCTATCTTTAATTTGTTGAATAATAGATTGAATTTCAAATTCAAGTCGAATAATTTCTTGTATTTGTAATTTGGCTACAGCTGAGAATGTGATATCTGCCATCTTGGGGAATTGAAGAGCGCGAGGAAGAGGAATTTAATTTGGAGTGATGCAATCATGGATTAATTTGGTCTTAACGTTGCACAATTGCAGTTGGACCTGCGATCTAGACAGCTTGCTAATACCGAGTTGAATCTACGCGTCGATCTAGTCAGGGGTTTCTTACAAGTCCGTTGATACACAGTACAATATAGCACAAGAAGACGACGATGCAAAAATTGGCCCCTACTAATACTCTTCCAAGTAGTGAATTGGCAATTTTAGATTGATATTTGGATATTTGGGATTTGACTAGCAACTAATCGCCAGCAATCATCGACAGTCGAGTCCTGGCAGTAAAGGAAAGTACAAGATTGACTCTGTTGCAAGTACTGTCCAGTGCACATGCGCGATGTATGGTACAGACAGACTTGAGTAAGTTGGAATTTGGGGGAATTAGCAAAGTTCTCCATTTTCGTCCCATGCATGATAGACTCCTACAGTAGATTCAATAGTGCCTTCCCTACAGTAAATTCACCGATGGCATGATGCTGTAGGACAGTAATACTAGTACTGACGTGTATATTACTGTACCTTCTATTTTCAAGTACTGTATAAGTCAAGCAGTGGAATGGAAAAGGATCGACGTAAACAGTGCAGATCGTCATGGACTACTGTACAGGATTTCTCCAGGCAAAAAGGGACTTCCTATATCCTATCGCTATGTTTTTTCCCCCTCTGCCTAAAAGAGCTCTAGCAATAGTTTCACAAAGAAATAGAATTACTGGTATGTGGAGTATCTTAGGCATCCTTGGCTAGTTGCCATAATCTCCTATCCAAATAGACAGTCGGCCATCGTCAGCCTCCAGTCGTATTCATTTAGCAATTTGCTGGCTGTGGATTGGCCTGTCAGTCAGTCAGTCAGTCAGTACAGCCATGGCCAGTGGCCAGCCTCGCCATTGGCTCGTTCAGTATGAGTTGCATCGCCCGCGTTACAGTAGTATGCACCGTAGGATCGTACTGTAGCCAGCGGCTTTTGACCGGGCCATCCTAACCCTACCGTATTTTATTACAGTGGTCAGTACTGTAGACATCGAGCAAGACCTGAGCAAATACTTGCAGACATGCCCAAGTTCGGCTGCGCTTGTTGACTTAATAAAATTTGCAACTTGCTCTACCTGTCCAGCTCTTCTTTCTAGTTGAACAACTTGGCCGACATTCTCATCTCTATTGAATAATCTCTCTTCAGCTTGTAGCCCTAGCTAATTGAATACAGTAATGCAAAGTATACGAAGCAGCCCGAATTATCTTAATCCACGACAATCGAGTAATGTCATCGGAATTCGCTTTATTGCCAATAAGCCATTCCATCATCAGCTGGATCATCGAGATACTTCCACGGTTTATCATGTTCTAGGAGTGGTGGTATGCGATAATATATCGGATGCAAGCATTCAGCAACTTCGCCTATGCATAGCCAATCAATTGGATAATTTACCTCAATCTTTTCGTTTTCTCACTCGGAAGGGGTAAGTGGGAAGGATCACCACTAGTCGTTAATTGTTCATACGGTACACGCATCAGTGGAGAATGAAATGGATGCATTGATGGTGTAATGAATACTGTATTAGCATTTAAATGCATCATAATATGGTTATGATGATGAGTTAGCACAAGTGCCATATTACACAAGCTCATCAAACCATGTTGATAAATGCAAGTTGAGCTTTGTGTCGTGCTCACTGGTGTCTTAATCGCGTCCAGATGACATGGCGCATTGTAATACTTTGCAAACTTGCAATAGACACTCTTTTCCAAGTGTACCAATAACAACCGACATCATGGCCAGCCCATTGAAAGGAGTAGCAGCAATCGCTGATGTAGAGTAGGCTGAAAAGAAATATTCTTTTCAATTTTCCTTTTCGATGCCTACTATTCCATCTTCTGACACTCCCTTGATATCTTATACTGTATTGGTTAGACGTAGTATGCCTATCTACTTTGTTGATACATGCAACGCAGGATACGTAGTGTATCTACAGTACAGTATGTTTATTCGTAACTAGAAGTAGAAGAAGTTTATTATAGTAGTGATTGTTGATTAATGATATTATTAAAAATTTTGACGAATGCAACTGCTTATACCTGATTTGATGATGCCATGATTAACTTAAAACCACATTTATTATATAAATTATAAGGATGAAATTGCAGCTAAAAATATGGACTAGTCACCTATCACTAAGATATTTCAATTATTATCCAATAATTAATTGCAATGCTATAGTTGGCCTGTGAATTCAAATCAAGAAATGTGCATTCGAGCTAGCCATGTGGTAGATCATGATAACCTAGTTACTATTCAAACTGCAGGTAAGCAAAAGATACAAAAGTTCTCAAACAGTGAATCTTTAGCTCGCGTGTCATCTGTTATAGTACCCTAATGCCATCAATTTCAGCCCTATACTGTACAGTAAGATAGTCAATATACGCGTATAGAATATGAATCAATTACCCATCGGTATTTTCATCCTTTTTTATAGTTGATGAATGCAGAATTGGAATTATGTCAACCGATAAAAAACCGCTTGGTTTCATCTTTGCTAAAATTACGCTGCTATTGTCTGAAACTCGACGTGAAATTAACCAACAGGTTAAAGTTGTTAATACACCGTAACTTAATTTCAATCATCACCGTAGACAACCTTAATGATAATAATTTGATAACCATTGCCAGTATATGATATCTCACTTAGCCTATTATCACATACTTTATAATAGCTAAAAGGTGCCAAGCTGGCAGCGTTTACTTTCTTGGATCATAATTGCTGGCCTGTTTTCACCTTTCAAGAAGAAAGACTAACTATTGCTGATATTATAACGCAGCAAATAATTTATATCCAATTTCAAGCGCCCGATAATAGTAAGCTGGGTAAAAATACAGAGAAAGCTAGGCAATGAATACTCTACTTAAATAATCACGATAATAAGAATAGTAGCATTCTCATGGATATGATAGGCATTTTTTATATAGACCTAGAATATATAAGACGTAATGGATATGGCATTTGCTGTGATCAATTCGATAGGGCAATCAATTTTTAACTTATCAGATAGTGATTTATTAACGTTAATTTTATACGAAATTAAAAATCATTGAGGATGAGATAGTTATACCTTTAATAGTAAAAGTCATTGAGGATACTGCAAATTTTCCTTATTTTATTTTTTATTTATGGTATCATGCTAGTTCTCGAACGCAAAGGTTTCATCTTTAGCAAGTCTATATTTTTTACACTTAGTACTCTCGGTAGAGCTCTTATATCAACTATTTAGATGACGACGAGATAAATAAATCTAAATAACGTTAACTATTTCGTTTCACAGGCTCTGTTGCAGTCGCCATTCCTCACTCAAATGATACACCGTAAGCTATCAGTATACTATTAGTACAGTACAGTAGCACAATATATTTGATCACGAAGGCTAGATAGAGGCCAGCTCTACGGCTTACCGATAAATTTCTTCATTCTTTTTCAATATCATAGGATTAAAAATAAAGATTTCAATGCCCTTACATCAGCAGCAGATAGTATTAGATCTCATAGACTGTTCCATCCGGCAGTAGCAAATTTACAAAATAGATCTAAAGCAATTGCCGTAAAAGACAACAGTGAAAAGGAAATACTTATTAGTTATGTTAGAGCTGAAGCCGCACTGCATGCTTTAAGTTTGAAAGAAGAGTTTGAAAAGCTTGGTTTTAGCGTTTATCTGGTAAATACGTGTGAAAGATTGTTAATACGCATACGTATGTAGTGATCACCTATCCTAGTACGTGTAATGATGTAGGTTATAGTGCCTGTATGTTACTGTTTGATGTTGGTACTAATTTACAGTTCACTCCTAGCTTCGCTAAATTAATTTTCTTACTTAACCATTACTACTTTTAACTATCCTATTTCACAGGATGTTCATGAAATAAAGTGCGGTGTTGATTGGCAAGATTCCCTTAACGATGCTGTTAGTTCATGTGAGGTATTTGTACCACTTGTCACACCAAGGTATGGTAAAACGCAATGGACAAATAGAGAAGTAAGCAAATTCAATTCTAGGAATATAATACTAATTTCTTTTACGTTTATCATGCTACTGTGAAACGTAACATAAAAATATTGAGATAACAAACCAACTTCACAAATTATTTTGGTGTTTGGATAAATTAGATCAAGCTAGCGGATGTTTTAGGAAAATATGTCGTGCCTGTTAATTTTCTAAGTGATTGGCCTCCCGCGTAAGTTTGAAAAATTCATACACTCTGTGAAATAAAATTAAATTGCATGCAGCATTATAACTAACAGCTATCTGTAAGTTATGCCACATAATCGTCTAATACATTATTTGTTTCCTCGCTTTACACTTCATTTCTAAACTATAGGTGTCTAGCTATTCAATTTGCAACAACACAGTTTGTTCCATGGAAAACTACGGAAAATATTTTAAAAGGTTTCTTTTCAAATCTTCCATTATGTTTTTCTTGTAGCATGAATTAATTGACAACAAAATGATGAATTCCGATTGATTACTAGATGGTAATAAAGATGACATTTCATATTGGGATAAAGTGTATGTAGTTGGAGTTGCTCAACAAATAGGCGAATTATGCCGTCGATCTATATCGCTATCCGATAGTACAGAAACGTTCGATGACGAAAGTTCAGATACGCAACTACAGAAGAGAATTTCGATGATACGCAGTTGCCCTTTACAATTGTTTGGAAATGCATCATCCCCTATGGCATCCCAGGAGCCTCGTGATGGAAAACCACTTATCATTCTTAGCTGTCACCCTACTCAGGACAATATTGTAAGGATAGATCTCTATTTTTGCTATTGAATGTAATAGGTATTTTAACCTGTATAATCTAAGCATGTTTAACTGCATGTAACTATAGCACTACAAAATCATACCATAAGAAAAAGCGTAAATTAATTCGCTTCTTCAATTTGCAGGCTAATGAAATCAAAAATTGTTTAGAAGAAGAAGGTTACGAAATAGTATTGACCAGTGAACTCATGGCGGATTTATACAAGACTGTCAATGAACCCGCCAAGAAAAAGCTCCGCAGTAACAAAAGGGCGAAAATAAGCCAAAAGACTGGTCTGATGCTAGCAATAGAAATATGTTATACAATGATATAGAAATAAAATCGTTACCCTTCATCGACAAATATTAAAAACAGTCCATTTAGAGCAATCTGTAATACTGTCTAAAGTTTCAGTGCTTAGATCATTGCAATAATTCATATTTATATATATTTATTATCAACATACAACTAGAATTAACCGAAAAAGCAACAAAACGAATGAGAATTGAATTTCAGAGAATTACTGATGAAGCTTGTATGGTCATCTTTTTGTTGTCGCAAGCATTTGCTACTTCACGTTTATGTCAACAGCAGGTGCGTAGATCTTGTATATTCTTTTGCAGTTAATCTAAATTTGAAGGGTTTATTTGGTATCCAATTTGGTATTTAATCACCATTCTCAAATTGCTACATCAGGTATACTATTGTGAACATAGGAAAAGATTTATTCCTTTAAAAGCTGAAGAATTTGCCATGCCAGGTTGGCTGTCGATGCTAATTGGAACTGCTCCTCTCGAGGTTGTTTAGTTAACATTACTTTTGCATACAATATCGGATTTTTAAAAGTCTTCAAACCGTAGCTTAGCCTTTATACTCTAATGACCAATTGCCATTAGGACGTTCAACGAAAAGACTATAAACAGACACTAGTAGCTCGCGTACGACAGACGTTTAATCGGGAAGATAATCTGTTAAATGATGCTGACATCTCTCTTAAGGTATTAATATCTTCAATTACAATATTTTACTAGTCAATGCTTTTGTATTTAAAGTAAAGAGATTGTTTTTACCTAAAATTTTAATTAACCAACGGCTTTGTAGAGCTATCTTTTAAGGGAAACTTTACCACGAAGCGATCCCTGTGTATACATCTCTGGCGGCACAAAATTTTATAGCAAGAACACAGAGGCGATTTGCAAGTATGACAAGAAAGTTAGCATGAACTGGACATTACATTTACTCATTGATATGCTATCGTCTTAAAAAAAAGGTCCATTGGTGCATGCTTGGCTGATTTCGATAATTTAAGCCTTATAACTGGAGGATTCTATGGAGTTGGTGATGTTTTAGGTAAAGTATATTCAATTATATTTAGAGATGCATAGAATAATTCTCGTAAAGTTGTGTGTAAAGGAAAGCTTTCATGTTAGGATTGACTATAATTAAAGAAAATACGTACGATAATGTCGAATAATACATAAGCTTAAAGCTAATATTTTGTCCCTTAGGTCGTAGTTTTTATAATAAACGTATAACGTCCAAAAAGGAACCTTTAGTTTACCATGTGCTGCCAGTACGCGACGAACAGGTCAGTAATACTTACGATATCACCTGGTTTAAACACAATGTTAACAGATATAGCGTATAAAATTGACCATTGTTCACGTATTATAACTTCTAGGATCGATCATTACAAGCTAGGCAAAATAGTGACAAGACCTTCATGGATGTCCCATTTGGTTCTACAATATTTGCAGGAGATAATGTTCGAGAGCGTGAGATTATTGTATCCAAGGCAATTAGTATTTGTATATTAATTGAAGGAGGACCTGGTGCAGCACATGAAGCGGAACAATTTTGCTGGAATGATCATACTGTTATTCCAATTAAAGTTACTGGTGGCGCTGCTGGAGGAAAATTTAATGTTCCTCAGCAAATATTTGAAGTAATTAACCTTAGTCTATAATATGCAATTTATCAGATGTAATAAAAATATTTCATGTAATCCCTATTGCACTCATTTTTTATACTTCAGCTTCCACGAAACGTCTGCCTTGATGATTGGGAGACCCTTGCTGACAGATTGGCTACAGTAGATGACATTGGAGTAGCCGTACTTAATATCATCAACTGTTTACTGAACGGGAATAGTTTGGGAGATTACAGAAACGAAGATTATCCCAATCACCAATCCCCTTTATCTACGGCATCGACGTTGCCGCTAACGCAATGATTTCTTATTTTCTTTGGTCTCGATAGGATTTCAAATCTTTATTTTTTTATTGTATGTATTTTCCTATAAGTATGTAAGTATGTATGTATTTATGTATGTATGTATGCCCTATGTATGCGAAGTACCATACATAAGCATTTTTTATAAAAATATCAATTCCGGTGTAAGTTAATAATATTTTTTTTACAGTGAGCAAGTCTTTATAAAGTAACAACCTTCTAGGTGCTAATATTTAACCGCTGTTACGATGAATGTTGAACAACAATTCCAATCCAATGCGTACTGATGCAGTATATTGTTCTTCCACCTTTAAAATTTTGATGTCGTACGTGTTCCTACACTTTCATAAAAAATCATTTTTTCCGCATTTTATAAAGTACTCTCATTTCTATCTGCATATTAATTATCATTGTTATTCGAAGATAAATGATAGAATGTTCGGTATTCTGCAATCTGGTATTGCTTTTCTAATATACTTAAATTCCGATATATCCCTATGAGTAGGAACAAGTGGACCTACTTTGCAAAATAATCATTGCTTTTAATTTTGTCAATTATAGCAGCTTAATTATCTTGTTCGTCTGCCTTATTTCGTCCATTTCCGCAGCCTATGGCAGAAATCACTTTATCTATTTTTAGAATCTGAGTGATAACTTGTAAGCATTGTCGGACACTGTAGTATCTAAAAATAAGCAAGTCAAAAAAAGTAATAAACTTTCGATGTATTTTGTAAGCATGTAATGCTGAAAATGCGTTCTTATGATGTTTATGATATCCAAATTAACAAGTATTTTATTACCTAATATACATTGGTTCAATAACATTGTGGCTACTGCCAAAATGGCCTACCCAAGTTAGTAATAGATCTTAGTGTTAATAACTCAAGAAAGAGCCAATACATTCACTGAACAGTAATACAACTGGAATAATTATGTACCTGTATATGGATTAATACCTTTCCAATTATGACTGCCTAGTGCACTTGATTCGGAATCTATTTCCTAATATCAGTTAAAGCCGAATTATTCTTTGCCATATTTACATAAAAATTCTCTCGTAAACAACCCAATAATAATATCCCTACCTTTAAAATCCGGATAAAGCCTCCCGCTGTACTGTTAGTTGAGTTGTTATAAAGAGTTCGTGGTATAGCTAGAAGACTCTTAAAAATAAAATCAAAGTGCTAATATGAAATGTTGCGCAATGCTATGGTGTTGAATTCGTAGTTTTATGTTGTAAAGCATCATTATTCGTCATACCTCGCTAAGAATTTGACAAGCACTTCGATAAACTGGATCATTGCTATCGTTAGACGGCAACACCTTCAGAGCTCTAGCGAGAGCAAATTCTGTAGCACCTCCACCAGGTACGGTACATGGTTGGTACGTGCGCAAGCAATACGGTGGATCTAGCCACATCAGTACACATTTTAGACTATTATGGATTGCAGCTCGATACTGATGGCATAGTTCTTTGGCTAGTCCGCAAAGCAAAAGATGATACATCCTTTTAAAAGATATTATAAAAATAAATTAATATTAGCAAATTATTGAGTGGTAGAACGCAGTTTTTCCGTAATCATTACCTGTTTGATTCCGCAAGTTGTGGAATAAATTGAATATACCTGGAAAGTAAAGTAAGAGTATATATGCGCTAATTAATTTCACTTAAATCATTCAATTTTGACTACAAGTCAAAATTATTATTATAAATTTAACTACTACTATTACCGTTGCGTGCTCTTGGTAATAAATTGGCAAGAGGTAATACCAGTGAATTTCGATATTAGCGTTTCCTCCTTGCATGAAAAATAGGTATTTTTTAATATACTCATTCAAATTTAATCAATTGTAGATTATAAATAGATTTCATATTTTATTTGCTAACCATGTCGACTTCATAAATGATGCCAAGGTTACAGTAATATCCTATTCGATTGGCTTCTTCCTCAGCTACATTCTGATAATACAGAAAGCAATAGTAAATAGTTTATACCAGAAATATATGATAAATTTTAGCGATACCTACATATACATAATAAATCATTAACTACTACATATATTAATGGCCTCACTTACTGCTAAGATAATAATTCCAGCTCGATTGCAAAGATATACAGCAACATCAGTTACACTCTCTGTACTAATAATTAATCTATTAATGTAAAAGTTTATACTATCAGAGACAATTATAAACAGATTCAAGAAAATTTATAATACATAAAGTTTCTTATCGCTATCCGCCTAAGTTAGTTTTTCCGTTGATTTTCTAATCTTACTTGACATTTTCATCTTGCAGTTTGCTAAGAAACCGCTTAATTCGGCTCTGCTGATATTCAACAGCACCATCTACTTGTGAAGATCTACTGAAGCTAACACGGGAAGAAACATCCATTATAAGATATAATATTTTTTATAAATATCCATGTTAATACTTGTTTACTGTAATATCTCGAAAGTACCTAAGAGATGTATGTTCTCCTTGTCTTATACTTTGGTCTAATTTAAATGCTATGCAAGTAAACTTGAAGGTAACAATTAGTTAAGGATATTAAAATTATTAATTTTAAAATATCATTGATAAAATATCTCAATGCTTTTAATTCGCTTTTGACCAATGCTTAAATTTCAGCCTCTTAACTAAACTTTCGGATTAGTGAAGGATATTTCTGATTTGACAGAGCAGCAATAAGTTTATCGTTTACTCCTTTGGAGTTATACCTAAGTAAAATACTATAAAAGAGGGATGTATCATCTTAGCTGACAGTAATTTTACACCGTATAACAGCTTTAAAATAATTCAAATTACCCATTTAATATGCAAGATTCACTTAACGGGATTTGAGGAATTTCAGTAACAATAAGATAAAATTCATCAACAAGTTTGTTGATTGTCTAAGAATTAGAGTGTGCTCTTATTATTAATGATATCATATTCTAATCCTATTTTAACTTCGTATACAAAAGATGCAAGACAGGTGATGGCCAATTTATAATGACCTTATTTAAAGCTTCACAAGTAGATAAATTACATGCATGTCGCAGAATTAACTCGACGGTAATTTTCGTCAGTTTTTCTACAGCTAAGGATCCAAACTTTCCATTCATAGCTAGAAGAGTTGATAAAATCATAGCAATTGCAAACTTATAAATTACTAAAATGATCATCGAGGCATTTAATAGAATCCAATATAAATAGGATAAAAACTAAAATTCTACTCTGCATCTCTACAATCACCTTAAATGCTTTCGATTTGTATAAAGAAATAAGCTAAAAATATACGTATTACTAAAGCATAATTATACGGAAAAAGCCAAGCATGCAATACTATCAAATATCTTACCTGTGGTAATAATGCCATTAAGGGACTCAATGACAGAGTTTTTATTGAAGTCAGTTAGACAAGTCGCCTACATAATCAGATATTTATAAAAAAAAGTTTTATCATGCTACTCAGTACTTACATTTTTATCGTTTCTAATCGATATTTAGCAAAGCGATTAATGTTTTTACCATTTTGTGTAAGATGGGAGTAAAATACTGGTCAAGATCAATATTGACTTTCCTAAAAGCTCTAGATACTAATAGAATTTATTCAATGTGACAATAATTATACATTTAGAAATTGGATATATCGAGGGATTAGAAATGTAGTAATCGAAAGGTTTATAAGTAGTAAATAGTTTTACATTTAATAATTGTTTCCTTATGATCGCTACGCCATTTATTATTTGTATCTTCACTTTCCGCATGACGCAAAATCTACGTAATAGGAGCAGTAGATAGATCGAGTATTCTCTTACTATACATATCACCTTTACAATTTATAGGCAGAAAATGTGCACTATATACCCTTGATTTATAGATTTAACCAGTAATAATTAGCGTATCATGCGTAGCATATTATATATATAACATCTGATTACTTGGTTTGGTAAAAATTATGAATTTTTGCATTTATTCCCACCATTAATTCAAGCATACCTGTCTCATCATCGATGCCATTATCAATACAAATGAGGTTGAGCCATCACCTAATAAATGTATCATTTATCAAAATGCTTTTATCATCTTCCTTATACATTATTCTATCAATTGCGTATACTGTGACAATGTTTAGGTTAAGAATTACAAATATAATTTAATTTACCCTGCTATTAAAATAGTAGATAAGTAAAATACTGAGTTTAACAATACATGACGCTCAATAGCACAGGGATAACTAGACAAGTTACAAATGGGCATTTTTCCTCTTCTACCTGTTTTATCGTAAAATTTCTTAACCGAGTTGGTAATTAATTGTCCTACCTATTTATAAAACGATAAAAGAATCGAAAATGATATTAATATACCTTAGGATAGTCTCTTTGAAGTATTCGGATTAATTTATAATCATAGACTATATATAGTAACAAATCTCGATAAGAACTGTTTCACGATGAGTATTGATTTTAAATGGGTGATAATACTGGACGAATATAATACGTATATGTATTTGGGTATCTTGATATGACCTCCTTGAAGTGCTAGTGCTAATTTAAAAGCAAAGATGATATGTAACGTATTATTTTACCACAGCATGATCTCTTTCAAGTATTCGTGTTAAGATTATACTGTAGAATACATATTAATGATCTTGATGTGATCCCCCTTGAAGTGTCACAATTAATTTGAAACGCGTAGAAGATAGCATAATAATATTATAAATGTATCCCGATATGATTTCCTATTGGCATCCCTGTTAACTTAAACAGGTAAAAGATTAAAATAATAATATTCCCGTATTAGTATATCCTTATATGATTACTTACGACTATCTGTTTTCATTTGAAATACGTAAAAGATAACTGCATAATAATATTAATATATCCAGATATGGTGTCTTTCAAATATCTACGTTGATTTAAAACACATCAGATAACTACATAATAATGTTAATACACCCCGATATGATCTCCTTCAAGTATTCCCATTAATTTAAAATAGTTAAGTGTCCCCATTAATTTATAACATCGAGATATAAGATGAAAACATAATAAATATTATTGTATCCCGATACGATGTCCTTCAAGTATCCGCGTTAACTTAAAATATATAAATAAATGATAATTATAGAACATTATTAATGTATGCCCGATATGATCTGCTGTAAATATCCACGTTAATTTAAAACACATAAATAATAACTACATGACAATATTAATGCATGCCGATATGAACCCCGTCAAGTATCCACGTCCATTTAAAATACATGAATGACAACTACATAATAACATGGGTAATAATATTTATGTATCTCAATATGATCTCCTTCGAGTATCTACTATAATTTACAATACATAAAAGATGATAAAAGGGGAAATTAAAAGATAACCATATCATAATAATGTATCCCGCGATACGATCTCCTTCAAGTATCTGTCTTAATTTAAAACACATACAAATAAAAGATCACTACATCAATATATTCCGATATGATTTCCTTCCAGAATCCGCGTTAATTTAAACTATATATAAGGTAACATAAAAATTAACATTACTGTATTCCGATATGATCTCCTTTAAGTATCCACATTAATTTGAAGCACATTAATAATTACGTGGTAATATTAATGTACGCGTATGGCGGTATGATATCCTTCAAGTATCCACTTTAATGTATACGCTGTTTAATAATCTACAGTACAAGACGATTCCATTGCATAGCATAGTGCCCTTACCGGGTGTGATATCTGCAATGAATTGATAATGGTACTTCCATGATTGGTAGCGACAACATTGGTTGACATGACATCAATTAAGACGTCCATTCCTACAGGACCATAGGTTTTAGCTAAGATATCTTCTAGTGAATTGCAAATCTGGCTAGCAGTTCTATCAATCAAGGATAAAGAGTTATATATATACATAAACAAAGTGAATCCATCAATTAAGTGGCGATACACAATTTATCGTCGATACACTATTAACGTCAGAATGGAGAATCTACAGTAGGCCAGTGGCACAAGGCCTTGCAAGATTGACAGACAATTATTTATTTTCGATTATTGTTATTCTTATTTATTATCGTCATAATGGAAGATGAAGATTTCATTTTGATCATGGCAACCTGATCATCGCCACAGACATGATATTATCTGTTCTATTTGGCGTTTCTCTTTCCTTTCAGGTAAGAAATTCGTGTAGTAAGTCAGTATAGGCTACAACCATTAGAAGAGTTGATTAAGGCTTCGTTGCCAATGAGATCGCCAGTATTCTCATACGAGGTTTTGGGCGAATCGAAGATGCCTTGATCGAAATGTTGGGGATTTGGTCTCAAGATAAGCTGGTTAATATCAAAGCTTGGTGATATTTCACGGTCTAATTTTTACAATATGGATTATAGGCTGATTTTATAAGTAAAATTAATCCTCTCTGCTCTACTCCACCTAGTCTAACGATGGAAAAATATCCACTAGACGACGATTTTCGCCATTTTTCATTCATTTGACTTGACTTAATGATGGCTCGAACGGACTTGCGTACTGGAAGCTGCTAGTGCAACGGAACGAGTCGGTACGGAATGGTTCGGTACGGAACACTGATCCTGTCGCTTGGCATGAGTATGGTATACTACTCGAACCTAACTCAAGCGCTGTGTGTATACTATGAAGCACGAGACATGTACTTGGCTTGACTGATTACTGGTACTGGACTCGTTGCTATCGTTACCTTACGATCCGTTGGACTTATTTTATATAAGCAATGAGTTAGTGGTGGTGGAGGTTTTCTTTTACCTCCATGGATTTAGTTATGGTTTCAACTGTAGGAGTTAACGAACAAACTCAACCCATTCTTAATCTACATCGGTGTCTATCGGTTGCATTGCATCACGGAACAGATCTAATGCATAAACAGACTAGGCATGTCGCCAGCGGATTGGGTCCCTTGGCCGGTAAATAGTTTGCCTTGTACTATAGTTGTG
Source organism: Trichoplax adhaerens (assembly GCF_000150275.1). NCBI lineage: Eukaryota > Metazoa > Placozoa > Uniplacotomia > Trichoplacea > Trichoplacidae > Trichoplax > Trichoplax adhaerens. The sequence continues at coordinate 1,128,465 of NW_002060959.1, read as the reverse complement.
AATGCAATTCCAAAATCTACTCTGTTACAAGATCATTGTTCATTTCTTGATTTGCAAAGGATCGACATCATCCTATCTTAGAGCAGCTTACAGTAAAATAAGCATGTCGCCAACGGATTGGGTCCCTTGGCCAGTAAACAGTTTGCCTTGCACTCCAGTTGTGAATGCCCTTGGCCAATAAACAGTTTGTCTTGCACTCCAGTTGTGGATGCAATTCAAAAATCTACACTGCTACAAGGTCATCGTTCATTTCTTGATTTGCAAAGGATCGACATTATCCTATCTTAGAGTAGTGAACAGTAAAATAACTGAGGTTTCAGCCATATTTCTCGCAATTCAAAAATCTACTCTGCTACAAGATCATTGTTCATTTCTTGATTTGCAAAGGATCGACATCATCCTATCTTAGAGCAGCTTACAGTAAAATAAACATCTCGCCAACGGATTGGGTCCCTTGACCAGTAAACGGTTTGCCTTGCACTCCAGTTGTGGATGCAATTCAAAAATCTACTCTGCTACAAGATCATTGTTCATTTCTTGATGTGCAAATGATCGACATTATCCTATCTTAGAGTAGTGAACAGTAAAATAACTGAGGTTTCAGCCATATTTCTCGCAATTCAAAAATCTACTCTGCTACAAGATCATTGTTCATTTCTTGATTTGCAAAGGATCGACATCATCCTATCTTAGAGTAGCTTACAGTAAAATAAGCATGTCGCCAACGGATTGGGTCCCTTGACCAGTAAACAGTTTGCCTTGCACTGCAGTTGTGAATGCAATTCAAAAATCTACTCTGCTACAAGGTCATTGTTCATTTCTTGATTTGCAAAGGATCGACATCATCCTATCTTAGAGTAGTTTACAGTAAAATAACTGAGATTTCAGCCATATTTCCCTCCATGGCAAAGAGTTTATACAGCTAACCCTCTCAAGCCACTTGGGCTAGTTTTAGCACCCCAGCTGACTTCACCTGCTCGTCCTGACGTCACTGGTGTGTGTGAACCTCCTCATTTTTTGGCGGGTTTTTGAAGCTGGTGCGTGGGTAACACCAGTGGCGATGTTGGCCAGGTAGTCATGGGCTAGGTAGTGACTGAGTGTGTAGTCAAGGGTGAAGAGAAAGTGTTGCATTGGATAGTTCTGGAGAGTAGTATACCTACTGAGACAGGCGTAATGTTGCGTACAATTGCTAATTGATGCATCATTGAGTAGGATCTAGTAAGCAACATCATCCTTCACTTCCTATACGGTGTTATGGCCATCATCCGGTGGTGTAGACCAGTACGGTACGACACTTCACCCGCAGGGATCGGACGATCTAGTATAGATCAGCCATATCGTACTATTAATGCATACTGTTGTTCTAGTATTCTACTCCTGTTAGAGCAGTAGTATACCAAGTCCATCTTCAGACCACTACATCACCCACCTCGATCGACACGACCCATAGTACAGGTCACATCACTTGGTCAAGTGAAACGGCTCGCGACTCAACCTCGATCGCGCAACCTAGATACCATCCAGGCACTCTTTGCTCAATTATTCCTTTTAGGCTGCATTTTACCCCTTTTTATCGTCTATTTTACTCTTTTTTAGCCTATCCAATCGGTTGGAACTTGTAATCGAACTGGTCTACTTCAATGGATGGTTGGTATTAAGACGCTGTAGTCAGAAATCAATCTGCAAAAAAAGTTCTCCAATCGATACAAGTTGGCAGCAGTGAGAGAAGGAGTTGCATTCAACAGCTAGCCAAGCGTCATTCTCCACCTCGGAATTGCCATAGTTTACTTAAGTTGATCCAAATTGCTGATGGATGATAGCTTTCTTCCGTTGATATAAGAGACATACGAGAATTGGTATGGTGTAGAATCATTAGACTATGTAACTCTTGTCATTCCATTTCACTCTTAATTTGTACCGATTTGATATGCAAGGGAATCGACGAAGGGGATCGACGTTGCCTGTTCTTGCCATTTCTTTCTTCCTTGTCTCCTGCCATTGCTGGATGAAGATTGATCAAATTGACATTATTCAATCAAGCATTGCAGTAAGACTTTCATCGGTGTCAAGAGTGGATGTAAGCTACATTTTACCTTGTTTTTCATTTTCATGTAGTCGACTTGAAGGAATAAACAGTGAACTTGTATTACCCAATGCAATGTTCACCATGATTCCTATGATCTATGTGCAACCAAAGTCGTACACGCAGTGCCCCTACGCTGAATTATTCTCTTGCATCAAATACTGTAAAATCATTCGAGTCAGCTCTAGAGCTTTAGTATCTTGCATGAAATGGGACAGTAGCAGTAAAGAGGTGAAAGCAATATCGATCTTGTAAATCTGTCATTTCCATACTGTGCATTGAACAATGATCATCAATCGACCAACATGATCTCCATTTCCTAACAATCTCCATGCTCAAGGAAGATGGCACGTGCTGATGCAAGTGTACACAAATACTCAAGATGGATAGCTGATTGATCCAACTCTTGTAGGATAGCCTATTGTATATCATCATAGGATGTTATGATATCACCGGTAAAGTTTATCGTTTGCTAACACTATCCAAGACGTGCTATCAATCCACTGAAATGGATCAATCTTGACATGGAATGTCAATTCCTACTAGTAATGTTCACCTCCCATTCCAAAATTAAGGGGCATATTACTGTAGTAGAAAGTTGGACGTACTTGATAAGCGTTTGAGTAATAATCGCACAGAAATTGGACACTCAAATGCTGCAATATCTATAGTCATACTGTATATTTGGCTCAGTTGATCATATTGAGCAGTAACCGTCCAAAATGAAGTAACTCGATGATACGCAAGAATACTATAGATTGTCATACAAAAGTCTGTCCAACGAATGTGTAGCAACTAGATTATAGAATACGTAAACGCAAGAATAGATTATCATATAAACGTCTATCCGATTAATGTGTAATAGCCTAATTATAGATAAAATAGACTGTCCTATAAATATCTACCCAACTAATGTATAGTACTAGATTATGCAATATACGCTAGATTAGATTGTCATATAAAAGTCTACCCAACTAATGTGTAGTAACCAGATTATACAATAGATTGTCATACAAAAGTCTACCCAACTAAGGTGGAGTAACTAAATTAGTTTGTCATATATCAGTCTACCCAATTAATGTATAGTTACTAGATTATAGAATATACACAAGAATAGCTTGTCATATACGCTCAAATAGCTACCCAACTAAAAGTGTAGTAACCAGATTATGCAATAAACTGTACACTAGAATAGACTGTCATATAAATATCTACCCAACTAATGTGTAGTAACCTAGTTATACAGTACAAGAGATGCTAGAATAAATGGTTTATAAAAGTCTACCCAACTAATGTGCACTAACCAGATTATAGGATATACACTAGAATAAATTGTCATACAAATGTCTACTCAACCAATGTGTAGTAACTCGATTACAGAATAGACTGTCATATGAAAATCTACCCAACTCATGTGTACTAACCAGATTATACAGTACAATTTACACTAGAATAGATGGTTATATACTGTAAAAGTCTACCCAACTAATGTGTAGTAACTAGATTATAGAATGTACAATAAAATAGACTGTTATATAAAAGTTGACCCAATTATATATATATATATAATTATTGTGTGTAGCATGCACCTATGGTTATTAATACAGTACACATTATATTCAAAAATTTAGCTCAAATAACAATTCTAATTTGTGCTTTTAGTTCCAAATTTTGGGGCACTCATAATAATACATATAGATACAGTAGAATAGGATTAGAATTTGAACTAGTTTGATTAACTATCATACTGCGTGTGTAGTTTCTGTATGCTTTGAGGGGCTAAATGCCGACATCTTTGTTAATCTGTAGAAATAACCAATAAAAATGCCATCCGTCGTACTAGAAACCAAGCAAGAAATTATTCATAAGGACAATCCTGATATTTGCCAATCAGCTTTAAGAGAAACTGAAATGCCAAAGATGCCTGATGCTATAAATGTTCAAAATAATGGGGAAGCTACTGTTGATGCAAAAGTTGCCGTAATGGATGCTAGTATAAAAAATGATCATAATGTTAAAATATTAGAATTACCTAATACCATAAATAACCAATTAGAGTTAAGCCTTATTAAACAATCAATATCCGATGCTCAAAATCACGAATGTCAAGCAATGCAGCTTAAAAATAGGATTGTTGGTGACATTGTATGGAGTAAAATTAGCGGCCATCCTTGGTGGCCAGCAATGATAGTTTATGAACCGAAAACTGGCTTATTCACTTCAATTCGTGGCCGCCATAAGATTATTTTTTATCATGTTCGCTACTTCGGTAGTAAAGTTAGTTATAGTTGGATACCTGAAAAGCTATTAATCTCGTTTACAAGTGACAATCAGCTCCCTCAATTTCCGGTTAACCATAGTAATTCCCTATCAAACTGTGGAGAGGAATTAATAACTCTAGCAATTGATGAAGCAAAAGTAGCATTACAGTTACCGAGGAAGGAAAGATTGGTACAAATTATCAAAGCAACGACTAATCTGAGTCCAACAAAAGATATACTGTCAAAGGACACCAATCATACTTCAAATACGTCAACGAGAGCCAAAAGGATAAATTCCGTCAATGGTCTTAGAGGGACCAAGAGAACAAAAATCGATGATCCTATCGATATTAAAAATCATAAATGCTACAATAAAAAAGACAGTACTGTAATAAACAACACATTTCAAGATAGCAGTAGTAATAATGATAATGAAGAGCAGATACATCAAGAGCTTGTGCATAATTCTCCGTATCCAGAAGAGTCTGAGTGTCACCTTAAAAGATCACCACGAAAAAGAAAGTTATCGAGTAAATTACAAGGCCACGTAGTTGAAGGCCTTACCCCTAACAAGAAAAAGCGTAATCAGGAAAACCAAAAAAAGACCACTACTGATATAGACATTGTCAGAAATTCCAGAAAATGTAAAATCGTTGTTAAACCTATGACTAAAAAACTGATGAATAAAACAATTAGTGATAATAAAGTGACCCTTCCAGAAGACATTATGGTGTCGCTAGTAAATGACAAACGAATCTTAAAGAATCAACGAACCCGGATGATATCTCCAAAAAAAGTGAAAGGAAGAGGAAATAAGGCAACATCTAATAAAGTTGAAAAACGCAAGCTCTCTAAGCCTAGAAGTCGAGCTCGTGAATCACCTGGAAGTAAAGGCGTTTGTATGTTGTGCGAAGGAATTGGCGAGAAATTAGTTACATGTCAGGGTGGTTGTTTTTCAAAGTTTCATCTGGAATGTCTCGGTATAACTGAATGGCCAGTTAAAGGATTCAAGTGTCAGGAATGTACAAGTGGTACTAGGAAATGTTTCGTGTGTGGAAGTAGCGAGCCGCCTGTACTGCCATGCAAAGTAGCCGGGTGCGGAAAATGTTATCATGACACATGTATATCGCAGTTTACATGTGGTCAAGTTAGTGAAGAAGGATGCATTAGGTGTCCACGGCATGTCTGTACTACATGTACTGCATTCGCAATATCGAAAAATGACGAAAATTTTGATGTTGTTATCCAGAAGAAATTAGCACGATGTATTTATTGCCCAGTCTCATATCATGCCAGTGAAGCTTGCTTGCCGGCAGGGTGTAAGGTATTAAATTCATCCGCAATTATTTGCAACAAGGTACAGTGAAAAGAAAGCTCCATTTTCTTTATAGTAGAAAAATTTACCTATTGATCAAATGTTTATGTGTAATGAAATTCTTATAATATTTTCTATCACTCAATTACCTTTATAGCATTTAGATGCAAAAGTCAAACATGTTAATGTCGGTTGGTGCTTTGCCTGCTCTCAAGGAGGAAATTTAATTTGTTGCGAGTTATGTCCTGCATCTTATCATGAAAATTGCTTGGATGAGAAATGTCGTCCAAAGCCTAACGAAGATAAATGGTTCTGTAGAGGATGTATTGATGGCAAATTTCCTGTCATTGGAGATATTGTTTGGGTTAAAATTGGAGCCTACCGGTGAGATTTACGTTATTTAAGTGCTGTTATAAGTAGTGTGACCAGTATTTCTCGGTTGATAAATGGTAATAATAAAATATGTCAATAAAGAAATTTTAATGATGCTTTACCTCAAAATTGATGCTAGTTGGTGGCCAGCTGAAGTCTGTAATCGTAAGTATGTGCCGGATAATATCTTAGCACTAAAGCATGGTCCGGGAGAATTTTCGGTGCAATTTTTGGGATCACATGATTATAGCTGGACATCAATATCGCGTATTTTTGGTTACGAAGAGGAAGATATTGATGGTAGAGCAAGCAAATTAGGTCGTAAAGGAATTGTCAAATCATTTGGTAAAGGTGAGTCTATCGAAGCGTTTTACTCAATCTACGGTCTTTACTGCAAGTTATGTGAATGTTAAACATCACCTCATATATATATATATATATATATATCTACGTCACAGCATTGAAAGAAGCAGAAGAAAAATTTACGCAACGGAAAATAAGCAGAGAAAAAAAGGAAGCAAAAAGTCAAGAAAGGAGATCTCAAAAGCCTCCGAGTTACAAGCATATCAAGGTAACAACTGCTTCAGTATATCACCATTATCAAATTCACCGTGGTATCTTTACATTCTCTATTTCTATTTATGTTGTAATGTGCGTTGTAAAATTTAATAAGCAAATCGAATAGTAATTGCTCTCTTTCATCACATAGATGAATAAATTGGTGGATGCTTTAATAAGGCCAAATTTAACCGAGTACACACCTTGTAGTTGTAAACCGACTGACGAAGCTCCTTGTGGTAGTAGTTCTAATTGTATAAATCGTATGTTAATGTGTGAATGCAACTCAAGTATGTGTCCGGCTGGTGATAAATGCCAAAACCAGCGTTTTCAAAAGTTAGAGTACGCAAAAAGTGAAATATTTAAATCAAACCAGTGTGGTTGGGGCTTAAAATCAGCCGAAGATATTTATGCGGGTACTTTGGTGGTAGAGTACGTAGGAGAATTACTCAATGAGAAAACTTGCTATCAAAGGATAAAAATGGCACAATCGAAAGGGGAAAAGAATTTTTATATGTTAAATATTGACAAAGATGTCATTATCGATGCAGGTCAGAAAGGCAACTTGGCTCGTTTCATGAACCATAGTTGCCAGCCAAACTGTGAAACCCACAAATGGACTGTAAATGGTCTCACCTGTATAGGTTTGTTTGCAATTGACGATATCAAACAAGGAGAAGAATTGACTTTTGATTACCGACTACATGCTGTTGGAAACGATCAAGCGGAATGCCATTGCGGCTCGAAACTCTGCAGAAAGTATCTAGGAGCTAAAATTAAAAGTACGACCACTACTAAAGGGAAGGATGGCGGCAATAATAAAAGTAACAAGAATAATAATGGTCAAGGTAAGCGCAAAAAACGAAAAAAGCGAAAAAGAGCAATCAAACACGAAGATGAATGCTATGTGTGTGGTGATGGCGGACAGCTAATAATGTGCAGTCGTAAAAGTTGCTATAAATGCTATCACTTGGAATGTCTAACAATTGATGGTATCCCTCGAGGAAAATGGGATTGCCCGTGGCATCATTGTGATATTTGTGGTAAAGCTGCTAATCAGTTATGTAGCCGTTGTCCGAATTCATTTTGTAAAACGCACGCTAACGGTAGAATTCAGTCTAAGAATAGCTGTGGAGAGATGGTTTTGCTTTGCCACCAGTGTATCGACGATGACCAAGATATTAACAAGTCCAACTAATGGTGGCATACCATATCATCATAAGCATCACGAAAATTTGTTAAAAGTATGAAGCGCTCATATATGGACGCAAATGACCTGCTACTGATTTATCATTGTTCCTGATTGTACATGTGCTATATTTGTATGTAATAATTGCTGGTATCTTTCTAATATTTACCAGTACCTGTTATTTAAGGTAGTCATGCAGTATGGAATTTACCATAACAAGACATTTTTAATTAAAATTGATAGCTATATCATAAATTAATCTTTCATGTAATATCTCCCATTTTAAAACTCACTATCTTTGTACAAAGGCTTTACCCCGTACGATCTTTATCAATGACATGGCACTTATTTTTTCGAAATTGGTGCATGTATTTCAGGACTTGAATTGAATGTGGTGCTATACTAAAATGTTTTCAAAGTTATATTTACCTGTATTTGTATATAGAACAGTATCATTTAAAATCGCCTACTGGCTATTGGTAGAAAATACAATTGACTTCACTATTATCGTAACTGTTTGTCTATAACTATTGGTACATAAATCGTTTTATTAGTCGTAGCATTTCACACATACATCTAAAATTCGGAATGATGTACACAAACAGAAAGCATCAATCGTTTTTCATGCCGTTGAGAATCTAATTGTCACGTAGTGTATGTATTCTATTTTTACGTAACTATTTCAGCCTTGACTAACGACAATGATTCGTAATTCATCCTGAAATTTTAAGGCAATGCATTTATTGCAGATATTATGCTCTGTATGTAGGTGAAACGTTTGAGACGATACACTAGCGATAGAATTGATGTCTAAATGTTAATCCATCCGAGCAGAAATGTTAGTTGTTAGTAATTCGATTAGTAAGGTCTGAAACCCTTGAAAGTGCAATATTCTAGGATTTTATTATGTATGGCAGTAATACCATATCAAATACAGACGTGAATATCAACGATTTCTTCCAATAACGTTATATCGAACTTAAATCAATATAAAGATATGTAATGACAATGAATAGCACAGTCATTAAATATTTTGTATACAACCTATAACGATGGTTACTCGGTAATCTTAATGTTGGTATAAAAAGTTGAATTGACTACACTCGCGCAACCAATGGCAATAATTTCGGTCACTTCAAACACTGTATTAACAATCTTAGGTAAGCAATGACAGCGCAACTACAGGTAGAGATATACAGTAAATGCACCCTAATCGTTGTACGCTGACGGTACTTCATTTTGCATCTTTATTCTCCTTTTTACCATCATCTACATCCATAGCCTCTTCCTCTTCTTGTAGAGATCCCATTAAATTTCTTACCATATCGCTATTCGGATCGATTCCTTCTAAACTACCCAATACCGTTTGTAACACTGATGGATCGGAAATTAAATCCGTAGCATCCATTTCCTCGTCCATTTCTTTATTTCCATCATTGCCTTCTCGTATATCTTTAAAGTCTATCCAAAATCAATATAAAATTCAACAAGCAATCATTACATATCTATTACAGTTATAGGCCTACCTTGTAATGACATCTGCATAGCAAGTTCCATTTGTTCCTCTTCAGTTAAACTTGAGACCTCCTGAATGCAATAATTCCATAGTGAATAAAATCATCGATTAATATCAGTTGCTCTTCATAACACTGGACATCCTTTTTAGCTGATTCTAACCTATAGAATTGGATAATGACAGTAACGGATCAATTTTTGACTATCTTACCCTCGGCGTTGTATCTGGCCTATCCGTATTTGGAGTAGTTGTCTCCATTCTAGAATCTAGAGAAATGGCCAATGCTTGTTCAAGTAATGATTCTTCAATAGAACCTATAAACCAATAGTAAACTAATTAGTCTGGTAACTATGAAACAATGTACATTAACAGCAACGAATATAATTTACACTGTAACTGACTTGGATTGGGTGTAAATGCACTGCCATCCTGAGCCGCAACAGAATTTGCTTTCTTACTTTCTTCTTCTTGTCTTTGCCGCGATTCTTCAAGAGAAACGCGAAGAGCCTGATGAAACAATAATTTATAAAAATTATCAATGGCATTTACGGTGTTCAGCTATTGGATGATACAAACTATCTATCTCATTTGTACCATAGCTAATTCTGGATCAACATCAGCATCTACAAAATCAACATTGCCGCCGAAACCGCTAACGGTATTTGGCATTGAGCCGTCTTCATTCGCCATAATAGGAGAGGACATTAACGCATCCGAAAGTAGTGGTCCAGGTGGTACAGTAACTAAATGACTATATATCAAAAAATCATGTAGCAGCTATTTAGTCTAGATTAGCGCATGATTATTTAATAATTGGATTAAACAACGAATAGACTTTTCAATTGAAAGCAATACTGTCTATATAAACTATGATGGTTTAAGGATAGCAAGTTGAGTTTGTTGACTGATAAACAATTCTACTTCTACGAAAATGATCAACACTGTGCGATATAGATAAACTTTCTTCATTTTTTACCTTGAACCTTGTTTATCATTTACAGTATTGATAAAAGCTGTTAGTTTTTCTGTATTAGAAGTCTAAAAAACAATGGTTACAGGTTCAAAAATAACTGTAGTTAATCATGTTCAATCAAGATAGTAGCTGATAATTATCATACGTCTTCTCCAAAGTTAACGACATCGACGCTGACTTTATTCTTTTTTAATTTCTTGGCAAGTTTCGTTAACTAAAGATGTGAACGAATTTCATTTAAAATGTATACTTTTATCGTATAAAATAAAATTAAATGGAAAGCCAATAATTTTATGATAAATTGATTGAAATTACATCTTTTTCTTCTGTTTCAATAGGGCTACCAATAAATATTATGAGTCTCATTTTATGATTTTTGCTCATTCGATGCTTTAAGGCCAACTATTAAGAAATTATTAATAATATGTTAAAAAAGTATGGAAATTATGAATATTACATGGAGCGAGCAATACTACCATATCAGTACCGTGCTATGGATTACCGTAGATAGAGTAATTGCTTTTGATAATGCCAAAATTACATACAACAATCTTGAAGATAATGCTACTTATACTACAGTTCTACTATCTCTTAAGTGTGTGTTTCACGTTTAACTTGAGAATCTCATCACAACGCTATTGTAATGTAGATATGTAGAAAAAAATTGACTTACAATAGCAGTACTTGCACCAATGGCCATATCAATTTTTCCTTTTGGTGAGACAGCATGAAGGTTCTTGAGAATTTTGCCAACATCAGTGGTCAACGTTGTTAATACTCTTAAGCTGTAAATGTCAAGCAGATTAAAGATGTATCAACATAAGAGATGAATTATTGAAAAGATTACAATCATTCTGCCTTTATCGAATGGCCTACGTATCAGAGTTCTAGAGATTGCATTTTTATCGATTATTATCCAGTAAAATTGAGGCGAATGTAGTTTTATTAACCCTTTCAAATCTTTTTAAACCTGCAGATACAATCATCCTGCTATAAATCATGGTGCATTTATTTTTAGTAGTCTACGATATGATACTGCTAATACAGTGATACACCTATTGAGATGAGTGACAGTATTGATCTCAAAATTGAGCTTGGATCAATCCAGGTGTTATCCTCCGTTTATGCTAAACTATCCATCTAATTATGGAAGTCAATGGGTGTAAGATTGTATTTCTCTGCCTTATCATGCCCAGTCTACAATTCTATTATTTCCATACGATTGGGCCATGGAGTAGTAACAGTAATGGAACACTGGTATGGAACCCATCCAACTAGCAGAATCATCATTACTCTAGTGATTATAGCAAGTAAACTAGTTTAGTTCAGCCTATACCCATGAGCAATTTTTGAACTCCTTTATAGTAGAAATAAGGCAAGATGCGTCCATCTAACTGATCTAAACTCCATCCTAATACAACCAATGATAGCCTTAGTCCAATTCTTCCAGCACAGTTGCTATTGAGTATACTATCTGATTTTGTGTCACTTGTACTTCTATTTCCATAAAAATGGATTATGGCGTAGCAGAAGGAAAGGAAAACTTCAGGCGAATTTCTTACAGCACAGTACAGTATGTAATGTAGGTAGTTTACTAAATGCGTTTGCGTCACTTGTGCTTCCATACGACTGGGTTGAGGCCTCGTAGGAAGACTAAAACAACTTAGGCCGCATTTCTTACAGTACAGTATCTTAATTAGTTTACTATCTGATTTTGCATCACTTGTACTTTTACTTCCATATAAATGGATCATGACGTAGCAGAAGGAATAGAAAAGTTATTCCCAGCCCATCGAGTGGATGGAATGGCCAGTAGACTGGTCCTGGGTTCAAGCTGTTACTATTGTATCTATTTTCAGACTCTTTGATATGACCAACAAGTCAAAGTGTCCATCCAAGTTGAGTATTATTGCCATTGGTAAAGATGACGCAGCTTCTAATGAAATAACTTTGATGAATCCATTTTGATTGTCGCTCAATTGTGATATGGAATAGCTGAAGATGAAGTGGAAAATTGGATATTTTCTATTGCTTTTATCATTGAAATTCAACCGTTGAGCGTGATGGTAAAGTGACTTTCTTCACTCTCTACTTTGATGTCCTTGATCATCATTCAATCAGTTGTAAGCAAAATCAATTCACAGATAGAAATCCAGTCTGTACGGTTGTAGTAGATTGTACTCAATAGTAAGACTTAATGTTGAATGATGCAATGTCTGCCATGGATCATGTCGACGACAAGTGGTCAGTTTGACTTGTGCTACAAACTGTCCAGTCCAGTACAGACTGTATGGAATGGATGCAGGCGTTGCAAAGCTATCCTTTGCCTGACAATTGACATACCTGGCTAACGTGAGTAAGCCCACATTATTTTCTGCATTTTGGCGTGTTTTAGCTTGACAAAGAAGATTGACAGCATCTTGTTGGGCCTGAATTCGAGTGGGTAAAAAATCGCCATTTCGCATCCACTCGCTATCATCAACGCTGTATGGCAAAAAGAAATGAAAAGCATTAGTCTATTTTTCTCACTGGTCATGATCGTGTACCACTGCATGACCATCGCATTCCATCGTCAACTATCACAACACTATCAACAGACGCTGGTTATCCGCTAGACTTACCAAATCATAGTCGATTCTAACACCATTTTGAATCGATTGGAAGGGATTAATCGAGGAAAAAAATTGCTGATGGCTGATATTTGTCGTCGCTTTCTATATTGAGTCTGTTGACTGGCTGTCCAGGGGCTTTGTGTCATCGACAAGACGACGACAGTACAGTGTACAGTGTACAGTACGGCCGGTTGGTCGTACTGTACTCAGGCATACTGTAGCTTGGACCGGAAAACTCCAACGGCAGTCTACAGTGCAGTACTGTGAAAGAAAATGTTTAGTACTGTATACTGTACACTGTAGTCGACAGCACAGTACAGTATGACTCAGATGACTCCGATGACACGAGTGGAACATGCGCAGTAAATGAGCTGATGGCTGGAGCGAGTCCGACCGTCGTCGCTTTGTATATTGAGTCTATTGACCGGCTGTCGAGGGCTTTGTGTCATCGACAACCCACGACGACAGTACAGTGTACAGTGTACAGTGCGACCGGTTGATCGTACTGTCGTACTGTATTTACGCATACTGTAGCCTGGACCGGAACGGACCGTAAAACTCCAACTGCAGTCTACAGTGCGGTACTGTGAAAGAAAACCTTTAGTACCGTACTACAGTACTGTACACTGTACAGTAGTCTACAGCACAGTATGACTCAGATGAGACGAATGGAACATGCGCAGTAAATGAGCAGTAAATGGTCGTGCACTACAGTACTGTAGTACTGTACTGACAATTGGGTTTGTAAAGGGTGTACTGTACAGTACAGTCTGTACTGACTGATACTGTCGACGGTACCGGACCGAACCGTAAAACTCCAACTACAGTCCACAGTGCAGTTCTGTGAAAGAAAACCGTTAGTACTGTACTACATGTACTGTAGTCTACAGCATAGTACAGTACAGTATGATTCAGATGAGACTAATGGAACATGCGCAGTAAATGAGCTGATGGCTGGAGCGCTTTCTATATTGAATATACAGTACTGTACGTGTATAATAGAGACCCTTAAGAGTACAGTTTGGGAGTGCCTTGCCCGAGGGCTTTGTATCATCGAGTTTTCCGTTGTCTCAACTCTCAAGCAACGACCACAGTACAGTACCGTGTACTGTGAAAGAAAACCTTTTGTACTGTAAAAGTGTAAATTAGTACTGTAGATTACTGCACACGACTGTAACATGCGCAGTAAAAGAAAACGCTCTTTCCAGTCATGAAGTGACCTATAGCACCATTCAGTACATAAAGTCAATAGATTCAATATGGAAAAGAAAAATCATTCGAAAGTACACTCGACACTGTTCAACAGTCAACCACAGCAGGTCGCGGAACGGATCGCCGACTTTCCGCTTGACGTCAGTGTCAGCCACACGTCCGTCGCCTATCATCCGTCTGTCCATTACTTCAAGGCTTGGTTTGAGGGAAATGCACTGCCCTCAGCGCTGTTTCCAAAAGCTGCAAATAAATCCATTTACAAACTGCAGTCAATTATCCACTCCTAAAATGCCATTGAGGAGCCCATCAGTAGCCGTAGCTAGACTATACTGTAAGGATACTACTGTACTGTAAGCTAAAATGGGGTTGGACTGTCCATTTTGTCAAAATCCCTTTCTCTGCTGCAGTGTGTTGGAAGATTGACAACAGGAAAAGTAAGCCCATGGAGTGCAGTAATGTATTATACTCGGATCAAATCCATTCTAATCAATAGAACACAACGGATTGCATTCTACTTAGTGGGCCATGTACTTTTCATCTTTCCAACCTAGCAGCACTCCTAGCACCAATTGCAGTATTCTATGTACGAGTATGGAGAGTCCTGAGTCTATCTTGTTTATCTCTGGGATTCTTTTTCAACATTTTACCATCTCATCAACTGAATAGTACGAAATCAACACCATTCAAAATCAGCCTCTTTTCTACAGTAGAGTATATCGATTAAAGTCATCGCCACTGTTGTAGCCAATTCGACAAACGACAGTTGCTATGTATTTTACAAGTATAGCACTGTAATAGCATGAAGGAACTGCAACTTACTGTACGAGTCAGAATATTCATGACATGCTCATCAATAGTACTGTATATCAAGTTCAAAGGTATCGATCTTCACAATCTAGTATTCTACTCTACTACAGTGTGTGTTTTTATACTCCATTGGTGAAGTCATTTTACAATCCTTCCATGCAGTAGCAGTAGTTTAGAGTATATGCAGTACGTATATAGAAAAGCAACATGTTCTCCAAGCGCATGACTATCAATTAAAACTCAATATCACCTAAATGGACAATCACTTTGCCGACATGCTACCATTGAAATGCCAGAAAGCAGCCTCAATTCTGTATTGCAATGACTATATAATTCAGGATGATCGAGTATCCTAGTCATGCCATTCAATGATTGCAACTTGTAAACAACGGCATCATTTCTTCCAACAGGCATACACGAGTATCAAGTACCAGCAGCAACTAGGTTGCTCATTTGATTGCTTTATTTCATACATTCAAAATCAACTGTCCATTTTCTGTGTCACCTTATGCAGTAGATTCAAATCGATCTATTAGCAGTGCAGCATTGAAAATTATCCAGGTAATAGACAAATAGAGATATCAATCTATTGATGTTTATATGTATACAGTATATAAAAATTAGAATATGAAGTCAAATTTTGGACTATACAAAAGCTAAATTGATTCACTGTTGTGGACACTACCATCCAATAGAGTCATACGAATCGAGTTTCTATTCTGCTAGAAATGATAATCATAAAGGCAATTTTCCTACTGAATTTAGCCATGGTAGCAGGAAAGCGTCTCGCTTGACTATACCGTATCATCATTTCGAATTACACTTTGATGGATAGGCTATTTCGTTTTAAGCCATTTCTACTTGGCAAGGGTCGTGTCTTGGTTGTTGTAGATGAAATCATAGCTCATCCTTCTTCATATATCTCATCACGGTATTATATTCCGCTTGACAAAAACTGTAGCCGTTAACAGGTTGAGCACGTATACCGCGACGAATATGGTGTTGACAGCGATGATAGTCGATACGAGGTAAAGCGGCATCGACATTGTTGACTTTGGCAGAGCTCCATAATCTTTCGCCAATAGCGCTAGCACGCGGCCACATCCTTTCCAGAAAGTTGGTGGAATCGACGTACTCTCCCCATAGACAAGCTTCACCGCCAAAAACTAAATTCTTCTCAGCCGTGGTACCTTTGAAATTTTGTGGATCGCAACGATAATAGCCTTCCCAATCGCGACCATAGCCAATTAAATCAAGATACCAACAAGACGACAAGATTGTTTTCAAGTTGAGCGAGGTTACACGTTTCAGTTCACTCTTATAACTAGGCGATGATCTCCAAACTTGTACCACAGTATTTGGATTGACCTTGACTTTATTATCAATGACATCTTGCCATATAATATAGCGCAAGCCAACCTTTTCAACTAGTTGTAATAAACGAGTTTCGTAGTATTGTTCCAGTAGAGCAAAATTTTTACCAAAGCCCTTTTGAACCATAAAATCTTGAATATCTGGATTGCTAGCCCAACAACTGAAACTGACTTCGTCACCACCTAAATGGACATAAGCATCAGGGAATCTTTTCTTAATCTCGGAGAAAAAAACGGCTAGAAATTCGTAATTGGAATCAACAATAGGATTAATGGGTCCAAAATTTCCATTGGGTATGTTATTGGGGCCATAACAAGGCGTTAATAGATTGGGAATACTTTTCCAAGATGATGCATGGCCAGGTGTATCAAATTCGGGTATAACACGGATGCCGCGATCGCGAGCGTACTCAATAACTTTACTGACATCCTCCGGGGTATAAATATGACGCTGTGTATAAGCGCCGAACAAACTCATGTTGGGAAAAGTTAAGGAAACAAAGGGAAAGGACTGATCATCGACAATATGCCAATGGAGAACGTTAAATTTGTTGTAAGCCATTGCATCTAAATGTTGTAATAAAGTATCCATGGTTAAGTAATGTCTTGCAGTATCAACCAATATCCCACGATGACTAAAGCGAGGGAAATCGATGATTTTGGCTTCACTAATGAAAAAGCCATCCGCTCGAGCATCAATCAGTTGGCTGAAAGTTTCGAGAGCGCGTAAAGCACCCCATATCTCTTTGGTATGTACAAATGCAACCGGTTGAGGAGTGGCACGTATCGAGAGTGAATAACTTTCGTCCATTCCTAAGCGCAGATCCGTATTGGGATTATCGATTTGAAAGAATAATGATGTTAAATTACCGATGACATGAGGCTTTGGTGCACTAGGGTCTACAGCAGCAGCAGGCTCATTTGGAGGCAACGGTTGTAAGAAAGCAATTTTCATGTACCTTTGGAAAGCTCGACGGAGTAGACTGGATTGACTATCGCTCTCAAATTGAAACTGTTGAGGACGAATTCGTAAATAAGAGCTTGTTGTCGACATCGTTTGCGGCATAGGCCATACAGCAACATAGCCTTCAACAGCATAACTGCAATAGAATGCCACTACGCTAACCACGAGTAGAATTTTCCATCTCCATTTGGATTCCATTCTCATCGCAATGGACTAACTTCGTCGTCTACAAAGAACTCTTGCAGTATTTTAGCTGGTAAAGGAAGTTTAATCGACTTGAGTGATGGCTAAGATGAATCCTTTCGTTGTTCAGAATGGTTTGATGAATTGAGGAAACGATGTACAGTACAGTACAGTACAGTACATATAGTGTACAGTGTACAGTACTGTACACTGTAATATGGGTACAGTAAAGCTAAGGTTCGGTTCGGTTCGGTTCAATCCCTTTATGATGTACAGTATACAGTACAGCACAGGAATGACGATAGGGTTGACGTCGCTGCTACACGATCGCTGGTACCGTACCGGACCGGACTTGATCAAAGTGTCTGTGGGTAGGTATCGAAACAGCAGCAACTAGACTTGAGAAAAACAACTCCACGGTCACAACACATCGTTGACGTCATCGATCACAACACTGGGTACTGTGGGTAGTGTCATTTTCTCAGCAGAAGTGGACACGAGTGGGTAGAACTGTACTGTAGCATGACCACACGGACATCATGTGACTTCATCCATCGATGGTTGAGCAATGGGCACGATCTGTGTGGATTGACTGTCACCCACGACGACGATGACAAACGACTGACACCAACATACCGTGACAACGACAACGACAACTGACGCTAAATCCACTTCAACGTTTATGAAACGTCATCCCTCACCAACGCTCGCAGTCATCACGTTACAATAACACAATCTTGGAAAATCGCAATCTAATCATCAGATCGATTTCCACTTGCAAAATTCTTCTTTAAATCTCATTTTCGACTTATGGATACTCAATATAGGATTACTGGAGTGGAAAAGTAATCATCGACTGATTGATACTGACTGTCAAGAAGGAAGTACACACACACACACACACCTCCATTGATTCTTCAAGAACGTGGATTATCTATTCATCAACGACGCCCTCCCTGATAGCCAGTTTGTACACCAATCCAAGCGATTGATTAAAAGTAAAAGTATTTAAAACCCTTTAAAATGGCTTCCATCCAAATCATCATCTTGATAACGCTGCTATGCCAACGGTGGTGTGATGCTGGTAGCGTTTGGCCCATGCCTCAAATCATGTCGACATCCGAGTCCATGTTGAAAATAACGCAAGAGTTTCAATTCGAAACCGATGTGCCCACCGACATTCTCAATCAAGCGTTTCAGCGCTATCGAAAGTTGATCTTTTTAGGACCTTTACCTCCTCATGAACCAGGCGCGGCGGTCAATCCCAACCAAGATGCCATCAAAGCTGTGGGCAATTTGACCAAATTATTCGTTCAAATTGATGATGTAAGTGCCAACTTGACTTTAAATTCCGATGAAAGCTATTCGCTATCCATTCACGCTCATCCTCAACCGGTTGCCTTTCTCCACGCGAAACAAACTTGGGGAGCGCTACGTGGCTTAGAAAGCTTTAGCCAATTAATTGATGCAACCTATGATGGATTTTTCATCCAGGAGACCAAGATTGTCGATTATCCACGATTTAAATATCGCGGTGTCATGCTCGACTCTGCTCGACACTACCTTACTTTGGATGTTATTCTACAAAATTTAGATGCCATGTCCTATAATAAATTCAACGTCTTTCATTGGCATATTGTCGATGATCAGTCATTTCCATTTGTCTCATTAACTTATCCACAATTAAGCCAACATGGCTCTTATACACCACGCCATGTTTACACACCTGACGATGTCCAAATGGTCATTGAATATGCACGAGATCGCGGTATACGGGTTATCGTCGAATTCGATACTCCCGGCCATTCATCGTCATGGCGTAGTATTCCCAACTTTCTTACCCCTTGTTATAGTAAAAATGGTGTCCCCAATGGACAATTTGGCCCAATCAATCCAATCTTGAATTCAACCTATACCATACTAGAGGACTTTTTTCGTGAAATTAAGAAACGCTTTCCTGATCAATACGTTCATTTAGGCGGCGATGAAGTCAATTTCAGCTGTTGGCAAAGTAATCCTGATATTCAAAATTTTATGACACAACATGGTTTCGGTGATCATTATGAATTATTGGAGCAATATTATGAGCACAATTTAGTAACTATTATGGAAAAAATTGGCTTACGCTATATTATATGGCAAGATGTGGTCGACAACAACGTCAAAGTCGATCCCAACACCGTTGTACAAGTATGGAAAACAAGTCCTAGCTATAAAGCAGAATTAGCCAAAGTAACCAAGATGAATTTACAAACTATTCTCTCTTCTTGTTGGTATCTGAATTATATCGGTTATGGTCGTGATTGGGAACGATTTTATCGTTGCGATCCTCAAGATTTTAAAGGTACACAACAACAAAAAAATTTGGTTATTGGCGGCGAAGCTTGCATATGGGGAGAATACGTCGATTCAACCAATTTAATGGAGCGTTTCTGGCCTCGCGCTAGTGCTGTCTCTGAACGCTTATGGAGCTCCGCTAAAGTAACCAACGTCGATGCAGCACTACCACGCATTGATCATCACCGTTGCTATCAACTAATTCGACGAGGACTACGAGCGCAACCCATTAACGGATATAGTTTCTGCCAAGCGGAATACAATGTCGTTATGAACCACCTTGATCGCGACGAATTGTAACCTTATCTAATCCAATGAACGCAAAATACAATTTGCGTGTGGTCTATCAACCGCTTTATTAACCTTATTCCTATTCGATGATGGTCATTAAAACCAATCAATGATTGACTGACTTTTCTATAGTAATATAATGATGTTCACCGAACCATCTTCTACCCATAGGGTAGTAAATTAACTTTTGATGGCATAACCAATTCAGCTGCAATGTTAATTGTAGCTATTAGCTCGCCTTTCTCATATCATGCATAATATCTTGTTCGTCAGGTTTTTATGCACTCTATCGTGGAAGTAATATCCTCCAGTAGCTATATCTTACAATATTGACGATTGTTGCTGTTTTTATTATATTATCAAATGATACTGTACAGTAGATGCAATAGAACAAGTAACCAAACTTTCTCTTTTTGAATTGGTAATTGATTGATTAATTCAATTTCTATTTTCATAATATAAGGACATTTACTAGCTAGAGATAGAACTAAAACTTTTTATTCTAAATACTAAACTTTTGTAACGTTAGTGGTTTAATCATAGAGTATAACAAGTAGTATAGTCGTTAATAATAGCTTCCATTTTGTCCTATTGATGGCAATGATTTAGTCAAAGTTTCAATATAAATTTATGAAATCGATTACGAAGTATTATGATATTTTATAGATAATTCTAATGGAGCCTGATTTACGGATATTAAACACTCATTTTGTGCAATAAGATGAGTTCATCTTTTTCTCGAGGAGAGATGTCTTGACTATTCTATGTAGTCTAGCCTTCGGTATCGGTCACTTCCTAATTTGCTAGAATGTGACCCAAACTAATACTCATGCAGCATCACTTTCTTGCCTGGATTGTATTCATTCTATTTGTTGATTAACTACCAAAGTGACGAAAAGTTAAATAATTTCCACTGATAATCATACGCTAAAACTGATGTGCGCAACGATGGTTAGACTTAAGAATTCAATTAGCTTTACTAGTATTTTATAGTAGTTGCGCTATTTTTCACTACTAATTATCTATAAATAGATGATAAAAACTTACTTAGGACTCGTATGTATGGAAAATGATTTTACCCTTTCTATTTTACTTTATCGCAAATTCTTAAAAATCATCTTACATATTTAACATTACTAATCATCGATTGTATAATCTACCAATATTCATATTTCAACAAGTTGATAGGTTACGTATATTGTTTAGTCGCTGCAACTGAAATAATGAATCAATTTAATGGTGATGAAAAATGTCGCATTATTTTAGCTCATTCTACGGTATCACAACGTCTATTTCACAGTTGATTAAAAATACTGCTTGATTACAGACAATTCATCGTCTATCAATAAGAGAAAAATATTGTACTTATTTACAGCGTATCTTTTACGCTTACTTTAACTTCATCTCGATCTCTCACATCTTTACTCCTCATAGTCATTAGTAGACGATTCATGCACTAGTTTAGTTACGCCTATAATCATAAATATGATAGTTCAAATCCCTTTTCCTTTGCTGTACTGTACTTGTTAAGATGCACATCAGAGATTACTAAAAAGAAAGACGAGGACAGGAAATGGTCCTTCACAATTGAATAATCTAGAGGCTACTTGTTTTACCGGTCATTCCAACTGTTTCGCATGTCTACAACGGTAACACTATATTGTCTACGATGGATATCCAGTTACTAACATGCTGCTTCCTTGGTTGGCGCAGCATGGTATACAATTTCATTGGTAGTGTACGCTTATAGTAGATTGACCGGGGAATTGATGAGCCTCCATATTACTAGAAGAAAACCTACAAGCCTTTACTTATAAGTATTTTATAGTCTTTCTTGTTACCATAGACTTGTAGATCCCGGAGATCTACATGTCCATGTTGTTACTTAAATACGCATTAATGACGTCGATATTCACTATTGTAGACAAGTGATGTTAAGTCGTATAAAGACTAATACTAAGATGTACGAAAATCGAATAAATTAACGGGCATATAATGATCCGATCAATTCAAAATTGAGACTCTTGCTACGTACGACATAAACTTAGGATCTGCTACGAAAAGAAGACTTGGACCCGCACGTCTCTTTATAGCCTTGCCGCATAAATCACGCTATCCGGACAGTTCCCTTCGACATTTGCCTCTCGTACAACTCCTCTCCAACAATTGTACATTTAGCACTAGCAATTCAACCCGTTACAGTACATATTTACTATTCAAGGCATTGCCTTGAATAACTCTTCCATGAAGAACTAGCTTTCATAAAGCCAATTTTGTTTTCGCTATATTACATTTGCGTTTAGTTATCGGGGGTTTTATCTGGGGAATCCTGTACACTGTACAGTATTTCCAGATATATTATAGTACTAAAAGTTCTAAGTGCAATAATGTACACTATGTAGTACGAATCAATACTGCAGACATTGATATTCTACAACGTGTAATAATATGTCTTTCTACTTATAGACTGAGACGAGAGAGCTGTTTCTCGGAGAAGAGGACTTTATTGCTCCAAGTCCGTCGGGTACAAGCTAGAGAGAGAGATATACCGCTACACAGAGAAAGGATTCTGAACCCAATACGCTAACATATATATATATATATATATATATTCATAATAGATTGTTACCATATATAACATATACGCATATTCTTATCAAACACTTTCTTCTACCAACAGTTCTAAAGCAAGATACCGAAACACAATTACAACGTAGAATATGATCTAAAAAAATACACCTTATGGTTTGTGGATTGTTAATGATGTTGTCATGACTTCCTTATTCCAGAGGTACAGACGAATACCATAGCGTTAAAAATTATTCTAATATTATAACTGGCTCATGCGGAAAAGCAGGTTCTGGATGTAATGGTGGCTATGTGTGTGGACCTGCAAATTTCATTACTTACCTTCGTCATACAAGCCGTCATTGATTTACGAGTACATTTCATAGTGTACCCGATTGTGCAGCTATTGGGAAAGTTAGTGAAATTTATCTGCTATACTATAAAGTTATGCTAATATTAGTAGGATTGTGATGCCATCATTTTCAACATGATATTGGATAACTCTATAATTACTCAAGTTTAATTCTTGATCTCTTCATTTCACTATAATGAGTCGTTCAGAATTATGAGCAATGAGCCGGAACATGCTAAAAGATTTCAGGAAAATATCATCTATTTAAAGAAAAATAATCTTTTATCACAAGGATTCGATATTGCTGTTAGTAATGTTTAATTACACGTATATATGTTACATTTCTACTCATAGTAAGTTTAAATTGTTGTAATATTCCGGTACCAATTGTTTGTAAGCCTCCTTTTGAAGTTGTATGAATCGATAGGGTATTATGGAGGCAGGTGTAGTCCCAATTATTATTGGATCGAAAAAAACTGTTTAAAAATTTATGGCAGACTATTAGGTGAGTTTTTAATACGAACACGAGTATAACGTTGTTACAGTGTAATATATCTTAACAATCATAGACCAGGAAAGCAATTTTGATCTTCACACACCGAAAATTTATTGTTAACGTAGTAGCCTAGATATTTTACTCTATTATATTGATAACAATGTAAAATATTTAGGCCATTCTGTACTATTCTAGCTTAGACCCTATATAGTCTGATGATTTACGAATTTAAAAGTTGGGTTTATATCGATTTGATACTATATACCACAAATATATTTACAAATAGGACACCTATGTCTACGAAGTATTAACATGAACGAATAGCATGTGTGATAAAACTTTAATAATGCATAAGCATAATTATTAAATCCTGAGACGATACTCTATTTAAATATTTTAAGAAACTAATCAGATTGGACCACTCCAAGAGTTAACTGACTCATTTCATATTTATTTTTATATTAAATTAGAGTGTGGAATAGTAGGTGTTGGTGTGCGATTTCCAACTGTTCCAAAAAGTTAGTCTTGACTAAGATAAATTTATATTAACAATGGCGATCATTCTAAGTAATCCTTATCATATAATTATCAGCAATAAAAAATATTCGAAATAGAAATATTTTCCAAATATTGACAATTACATGACTTATTGATCGATAAAATTAGGCCATGTTTATTAATGGCCCTCCATGTCATGAAAATGTTACATTAATTTCGAGCTATCGACGCAAATTTGAACTAATTTTATTTAAAATAGAGTTTATAATCACAAACATCTATTCAACTAAAGTAAAATACTCTAATGATTGATAATTTATTTTATATACTTATTAGAGAAATAAATTAGATGAAATATTTTATTAAATTATGCTGTCTAAAAGTACCTATCATACTTTATATAAACACTACAGTATATTACCATTATTAAGTTAAATTTACTCCATAACGATTCTGTAAGGAATTTAAAGTGAGACATCATAAGTCACTCTATCTTACATTTTCACATTTTAGATCATGCTTAAATATGCTTTACTGTAAATGGAGCTTTAACTAGATCGCAAATGAATTACGTAGTAGATGTAATGATAGAAATAAGGAACGAATTAGGCGGTCTGCCTGAAGTCACGGGAGATACTATAGAATTCATACGAGGAGATCAATCTAAAAAGCTCTTTAGCAAAGTTATAACTTTAAATAAATCAGATTACTGAGTTGCCTGACGATTGCTGTCACTGTAGACCGTACCGTTTGAATTAGAATCTCCTTATCATTATTTATGAAGTTGAAATTCTTATATTCAAATCACTGTGTCCACCCATACCTAGTAGACAAATACGTATCGTTGATCTACTTAATAGCATAATCGATAAATAATTTACGCCCTTCTCATATCTCTACTAATGACAAGGCAACATTGCCAGCATCGATACAATAACTTAAAGTTTTCGTAAGTTTTGGTCGTTTTCCTGATTGCTCTTAAGACCTTATTTGTTGGCTGTAGTTACATATTGCTTAATTGATGTTTGTTTGATGTTTGTCTGATGTTTGTTTGATGTTTGTTTGATGTTTGTTTGTTAGCTCACCTTTCACATATCACATTATCATGCATAATATCTTGCTCGTCAGGTTTTATATGTTACGCCCAATCCTGGATGGGGCGCGAGTAATCTTATGGGCAAAATTATTCTTAGGAATATACGATATAGAACAAGTCATGAAATTTTTTGAACTGGCAATTGAATAATCAATGAAATCTCTATTTTCAGAAGACACCTACTAGCTAGAGATAAGAATGAATTCTGAATGATAACCTTTTATGATTTTAGTGGTTTAATCCAGGTTGCTATGCAACTAGTTAATAATTAATGGTACTATAGAGTATATAAAGTACTACAGTCATAAATAATAGCTTTCATTTTGTCCTTCATCCTGTTAATGGTAATGATTTAGTCAAAGTTTCAACATAAATTTCATGAAATCGATTCTTATGCATTATGATATTTTATAGATAATAACGGAGCTTGATTTACGGATATTTAACGCTCATTTAGTGTAATAAGATTAGTTGATTTTTATCTCCAGGAGAGATGTCTTGATTGTTTCTATGTAGTCTAACCTTCGGTATCATTGACTTGCTAATTTGCTAGAATGTGACCGAAACTAGTGCCGATGCAGCCTTAATTAATCTCTCGATTTAATTGTATTCATTATAACCAGCGAAATCCGTGGAAATTCCTCGGAATATAGTACGATTTTAAGTTAATAGAATTACAATCACATTAACATGATTTGATTGTTGATTAACTACGAAAGCCAGGAAGAAAATTAAACTGATGTACTGTAATAATGATTAGACTTGGACTTCAATTAGCTTTACTAGTATTTTACGGTAGTTGTACTATTTTTTCATTACTTATTATAAATAGATAATAAAACCGTACTTAGGACTCTAAAGTATAGAAAATCATTGTATCCATCTTATTCTACTTCATCGTAAATTCTTAAAAATCATCTTATATATACAACATGATCAATCATGGAATTGTATAATCTGTCAATATCCATATTCCAACAAGTTGGTAGTTTATATAGTTGAGTCACTGCAACTATAGATGAAACAATGAAATGAATCAATTTGATGTTGATGGAAATACCGCATTATTTTAATTCATTCTACGGTATGATTAATATCGTCTATTTCACAGTTAACTAAAAGCAATGATTGATTAAAGAAAATTTACATTCTGTCTATAAGAGAAAAAAATATTGCACTCGTTTGTAGCGTATCTTTTACGCTTACTTGAACCTTATTCCGACCCCTTATATCTTTATTCCTCGTATCCGAATAGTATACGATCCATAAATTAATGCAGTTACGCCTATGACAATAGTACAAATCCCACTTTGCTTAATTTTGTGGATATTGAAAAGCCTACTTTTCATCCTTTTTGAATAAAATGTTACAAAAACATTATATTAACGTCTCTGATGACATAGCGTCACAAACATCGTGACCATAATAATACAGACAAACAGAATTGTTTAATAATCAATCATATTGTCCTAGTAATATAAAATGATAAATCCAAAACGGTAATTGGCATTATTAATCTCTCCTAGCGGGGTGCCCAAGTCATTCTTATAGTTAATCTTCAATTGGTTGATGGATTAATTCTCTGAAATGCCTTATACAATTTTAACCTTAACCTATGCTACCCGCATCGACGTTGCTTTCGAGCCATTGAGTATATTATTTTTCCCCTCCCACATCCTAGACTAAACTAATCATTCTTGTACGCTATGATTATCTAATTATTAAAAGACAGAGAGACAGAAGGGTCTGTGGTTTAGAATCCAATTAGGTGCATATTTTTTGTTATCAATTTATCCCACCGAGCACTATTTTACTTTTAAAAGCCATTGCATATTTGATTAATTTCTACAGACCAAATATTCACGCTATGCAGTTTAGGAGCAAATAATTAATACAGTGCGTAAATTACTTTATATCATTATTTGCTTAAGATGAAGACAACTCGCCGTTCGCATAAAACTCAATTGATCGACGATATCAAATTCGACGTTAATGGATTAAAGCAACGAAAACCTGTCTCTACCATCTTAGATAGCCAACTGTTTCGCCAAGAGCTAGAAACTATTACCCAAAGCCATGCAAAAAGTAGTACCAATTTCCCGATTAAAGCTAAACCATCCGATAATCCAATTACAACATTAGATTTATCTACTATTGCTTTCCATCGTTTTTACCCAATTTCGGATATTAGCGGTAGAAATAACTTAGGCTTGGAGACAAATGAGAAAATTTTACGACGCAAGCTAGCATCTGTTTTTCGCCTAATAGACGTCTTAGGGTGGAAACAATCGCAAGGAACACTTCTTACGGTAAAGTATTTCCACGCTGATCAAGTTATTTTACATCATGTCAGAAATAGATGAAAAATAATGATCATTGATCTTGGTAATAAAATATCATTTTTAATGACTAGGATAGTCTTATCGTACTAATTAATCAGTTCAATTTTAATTTTGAATCCTACTCGTGTGTGATACTCATGCTTTCATGTTGCCATTCCCTAGTCTGTGACTAATAGAGAATATACTTTAGTGTAAACTGATATCCAATAGTCAAAGTAGAAGATATGATACATACAAATAGAATTATAGTTAGCCAATTGTTTCATTTCATCTTCTTTTTCATCAGATTAAGTTAGACATGATAATGGATCTATTCACTTTTTCTCCTATGTGTGCTTATTAGGCTCGTATTAACCTCGATGACAACAAGTATTTGGCTAATCCTTTTGGGCTATCTTATCAAGAAATATCGGCTAGAAAGCTAATAAAAATTGACGATGACGGACAATTACTAGATTCAAGTCAACTTGATCATAACTTCACGATCGATCAAAGTCAATATAGCATTCATCAATACGTTTATTCGGCCAAACCCGGCACACGATGTGTAATCCATTTAAGAACCCCACATACGCTTGCCGTAAGTTTTACCTACATATTCTTCTCCAAACAGATGATAAGCATTTTTCCCAAGCAGATTAACCTCCTTTCAGTCAATTAGTAACTCGTAATTAGTTAAAAAATGGTAACGCCTTCTTTAATAAGAAAAAGGATTTTGCTTTTTTCGCTTGTATGAAATAATAAAAATTGCTTAATAGAATTAAAGTTGTCCAGTTATTGATTATAATCTATCTATTTGGATAGTAATCATGCTTCAGCATACTTGCCCTATTAAATAAATTAGCGTCTTGAAATGAAAGAATTTGATCGCAGTTAATTTTCTCCATCACTTATTCATTTGTATCATCGTCTCCTGCACCTACAGGTATCCGCAACAAGAATTGGCTTACTACCACTTTGTCAAGAAGCAACTGAGGTTTGATTTAAAATGGTAGCTGTTGATTTTATGATATTATCCTCTGTCAGCATAATAATACTTTTGATTCTACCTATTTAGATCTATCCACAGTATATATTTCAATATAATCCAATGAAGCCGAATTTGGACGATAAAGAAAGATTTATCAGAGAATTCTCTCAATCACCATCACGAGTATGCTATAATATTGTGCTATTATAAGTATACGTGTAAATAATAACTAGTAATAGAAACGGCTACGTTGTCTATGGTCTCGCAAACATTTATTGCATACTTAAAATTAATAGCATGCACACATAAAGTATATTATTTATTTATATGCGTATATGTAGTTAGCGATTGTCTTTTACTCGTCCTGCTTACCAACCTAAATCAAAATTCAATCCATTTCCTCTACAATAGATTGTAGTATTGCAAAATAACGGATTTCTTGTGACTGGATCATCTGTTGAGGAAGGTTTCTATAATTCAATCCGTGTTATGGTGGCTTGCAATGTTCAGGTCAGCAAGATTTTCTAGTTATCATTCCTTCGTTATGCCCTCATTTTATCATAATACGCAATTTGATTCTTTAGATTTAGTTCAGCTTCAATTGTATGCGTATTATGATTACCAAATGAAAAATAGCTAGTAGCTATGTATTTCTTAGATTAATTCTATAGTCTCTCGGTTAGAACTCAAAATATTTTGTCTAGTAATATTACAAAATAGCTCACAATAGCTATTCCAGCATCATGTTGAATAATAATATCGTTATAATGCTCACCATTTTCCTTCATATTTAATAATTGTAAATCATCAATAAATTATCAGTCATTATTCTATTTTTTCATAAGTTTAACTAACTTATTTGCTTCTTTTGCCTTCGAAATTAATCCTAAAAATAAATATAATGAAAATTGAAGCAATCTCTTCAGTAGACGCTCTATCAAGGAATGTTAATGTTCTACTATTTTTAATTAGTCACGATGCATATCGGCCGGGCTCGATAACTTGGAGCAAATTTCCATGCAAAAGGAGCTTTCTAACGAATACGATCTGGTCTGGATGGGAAAGCTAAGAAACTGTGATATCGAATTTGAGGCATTTCTTCGAAGCCTCGATATCAGAGTAAGAGAGTTTAGCTTGTAAAGTTGCGCTAATTATTCCATTCGTATAAGAATGGAAAATTTTCTCTCACATTAGCGTACTATTGAACATTAACATAAATACAAGTATTATCATTACTATCATTAAGTAGTCAAGCATAATTTGATGAATAACTGGTTAAATGCGATCTTTTACGTGATTCTTGAATTAACGATCAAGGGTTTCATATTTATACTTTAAGCGATAATTCTACAACTGTTATAAAATGACAATACAATTTTAAAGTATTTTCATTATTTTTAATCTTAATATTTAAAGAAATGACTTTTATCATCTGCATAGGGCTGCAAAACTGGCCATTTCTACCAATTGCCTGATCCTAATAAAGCTGTCGCTTCAAAAAGCCTTGCGAAACGATCACAAGTTCAGAAAACTCAGTCACTGCACAGTAGCGGTAGCTCAGTGCAAAGTAACAGTAGCTCTAGAGCAAGCAGCGATAATGGATTAGAAGATACAGAGAAAGAAGTGAATCAAGAATCAATTCCACGTTCTTCACAAACAGCAAGAAATCATTCTAAGCGACTTAACTGGTTCTCGAATGTATGTTGTTTACCATTGAATAATTTCAATTTTATTTCGACCAAAGTCTTCTGCAAAATAAATTGCAATCGATTGAAATTGATTGACGTATTATCTGAAATACGCATACATTAACTACTGATGCAGTAAAAATATCGATATAGAATTACTTTATCTTACTTTTAGGGCAATCATACAGACTCAGAAATTAAGACAAACGGTCAGCTATCCGACCATGTTGATGGACAAACTAAAAAAGAAATAAAACAACTCGAACCATCCATTTTACATGCAATTAAACAGAGAGCAAATCAACAACAGGTATTCAATGATGATCCATTCAAGTTAGCTGTCTATGTATTTAATCCAATGGCTTAATTAATTAATGGCAACGATTAGATTAGAACTCTTAGTTTTAAATTTATTTATTATAATTAGGAAATGATTAAGTTTAGCTCTATGAGTCTCCTTAGCTATTCATGCCATTTAATCGAATGGCCTGATTCAAGACAACGATTCGATGACTATTGAACTGTTGTCATCAATCAAGCTATTCGATTATAATACCTTTTAATTTTAAAATATAATTTCCATACCGTAATGAAGCAATGATCAACTTGAGCTAAGTGAGCCGCAGTAGCTATGCATGTATTGATTGATGAAAATGATTCGATATTCGCTTTTAATATTCAGATTTTAATCCATAATTAAGAAATGATAAAGTTTAGTTCAATTAGTTATCTCTATATTTAATCTGATGGTTTGATTGATAACAACGATGAGATAATAACATAACTTTTACTTTCAAATCTATTTTTGCATCATTTAGAAATGATCAAGCTTAGCTGTATAAGTCGCATTAGCTATAGCCAGTTAATCTAATGATTTGATAACAACAATTAAATAAGTTTAGCTAAATGAGCCATATTAGCTAACCATATATTTAATTTAATATTCTGATTGATAATAATGATTAGACAATCACTTTTAATTTGAAATACATTGTTTGCATAATGAAGTAAGAAAGTGATAAAACTTCGATTCATGGGTCGCATTAGCTATCCATATATCGAATGGAATGGCTTAATTGATGACAACGATTAGATAATCCATTTGAATTTTAAAGATATTTTTTCTATAGTGAAGCATCAACTTTAGCTAAATAAGACGCATTAGCTATCCATATAATTCATTGAATGGTTTGATGGATGACAGCGATTCAATTTCAATTTTAAACCTATTTTATCATCTTTAAGCAATGATAAACTCTTGTTCAATCAGTCGCTTAGTAATGGGTTGCTCATATATATCACGTTGTTAAAGTAAGTTTGAAGGTATAAGTTAATCGTTATTTGATAATGGCACCTATTAAACTAGGAAAGGAAAGAGGATTTAAATAAGCAGAAACGACCGTTGAAGCAGAAAAAGGCCGGTGAAGAAAATGCCACCCCCAAATCCAACCAAGTTAAGAAAACAAGCAGCATAAAAAGATCCAGTAAAGTGACTCAATCAAGCAACATTATGCAATCGAGTAGTAAGACTGAATCTAGTAGTGAGACTAGTGTTAACAGTTTAGTAAAATTATCTTCGCAGAATTATAATCAAAATGAATACCAGCCTGTTGCAAGTAAAGGGTTACAAAATGAAGAAACCCAGCAAATCACGGTCGCCAACCATAATTGGGATAGCATGAGATCGAACGTGTTTGAAATGGAATCTTTTGCCCTTCATTTACGTTTAGGCCATGAATATCAAATTAAGGCATTACATGACGTTGAAAATGCTCGATATGAGCTCATGGTGGTTAGAAAAGACAACGAAACCGAAAGTATTCTCAATACATCGCACAGTAATCCTCCAATCTCCAATACCAATATGATGACTGCTAATGTTATGGAGAAGAAAAATCAATCCATGGTCAATGAGCAAGTAACCACCATGTCGACCGTGAAAGAGAGTCATAGTATCAATGAAAATATCAGTTTTCAGCAGCAGCAACTATTAGCCAGCGAAGAAATGATTGCTGTTTCTGCAGTTCAACAAGATTACAGTGTGAATGAAGAAGCTAACAATTTCTTGCGAGGACCTGAAAAGACACAGTCGTCATTTTATTTACCAACTGGACACGTTAAAGTTAAGAAAGAGGCCTTTTTAAAAAGCAGCAACGACCATGGTATACTAATATTATCAGTGTATCAAGCACCTATCTTTCATGACTCGATTGCCAACATTTCACCGAGCTAAGCCTTTTTAATATTTTATTTTAGGTAAATACAGCGTGACTCGAGGAGAAATGGTGCCCGAGGTTTCTGACACCACGGTAATCTTTTGCTTCCATTGCTAACCAAGGGCATCCATAGATTAAAATAGTCCCAAAAATGAAATAGCTTTGCTTGTTATTCTTTGCATGCAATCATCATCACCTCTATTGGCAAACCGTAGTCAGCGTATACCAGGGACTTGTGAGATTTTCTCTTCCAAGTCCCTGGCATAGTCAACGTATATGTCAATCTCGGTGAGAAATGGAAGCAGTATAAAATGAAATGGGTTTGCTTGTAATGGATCATTTCCAGAAGCAAAGTATAGTCAACGTGCATTCGAGCAGTCATTTCAGCTAATTACAGTAGTAGTATAAAGTACGCCAGCACTATATCATGTTCGAGATTTGCTCAATTTTAGCAGCTCCAATTTTGAGTCAGTGATTGGATAACCGAACGAGTTAGAAAGCGATTGATTATTACGTAACCATGTTGCGATTTTCTATGTGGCAAAATGGCTAGTGGAATTTCTGATACGGAGATATTTTTCCGTAACTAATTGGATTGACTCTTGAGAGAGGCATATTGCATTCGCTTCAAGAATGGAGCTTGTATCATGAATCTGGCAATAACTGCTATCGCCTTCATCTAGATTAAGTGGCCTAAAAGTCACTTAAAGTATTCCTCCCTACCATGATAGAATTCATAGACTTGGGGCATAAAAGTTTTATTCAATTTCGCTGTAAGAAATTCTATAGTCCTCTTGGATTATAAAAATGATTTGCTACACTAATATCGATAGAATTACTCGATCCAAGACAACTTGGATTACCCTCAATGAGATGAGATCATAATATCAGCAGTCCGACGTTAACTTTAAATTTTTTTCATCATTTTTTCCTTTCGACTATTGGAGTCTTCGATAGGATTAGACTTGAATGATTAGTATAGCAAGTTTTGATTACTTATTTACCCCATTGAGCAGCGTTGTAGTTGACGGCTTCAAAATTCAATCGATTTTCCATGCTAATCGAGAGTTCATTTCAAGGGTGTAAAATGGACTAATTTTAAGATCATTTTATGATTTTTCTTTCTATGATACACGAAAGACTGAGATGTTGTGCAATTTAAACCTTAATTTGATCTCTTCCATCATTTTAGGCGACCGATCGCGAAACTGAAGATGAAAGACAATTTACTTCGCCTCGTGAAAGTTTAATTTCTACCGGTACCGAAGTAACATCTGATTCCGACGACGCTACAGATTCAACCGATGAAAATCATGAGATTCGAAAGAGATATGAATATAACGATGGTGATGCAATCTACGCTGGCGAATTATCCATTTCATTGAAAAAAAAACAGAAGGAACGTAAATTAGTCAATAAGATGAAAAGCATTGGCAAAAGGGCAAAAAATTTAGTGACGAAGGTGAGCAATTTGTTGAGCACAATATTAATTTATTATGCACTCAAAATATTGACTGAGATGGTGTTCAAATTGAAATTTTTTTCCACTCTTTCTGTACTTGTAGAAAAAAAGCAAAGTAGAGAAAGCCCAAGAAGACGAGGTAGACTAGCAATGAGTTTCATGAATAGTCTTCTACGAGGTCCATTTGCGTAATTATCCATCATTGATTCATCATTCTATTATCCTTTATTTGATTTGTTGCAATAGGAGTTGACGACCAATGGCGAACCTCCTATGGGAATAGCAGGGGTAAATTTATCCAGTAGAGACCAATATGATGGCCAACCTTCACCAACGGATGTAGAAAGGCAAGGAGAGAATAATCCTAACGCTCAAATCAACATATCTATGGATGTTCATGTTGGAGAAAATCAACCTAAACTACCTAAAGGGTTATCTCCTGCTATCAACGACAATAATAAGGTTGTACCATCTGCAATGGCTATTACAGAGGAAGCAGCTCAAGTTGGTGGCCAAGCTCATTTCAATCCAAGCTTAAATGTTGGCTATGAAAGTCTAGGTAGTCTAGATCCACAATCACCAATAGCTCGTGCCAAAATATCAAATGATTTGCCTATCACTGATCATGTCGCCAATCGTGGAATCGATGGAGATTTCCACATCAACACTACCAATCCTGTCCAAGTCAATTTAACGAAATCCCCTAAAATGGCTGATCGTGAATCATTGCCAAAGCCAACCCAAATTGAAATGTCTATGCATGCCAAAGCCAATCCCAATATCGACTTGGATCATCATTCAATCGCCAAAGATGGTATTGCAGAAATAAACTTTTCAATGGATAGCATACAAGGAGAGAATTTGCCTGTTAGGCTGAAAATGCAATTCAATGAAGTTACTAAAGTGATTTTCATCTTTTTGACCTCTAGATAAAGATCGAAAGAATATTTACGCCTTCCAGGTTGAAAGTGAAAAGCCGTCGGAAGTGAAAGCGCAACCATTAGTCCGACCTGTTATTGAAGTGGATGGTAAAGGAATGAAGTCAGTAGTTGAAAAATCGACACCAGAAATTGCAAGCCAGGACTATAGTAGCGGTAGCTCTCCATCATTCCATCGCAATGATCTCGACAACACATCTGTAAACCTGTCATGGGATGGCAGTATTATCCACGATAATGTGTCTATTGCTCCAGATATTGCAATCGATTCCACATCCAGAGATTTCAATTGCGAAAATGGGCCTAGTGATAAAGAGGAGAAGAAGAGCGATACAGTGGCAATGCCAAAGACTGATGATGATGGTGGGAATAGTAAAATATCAGCTTCGATTAACCTTGATAACATGAAGAAGCCAGATGGAGCAGAATATTCGGTAAGTAGGCTAAAAATAACAATCCCATGATGAGTAAAGTTGTCAAGGAAATCATCTTTACAACGTTGATATTATTCAATAATCGAGCTAAGATGGATGTTGTGACAGATTATCATGATTCAATTTATGCCTAGAATCTTGTATTTATCCGAAATGGAAACGACGAGCTTATCCCTGCAGGAACCATTCATGAAATTTCTTCAGCGACCCATTCTGAACATCTACCCGATGTGAACCAAACTGCTGATGACGATCGCGAGCCCATTTATTATAACGTTGATAGCGATCCTATCTACTATAAGTCTAATGGCGATCCTATCTACTATAAGTCTAATGGCGATCCTATCTACTATAACGATGATAGCAACCCAATCTATTATACCGCTGATAGCGAGCCTGAAGAACAGGAAATCAATTTAGAGTTGAAAGGGCAAATTACACCCAACTTTTCAAATCGCCCTTTGCCGCTTTCTGCTGCAATAGACCAAGATCACCATTTATCCAAAGGTGATGCCGATGCAACGGAAAATATTTATGAACCTATTGATATACATAGTAAGCCAGAAGCCGCTGTAGAAATGGATGGCGATAACATCGATGGGGATAAGAAAAAGAAAAAGAAAAGTTCAATTGCTAAAATGGCGAATCGACTATTTAAAAGGGTAGGCAGAAAATGAACTATCACGTCATTAATTTAATCCTATTTCCAATACAGGCTTGACGACAACATATCAAATAATTGCCAGTTTGCTAATATTTTTAAACTGTTATTCCACTTCCATTTTCATCATTTCTATGAATCGAATTGACCGTATAGTTGTCAATGAATAAGATGAATTCTTTCTGGTATTTTGAAATAGTTATCACGGAAAGATGTACGAGAAGTAGAAGCAGAAGCAGAGGAAATGGGTAATAGTCATCATGAACTTGCAGGTAAGAATGTACGTGGCTTGGATGAAGTAGATCAGCCGAATGAACCTGGATCACCGGATACCGCTCCTCAATCGCCATCAACACAGGCAGATCTACATCCATTCCATTCCGCGAGTGAAAATAACCAAGCCAATATTTACTTATCTTATCCAGATCAAGCAGTAGCTAGTCCGAAGATGACTGGGCAAATAGGAGCATCGATCGAGTCCAAGCAGAACTCTAACTTAGCCATGGATAATAACATGACTCAAGACGCATCTAGTTCTGCCAGACCATTAACTATATCAACGCCGAAGATGACTGGGCAAATAGGAGCATCGATCGAGTCCAAGCAGAACTCTAACCTAGCCATGGATAATAACATGACTCAAGACGCATCAAGTTCTGCCAGACCATTAACTATATCAACGCCGAAGATGACTGGGCAAATAGGAGCATCGATCAAGTCTAAGCAGAACTCTAACTTAGCCATGGATGATAACATGACTCAAGACGCATCAAGTTCTGCCAGACCATTAACCATATCAGCCAAATTCTCTTCCAATATTCATGCCGACAGTCATAATACACCGGAGAAACCAAATTTGCCAGATCAAACTATTTCAAAGCCTAATGGCGAAGCAATGAATTTGCCAGTATCTGCTAGAGTCCGATCTTTGGGCAAGAAAGAAAGCCACCCATTTCATAGCAATACAAATATAGAGGTAAAAAATCCTTATAAAAGAGCGACGCCGGAGTCCATAGAATCATTGCCTGCTAGCCAACCTACTCAAGATTCTACACCATCGATAGTACAAGATGAAAAGCCATTAGGAAGTGCTATCATTCAAGGGCAATCCCTTCCATCATATCACCTTGGTACATTGGGATCTTCCATCAAAATTAAAAATGCAAATGCCAAGCAAGATCCTGCTGCACTTGATATCAAAGCTACTGCTAGTATCTCTCATGCAACGGATAATATGACCGACAGCAATCTTGGCAAGGAAAACGACGCTAAGATCGGTGAGAAGTCGACATTATCCATGGGAAATCCCTCTTTATCAGTCAATATCGGAATGGATAGCAATCCTCCTTTGGCTGATGCAGTTATATCGGACAGCTCTAGTGATGAGGAGGGAAGCCTTTCAAAAAACGTTCGATATAGTCAAAATATTGATTCCATGGCCAAATCATTTCTTGATGGTGCATCATTTTAATAAGCTGACTGAAAGAATAACGCTTATAAAATCTTTATGGCTGATTTATTGAAACTATTGGCTGCCATTTATACGCAATAGACAATTAAATAATCCTTTATTGAGGACAACTTTTACAAAATGTTAAAGTAAACGTAAATATTATTGAGATGATGGTAAATAAAGAGGTACTTCACAATCTAGGTGCTAATGAGATGATGACCGATACTAAAATTCATTAGACATTCAAAATAATGAATTAGCAAGACGCAAATTTTATTTCGGTTATTTGCATAGTCTAGATGTAGTTCTATTTGCTATAAATGCTATTAACGAGCCTTAAAGTTTGATGATAAAAAGTACAAGATATCATGAAGGGTTTCTAAAGTCTGCTTTATATTCTCTTACCGCTTGTGTAAATTAAGTATCCAATACTTAATCTAAATAGAATGTATCGTGATGAGAAAATTGTTAAACTATTGCAACGAATGAATTTTCACTTTCATTACTTCATTGATGATATTTATCCCTAACAGTATCTAAACTATCATCATAATTAGGATAAACTTTTGAAGAAAATTATTTCAATATCATAATTAGTAGCACTCATTCTCCTACTATTTTATACTTTATTAATGGGATTTTATCCATATCAGCATTTCCTTTTAATCGTAATCACTAGGATAACCTTTGCAAATGCTCGTATTCCACGCAAGATAATTTTGATCTAAACTGAATAATTTCAATCATATTTAATAGACGTATTTAAAGATGTTGGGTAGTCTACTTATGTCGAATTCGTTTTCATCTTGAATACTCATTGAGCAATTAAGCTGATCAACGAAATGATTTTTTGATATTATGTCAGGCGTGCTGATAGAGTCAAGTTATCATCGTTTAAAAAGTTAACTAGTTCATGTATTAATTGACCAAAGAGTCTGATCGATTTCCCGCACTTATATACAGGACTTCTGATATACTACAATGAATTGTCCATGATAGTATATGTAATATAATTTATAACTTTCTTGGGTATATGTTTATGCAACCTGTTTGCTATCCATAACTCTTGGATGATTGCAATCTAAAGTATGGTTAATAAGATCATTACTACTTTTATGTGCGTAAATTAATGTAATCAAAAGGTGTTCTAATAACGTTATTATGCGTGATGAGAATAAAAAGGATAAGGTAGTTTAACTTTTTTCTGGTGTCTATAGCACAGATAAATCAATTAGCTAAGCCACTGCCAACGCAAATTAGCATATAATTAGCAGATAGTCGTTCATGTGAATGGCTTAGCGTTGAATTCCTAGAATATAAATCAATCAAATATGTTATCGACTTGAATAATGAGATATAATTAGTCTGAATTCTTTATCTAGAGTATTCAAATGATGGAGAAAACGTGTCTCCATTATCCTGGACTTAAGTCTATATTGAATTCATTATCATAATCTACTCTCTTCTCCAATTGCACCATGATTATTCAATATAATTTAGATTATCATATTCCTATACATTCATTTTAATCCTATTTCATTCAGTTATTTTGTACATGGAAAATCCCCAATAGCAATAGGCTAGTGCAATTTTTTAGAGTTAACGATTTAATACAAAGAAGGTCAAGAATAAAATGCTTAGTAACAAATCAAAAATATTTTTATATCTGTATAATAAACGGAAAGATGATGAATCACTCGATGATGAATAGACCACCATGATTGCAATGGTAGACAGTCGGATTTGTTTTGACGGCAGCACAATTCAACAGACATATTTGCAATGAATGCATGTAAGTTAATAAATAGGCGGTCCTGACTGTAGCTGCACCCAAGGATGCCAACTATTATTAAAGTATACTTTCTGATGGCAATCCCATGAGATTTTTGAAAGGCGGAATCCTCCTCCCAAGCTTGTGCCGCCATCATATCAATTTAGGATAATAGTTGATGATAGGCTGAATAAGTAACGGTAGGGGATAATCATTTCTCCTTTCTTCTCTTACTTCATAGAATAAAAATAGTTGGTGGTCGAGAAAATAGAATACAATTAACTCCGTAATGGAGTGACGATATTTTTTTTTTCAACTTTCTATAGTCAATTATTTATCCTATGGGTT
Source organism: Trichoplax adhaerens (assembly GCF_000150275.1). Classification (NCBI taxonomy): domain Eukaryota; kingdom Metazoa; phylum Placozoa; class Uniplacotomia; order Trichoplacea; family Trichoplacidae; genus Trichoplax; species Trichoplax adhaerens. The sequence goes on along the minus strand of NW_002060959.1, from coordinate 1,089,126 downwards.
ATAAAGTTATTCTGTTTGCGATAGAGACATTCCATCGACAGACTGGCTTGGGTTATCGCCCAATTGAGTAGACCATCCATTTCGCTGATGGGAGAAAAAAATCAACGATAAAATTGATTTTTGTCTGTCCAAAATGGAAAGAAAGTTGAAGAAAAGTCGTTCTATCGAACAAAACGATTCGGAAGTAAAAGGATTAAAGAAACGTAAACCAGTTACTTCTATCCTTGACAGTCAAACTTTTCGCAAAGAGTTAGAGAGTATCACTCAAGGCCATGCCCATAATTATTTACCGACCGCAATTAAACCAAGACCCAATAATCCAATTTCAACCGTAGATTTATCCACTGTAGCCTTTCATCGCTTCTATCCTATTGCGGATCTCAGTAGCAGAAGTAACTATAGCTTTGAAAAAGGAGAGAAAAATTTACGATGTAAATTAGCTTGTGTTTTCCGTTTAATTGATATTTTGGAATGGGAACAGTGTCATGGCACCCTTATTACGGTAAGACTCTGTTCATTAACATTGCCCTTTGCTTTTAAAGAATAATTTAAACACCTTTTTTCTATTTTTGCAATCCTGTTGATTAAGGCTATCCCAGGAAAATTTGTTTTACATTAAAATGATTTATAAAATATTAGATGACTTAGTCTAATCCACCGCCCACTTTACGTCCTTCTTTCCTAAGCATAATATAGACGTTATTGATCACTTCGCCTGTTGCTATATCACGACTTAAACGATCAGTCTTTTGCGAGTTTTTATTCAAGAAAATAAAAGTTGAAATTTGCTAATGGATGATGTTACTCTTAATTCTAATTCTTAGTCTTTAAAGTAGTATCCTTAATTATTATTTTTTTTTCCCCTCCTCTTGATCTAATTAGAGTCGCATTAGCATGGGGAAATATCAATTTTTAGCTAATCCGTATGGCTTATCCTATCAAGAAATATCGGCTAGAAAATTATTGAAAGTCAACGGTCAAGGCCAAGCTGTAGATCTACATCGCCAAGCTTTCTTGGTCGATCAGCGTCAATTTGTCGTCCATCAATATGTTTATACAGCAAAACCAGAAACGCGCTGTATCATCCACTTGAGGACTCCAACAACCTTAGCCGTAAGTCTTGAAATATTACTCTTTCTTCTACATCAGCAGTTCAATTTTTGGGTTTAAATGATACAGAAGGCAATTTTGTATAGCCCCATGTTTACGCTTTCTTGACAAGGAGGCAAGGCGCCTATTCTTGACAATGGATTCAATTCTCAATGTTCTATAATATAATTTATTGATTGAAGGCAACAATAGTTACTTAAAATTGGATCATCTTTATGTCATGTTACTGTATCAATATAATTAATTGATCCAGTGTTTCCATTATAGAGAGAGGAAGGTCTCTGATATGCTAACTACTGTACATGGATCTATCTTAAATATGATCATTACTCTTTCAGATATCCGCTACCAAAGCTGGCTTACTACCATTATGCCAAGAAGCCACAGAGGTTAGCTTGTTGTAGCGCTAGTCGTAAAATAGAGATTAGTGTACTTTAGACAAGACTTTAGGTGTAAATTGGATTTGATATTACAGTCCATTTTATTCCATCGAACAAGCTTAGTTACAGTTCGAGTCATTGCGGTATTTCGAATTTCAATCTAGCATATCTGAGTGATAGTTATCCACCATAAAATAGAATTTATTCTCATTTGAATCATTTTAACGACCGATCAAGGCACTTACACTAAACAGTATCCCTTCGGATTGTAATTTACAGATTTTTCCTCAATTTCAATTTAACTGCAATCCGACAGCCTTGGATGATAAGGATAGACAAGCGTTTGTTAGCGAATTCGCTCGATCCCCAGCGCAGGTTTGAAAAATAAATGTTGTCACCGTTTATATCACCAAAGTAAATCGTTTCAATAGTAAATCAGGAATAGAGCATTACTAATTTATTATAAGTAACATGGTTTCTATTTGAATCAATAGATATCCGATAACGAGCTATTTGATGAGTACTCCTTACTTATTTTATGAATAGATTGTACTGATGAAAAATAACGGATTTTTTGTTACTGGATTAACTGTTGAAGAAGCTTTCTACAATGCAACACGTGTGATTAAGGCTTGCGATGTTGAAGTAAGTAGAATTTAATGTTACTACTGCAAGTTTGAATAGTCTCATTTTCCAGTAAGTGATTTATTATTATTTGATCTTTACTCGTATTACCAGATTTGATCATAGTAGACCGGTGAATTATAGTAACTCTTCGATACTTTAGACGTTAGTTCAATAATAACCATCTTATCCATTCATGGCGTAGATATAGTATAGACTTCCAAGATGGTATAATTTTACAGTTATTTCAGTCCTGTACATTAGAATATTATGCTGCCTTTAAAAAAATAGCCTAAAAATTGTCCAGGAACAATATACTTTACATTCGTTGGGAATAGACGATAGTATATATATAGTCAAAGTGATAGTATACTGTATATATAGTCGAAGTAGTTTATCATTGATCTTTACTCGTATTACCAGATTTTATCATATCAGACCGTTGAATTATAGTAACTCTTCGATACTTTAGGCGCTAGTTCAATAATAACCATCTTATCCATCCATGGCGTAGATATAATATAGACTTTCAAAATGGTATTATTTTACAATTATTTCAATCCTGTACATTAGAATATTATACTGCCTTTAAAAACAGCCTAAAAATTGTCCTGGAACAATATACTTTATATCCGTTGGGAATAATCGATACTACGAAACTTCCAAGTTCAAAATTATTCAACCCAATTGAATTCACTTCCATTTTCATTTTAGCTCAGCTACTTAGCCCTAGGACTACATAATTTACATCAAATTCCAGTCGAAATAGATTATTCTATTGAAAATGGAAGCTACTCAAAGGAAAAATTACACAAATGCAAGATCGAATTTGAAGCTTATATAAGAAATTTGGATATGAGGGTAACCATTTTAAACCAGTTGATAAAATATGGACATTATACGTATATTACGAGTTACGCTACATGATAATAGTGCAGCATTTTTGTAAGTCCAAGCTTATTCACTTGAAAAAATTGTTATTATTTTTGAACGTAATGTAGGGTTGTAGAACCGGTTACTACTATCGACTGCCAGATCCTAATAAGGAACGCTTATCGACATCCCATAAAATACCATCTGAATTGAGAAGAATACGTTCACCGCCTACTTCTATTGGCTATAAAGCATCTGACAATAAACTGGAAGAGAATGCATTAAGCCCACAAACATTACTATCCTCGCAAACATTCCAAAATTACAATCAACGGCGGAGTTGGTTTAGTGATGTAGGTCCAGAATCTGATAAATTAAGTTGTAGGATTAGATAACTGTTTACTACCGCTGTTATTGATTTTTGATTGCCTTCACATCTTCTATGCCGTAAGATTTGCAAATAGTAAAATTTAAATCGTACCGAAAATAAGAGTATATCATTGTCTAAAATCTCTCTCAATTTCATTTAATAAGTCAAATATAGCCGTAGAACAAGATATGGAAGAAATGCCATCAGATCATTCCAGTGATGAAGATGAATTCGCATTTGAACAGGATTATACACCAGAATATGAGGAGGATTTGGAACCTGACGACGATCAAGAACATGAAATAGAAATTAAACAGTTGGTATGTGAAGTTGCGGTTAATAAAATTAACAGATTGTTACAAATTTTTATTGACATTTAATTAATGGATAAGTTTATATGCCATAATAATACTGAGTTTATCTCCCTTACTCTTCTTAATTATTGTAGGAACGCAGAATTTCTTTCAGAAGGAGAAAAGGCTCAACAGAACGAGTAATGGAACAAAGAGTAGAAACCACCATGGAGCGTAGGGTAGATCACGCAGTCCAACAGAGGATAGAGCATTCGGAAGATCATAAATTAGAACATTCTATGCAGCATGGAATAGAGCATACAGCTCAACATACAATACAACAACAAAATATTATGGAAGCAAGTAGCACAGCTCAATCGTCTACTAATTATAGTGAGAGTCAGTATCAAACTGTAGCTACTAAGGAATTAAGACAGCAGCAAACTGAACATGTTACCACAGTCAGCCAAAACTGGACTACGACTACTTCAAGTATAATCGAGTCAGGTTCTTCTGCCTTCCATATTCAACTAGGTCAAGAATATCAGATTGTTGAGCTAAAGAATGTCGACCAAACACACAATGAATATATAATTTTTAAGAGAGATCAAGGTCTTGTTCAAAAAGCGGAAAATAGGCTAGAAATTTGCCAAAATGAGAATACAGTAGTCAATATATCAGGAAGTCAGCTACAGAAAGATATTCGTCAATCTTCGGAACAAGTTATAACTAATGCAGAATTGGTTACTAGTAAGGACGAGAAATCCCTAAGTAAAGCTGAGGATAGTCTAGTATCCAATATCGAAAGTAACTACAATGTTAATGGAACTGTTAGCAAAGAATGGGAAGTTCCAGTTGTCGAAGAGGCAATAACTGTAGCGGCAATTGTAGCAGATGAAAGTTGTAGTGGTAATATCGATTTAGAACAGCCTCAAGTCAATGAAGATGCTATCGATTCAGTTACAGATAAACCCGATTTTAGTATTAATGGCGCACTTGACTTAAAACTTGATCAACCACAAGTAGATAAAGAACCAACTGCCATAGTTGCTGATCAAACTAACTACAGCTTTGATGTCGATGCGGGTTTACAGCATCCACTACCTTCGCCTGGTGAAGAAGAGCTTGCTTTACCTTCTAGTCAAGTAGATGAAGAGCCAGTTGCTATACTCGCTGATCAACCTAATTACAGCTTTGATGTCGATACGGGTTTAAAGCATCCACTGCTTTCGCCTGGTAAAGAAGAGCTTACTTTACCTTCTAGTCAAGTAGACGAAGAGCCAGCTGCTATACTCGCTGATCAGCCTAATTACAGCTTTGATGTCAATACGGGTTTACAGTATCCGCTACGTTCGCCCGGTGAAGAAAAGCTTACTTTGCCTTCTAGTCAAGTAGATGAAGAGCCAGTTGATATACTCGATGATCAACCTGATTACAGCTTTGATGCCAATGCGGGTTTAAAGCATCCACTACGTTTACCTGGTGAAGAAGAGCTTACTTTGCCTTCTAGTCAAGTAGATGAAGAGCCAGCTACTATACTCGCTGATCAACCTAATTACAGCTTTGATGTCAATGCGGGTTTACAGCATCCACTACGTTCACCTGGTGAAGAAGAGCTTACTTTGCCTTCTAGTCAACTGGATTATAATATTAACCTAGATAAACCACAAGTTGATGAAGACAACACCACTTTGGCTAAGCCTGATTACACCATAAATTTTAACGGAAAACCGCAGTTACCTGTAGTTGATGAGAATATAACTTCAGACATTGACAGACCAGATTTCAGTACCAACCAAGAACTTGTTGATGAATCTCCCCAAACTCCTATTATCGAAGGAGCACTTTCTGCAGCTGTTGTTATTCCAGACTTTAGTGACAACTTTGATATGGAAGACCAATTGCAACATCCGTCGATAGAGGGCGAAGTGGAAACTTTGGATAAACCAGATTTAGAAGTAAGTCCTGAACAGTTAGTTGCATCTCAGCCAGAATTACCAGAAGTGAATGCAGAAAAAGCACCTTTACCAGAACTTCAAGCAAGCTTTGCTTTTGGGCAAGAGTTCTCTCCTGATGCACAAGGCAAGTATATTGTTAGCTAGTTTACTAGTTGGCTCTGCAATTTCATGATCGTTTAGAATCAACTATAATAAGTTAATGTATTACTTAATAACTTTAAACGATTCTATCATGGCAGAAGAAGTGGAAATGCCTGAGATGGAACCTGTCGCACTAGAGATAACAACAGAAAACCCTAGTCAACTAACTCAACCTGATCATGAACTGATGCCAGAAACTTCCTATGAGGTAGTATAGCTATACTATAGAATTATTCAGCTTCAATTCCATTTTATAAAAGTAACTATTGTCTTGTTTGAAATAGTTGGTTACAAAAACGTTACTTTAATACCGATGCCAAATTTTTATAGAATGGATGAAAGTTACTCTGTGCTACCTTTCCATCAACCAGTTTTATTAGAAATACTATAAATTATGGAGAAATTTTAACATTTACAATATAAATAGTGTGCGATGTGCTTTCAATGCTTTAGTACGTTAATTTTATATTTTACTAGTACGATAGCGAATTTACTTACATTAAAAGCCCTAATTTTATTATTTATCCTATTAATTTAATGTTACTGATCAGGTGAATTTGCCAAAATATGAAAATGATATGAATTTGAGCCCTCAAAGAGATAGTGTATTATCGACCGATGCTACGACTGAATCTGATGGAGGTACTTCTACTGAAGATGAAAATGAAGTAGATAGAAGAGGTAAAATTGTCGTACCAGAAACAGGCGAAGTAATATATGCGGGAGAATTATCTTATCCAGTATACAAGGATAAAAAACGACGACAACGTAAAATTGTTAAAAGAATGAAAAAACTAGGAAAGAAAGCTAAACATCTTGTCGTTACTGTAAGTTTAAATACTTATGCGTAAGCGTACTCGTAATACGTGTCTAGGTGTATTCATTATTAAATGTTATTTTATTCTCGCTAGAAAAAGCCTAAGAAAATCGATGATAAAGACGAACAAGCTCCGGTAATTAAATTGATTTAAACCCGTTACGTTAAATAGCTACGTAACTATGAAAGTATAATACTGTATATTCATATATATCTCATATTGCACGTATTCTATATTATATGTAGATTAAATCAGATGAAGAAAATCAACCTGAAAACGTAGTACCTCAAGCTATTCCTACAATAGGAGTGATAGGAGCTTTAAGTCATGAAAGACCTAAGCTCGATATCGAAATCGATGCTGAGCCAATAGAGAGACCAGATATGGCCGGTTTAGCAACAATTAAAGAAGAAGATAAACCAGATATACCGAACGATTTTGATACAGCAATCCTTGCTCGACCTCAAGAACCAAACTTAGGCATTGCTTTTAATAAGCCGGAACAGCCTACTGGAATTGTAGAAGAAGGAACTAGTCCTATAGAAGATATGAAAGCAGAAGACGTACCTGACGAAATAAATTTCCGACCAGAAATAGCTTTTGGACTGTCTGCAGACTTACCAGATAAAGACGATTTTAACAAGCCTGAACAGCCTACTGGAATTGTAGAAGAAGGAACTAGTCCTATAGAAGATATGAAAGTAGAAGATGTATCTAACGAAATAAATTACCGACCAGAAATAGCTTTTGGACTGTCCGCAGGCTTACCAGATAAAGACGATTTTAACAAGCCTGAACAGCCTACAAGAATTGTAGAACCAACCTTAAGTACTAACTTCAATGTTACGGCTGAAGTACCGAAAGATCTCGACCTCCAATATAAAATGCCTGGCGACGATATGGAATCGACGCAAGAAATGGAATTGGAAATTGCTCCAGATACTAAATCTTTACCGGTTAAGATTGATTTCAGTATATTTGATAGAGAAGAACCAAATGAAATAGTAGAAGAAGAGGTTAATCAAACTGAAGATAGAACAGTAGAAGAAGTACCTGATGATCTGATTCTAGAACCAGAAATAACTATAAATTTACCAGAAGAATTACCAGATAAGGACAACAACATGGATATTGAAGTGTTACCACTACAACATGAAGATGAAATAGCTCCTGCAGATAAACCAATTCCAGTCAAGATTGATTTTAGTTTACTAGATGAAGAAATACCATCTCCTCGTAGTTCTGCTAGCAGAACCTCATCAACATCATCAAGTTCGAGTGATTCCAACAAAGCTTCAAATGCGGAAGGAATGTCAGTTGATACACCTGAGATGAAACCACCTGAATTAGAATTTGAGGTATGATTACTATAACCGGAAATAGATACATACATGATACGTATATCATATAATTGCTTACATATACTGCAACAGAATATAGTAATAATTGATTTCTTTACTATTTGACGTTTACTGATTAGATGAACTTGCCAAAATATGAAAGCGATATAAATTTGAGCCCTCAAAGAGATAGTGTATTATCGACCGATGCTACGACTGAATCTGATGGAGGTACTTCTACTGAAGATGAAAATGAAGTAGATAGAAGAGGTAAAATTGTCGTACCAGAAACAGGCGAAGTAATATATGCGGGAGAATTATCTTATCCAGTATACAAGGATAAAAAACGACGACAACGTAAAATTGTTAAAAGAATGAAAAAACTAGGAAAGAAAGCTAAACATCTTGTCGTTACTGTAAGTTTAAATACTTATGCGTAAGCGTACTCGTAATACGTGTCTAGGAGTATTCATTATTAAATGTTATTTTATTCTCGCTAGAAAAAGCCTAAGAAAATCGATGATAAAGACGAACAAGCTCCGGTAATTAAATTGATTTAAACCCGTTACGTTAAATAGCTACGTAACTATGAAAGTATAATACTGTATACATATATATCATATTGCACGTATTCTATATTCATTTGTAGATTAAATCAGATGAAGAAAATCAACCTGAAAACGTAGTACCTCAAGCTATTCCTACAATAGGAGTGATAGGAGCTTTAAGTCATGAAAGACCTAAGCTCGATATCGAAATCGATGCTGAGCCAATAGAGAGACCAGATATGGCCGGTTTAGCAACAATTAAAGAAGAAGATAAACCAGATATACCGAACGACTTCGATACAGCAATCCTTGCTCGACCTCAAGAACCAAACTTAGGCATTGCTTTTAACAAGCCGGAACAGCCTACTGGAATTGTAGAAGAAGGAACTAGTCCTATAGAAGATATGAAAGCAGAAGATGTACCTGACGAAATAAATTTCCGACCAGAAATAGCTTTAGAACTGTCCGCAAGCTTACCAGATAAAGACGATTTTAACAAGCCTGAACAGCCTACTGGAATTGTAGAAGAAGGAACTAGTCCTATAGAAGATATGAAAGCAGAAGATGTACCTGACGAAATAAATTTCCGACCAGAAATAGCTTTTGGACTGTCCGCAGGCTTACCAGATAAAGACGATTTTAACAAGCCTGAACAGCCTACTGGAATTGTAGAAGAAGGAACTAGTCCTATAGAAGATATGAAAGCAGAAGATGTACCTGACGAAATGAATTTCCGACCAGAAATAACTTTTGGACTATCCGCAGGCTTACCAGATAAAGACGATTTTAACAAGCCTGAACAGCCTACTGGAATTGTAGAAGAAGGAACTAGTCCTATAGGAGATATGAAAGTAGAAGATGTACCTGACGAAATGAATTTCCGACCAGAAATAACTTTTGGACTGTCCGCAGACTTACCAGATAAAGACGATTTTAACAAGCCTGAACAGCCTACTGGAATTGTAGAAGAAGGAACTAGTCCTATAGAAGATATGAAAGTAGAAGATGTACCTGACGAAATGAATTTCCGACCAGAAATAACTTTTGGACTGTCCGCAGGCTTACCAGATAAAGACGATTTTAACAAGCCTGAACAGCCTACTGGAATTGTAGAAGAAGGAATTAGTCCTATAGAAGATATGAAAGCAGAAGATGTACCTGACGAAACGAATTTCCGACCAGAAATAACTTTTGGCTTACCCGTAGGTTTACCAAGTAAAGACGATATAGATACGAGAAACTGGCATTTACAGCATGTAGATGATATTAACAAAGAAGGAACATCAATTATTCATACCGAAAGAAACACTACAGTAGCAACCAATATAAGCATGACTAAGTTTTCGACATCGTATGAATATAGAGCAGAAACAGAGACAGCGCTACAAATTGGTATGGCATATGAAGTACAACAAACTTTACCTGGAGTAGATGCTCATATTAAAGATGTACCACAAGAAGAGATAACTTATCCAGAAATACCACCGCTACGTATTTCTGGTAGTCGAACATCGTCGACATCGTCAAGCTCATCCGAGGAATCCAATTCAAGTACTTCTAGTAAATCATCGAGTGCGGAAAGAATGTTTGTAAATACACCTGAGATAAAGCCACCTGAATTAGAGTTCGGGGTATGATAATATACAGTATAACTATAGCTAGAATAGATGCACGTAAAGTTTATCAGGTACGCATAAGAAACTTAGACATCAATTACAATAGTGTTTACCTTACTTATTTTGTAGGTTTCTGCTGAAATGCAAGCTCCGGAATTAAAGAGCGTGCAAGAATACGAACAACCTGATGTACTTCCACAGCCGTCAATCGATGAAGGAGAAATCGCTGCGGCCGCTGCAATACCAGACTTTAGTGCTAACCTTGAAATAGAAGATCAGCCAAAGTCTCCAGATTTTGATGTTGAGGTAAAACTAGAATTAACACTAAATCTCAATATGAATGTAAATAATACGAGTATGTGATACTTTTAATATTTATTTACTTGTACGTACAGTATAATAGTAAATAATTTAACCTTTCTTAACATATTCTTATATAGTTATCTTGGCGTGTTATAAGAAGTATACTTTGATATACTATATGAACTAATAATTAATTGTTTTATTATTTGATATTTACTGATTAGATGAACTTGCCAAAATATGAAAGCGATATAAATTTGAGCCCTCAAAGAGATAGCGTATTATCGACCGATGCTACGACTGAATCTGATGGAGGTACTTCTACTGAAGATGAAAATGAAGTAGATAGAAGAGGTAAAATTGTCGTACCAGAAACAGGCGAAGTAATATATGCGGGAGAATTATCTTATCCAGTATACAAGGATAAAAAACGACGACAACGTAAAATTGTTAAAAGAATGAAAAAACTAGGAAAGAAAGCTAAACGTCTCGTCCTTACCGTAAGTTTAAATACTTATGCGTAAGCGTACTCGTAATATGTGTCTAGGTGTATTCATTATTAAATGTTATTTTATTCTCGCTAGAAAAAGCCTAAGAAAATCGATGATAAAGACGAACAAGCTCCGGTAATTAAATTGATTTAAACCCGTTACGTTAAATAGCTACGTAACTATGAAAGTATAATACTGTATAAATATATATTTCATATTGCACGTACTCTATATTATATGTAGATTAAATCAGATGAAGAAAATCAACCTGAAAACGTAGTACCTCAAGCTATTCCTACAATAGGAGTGTTAGGAGCTTTAAGTCATGAAAGACCTAAGCTCGATATCGAAATCGATGCTGAGCCAATAGAGAGACCAGATATGGCCGGTTTAGCAACAATTAAAGAAGAAGATAAACCAGATACACCGAACGATTTCGATACAGCAATCCTTGCTCGACCTCAAGAACCAAACTTAGGCATTGCTTTTAACAAGCCGGAACAGCCTACTGGAATTGTAGAAGAAGGAATTAGTCCTATAGGAGATATAAAAGCAGAAGATGTACCTGACGAAATAAATTTCCGACCAGAAATAACTTTTGGACTGTCCGCAGACTTACCAGATAAAGACGATTTTAACAAGCCTGAACAGCCTACTGGAATTGTAGAAGAAGGAACTAGTCCTATAGGAGATATGAAAGTAGAAGACGTACCTGACGAAATGAATTTCCGACCAGAAATAGCTTTTGGACTGTCCGCAGGCTTACCAGATAAAGACGATTTTAACAAGCCTGAACAGCCTACAAGAATTGTAGAACCAACCTTAAGTACTAACTTCAATGTTACGGCTGAAGTACCGAAAGATCTCGACCTCCAATATAAAATGCCTGGCGACGATATGGAATCGACGCAAGAAATGGAATTGGAAATTGCTCCAGATACTAAATCTTTACCGGTTAAGATTGATTTCAGTATATTTGATAGAGAAGAACCAAATGAAATAGTAGAAGAAGAGATTAATCAAACTGAAGATAGAACAGTAGAAGAAGTACCTGATGATCTGATTCTAGAACCAGAAATAACTATAAATTTACCAGAAGAATTACCAGATAAGGACAACAACATGGATATTGAAGTGTTACCACTACAACATGAAGATGAAATAGCTCCTGCAGATAAACCAATTCCAGTCAAGATTGATTTTAGTTTACTGGATAGAGAAGAGAAAGAACGTCCAGGAATACTCTCGTCACGTGTTTACAGCAGGACATCCTCAACATCATCGAGTTCATCTAAAGCATCAAGTTCAAGTGCTTCTAGCAAATTTTCGAGTGCGAAAAAGATGTCAGTTAATATGCCTGAAATGGAGCCGTCTAAATTGGAGTTTGGGGTATGAATTTAAAAAATGGATGAATAAGTATGATGAACTAAATCATGTGATGAGTTAAATATTATTGGCAATCGTGTTTTTACTGTAATTTGTAGGTTTCTGTTGAAAGTAGTGCTCTACAATTGAAAAGTGTTACAAGATACGAAACAGGTAAAGCAGGAAATTGGCAAATGCTAGTGTTAAACCTAATGTTAATTCTGATATGGGAAATGACATTAATGCTAATTGAGATCAACTATATACTACAGAAGTTACAAAAAGTGTTCCTTCACCTCAAGCAACAAATAGCTTGCTAATTCCAGATATGGTCGCAGATGCTGATATAGAAGCAGTTGAATATGGCATACCGGTAGAATATGAAGAACAGACCGAACCAACTGAAGATGATCTAAAATTAGGCATCGATAAAACAAAGAAAACAAGAGTCTCAATCTCAAAACTAGCTAGTCGTTTCTTTAGAAAGGTGCATTTGTAAACCGATAGTAATACCGATATGTAATTTATAATTATTATTTAATTACAGATTTTTAATGCAATCGCTAATCTCGAGTTAGATAAATACCGTTCAACTGGCAAATAATTAAATGCAGACATGTCGTGCTAACAGTGTGGATTGCATTAGAAGTAATATGATAACTAAAGTATTATTAACACTTTTGTAGATTACCCGAATAAATTCCAAAGAAGCAGAACCAGAAGAATCTCCAAGGGATGGTCAATTTGATGTGGGTAGCGGTGAAATTTTACCAGGAGTAATGCCAGGTTAGTATGTTATTGATTCAATTTACGATAAGCAAGTTTGTCTGTCAACGATAATACTGACGTTAGTAAAATTTATATCTTAGATGGTAATATTAGCCTAGAGAAGCCCGATATTCCGAGTATCGATGGAGATCATCACGTTCCTGATATGGACTTCAAGCTACATTCGGAAATCCAGACAGGTATCGTTAGCTATCACATTGGCGATATAAATACAGTCATAGTGCAATCTGATGATAAATCTAGATATATAGTTGCCAATATATTAGCCGTACAGTAGCATACAGTCATTATCCGAAATTTCAGAGTTAGTCTGTTCTGAAAATGTAGATAATATGAAAGCGGAAGTTCAATATACGAAGGAGTCTTTCCCTGTGGCAGCCATACCGTTAATAGCCGGTGCAGCTAATCCAGAACCCGTTGCAGCTTCAAATCAAGCAGCTGAAATTGGTCATTTTGAAGTAAAGGGTCCAAAGATTCGATCTGTAGAAGATGATTTAAAAGCGGACGTTCAACCCATGGAAGAAGCTTTACCCGTGGTGGCTGTACCTTTAATAGCCGATGCAGCTCATGCAGAACCCGTTGCAGCTTCATATCAAGTAGGTAAAATTGGTCATTTTGAAGTAAAAGGTCCAAAGATTCGATCTGTAGAAGATGATTTAAAAGCAGACGTTCAACCCATGGAAAAAGCTTTACCCGTGGTGGCTGTACCTTTAATAGCCGATGCAGCTCATGCAGAACCCGTTGCAGCTTCATATCAAGTAGGTAAAATTGGTCATTTTGAAGTAAAGGGTCCAAAGATTCGATCTATGGAAGATAACTTGAAAGCGGATGTTCAACCCGCGGTGGCTGTACCCTTAATAGCCGATGCAGCTCATGCAGAACCCGTTGCAGCTTCATATCAAGTAGGTAAAATTGGTCATTTTGAAGTAAAAGGTCCAAAGATTCGATCTGTAGAAGATGATTTAAAAGCGGACGTTCAACCCATGGAAGAAGCTTTACCCGCGGTGGCTGCACCTTTAATAGCCGATGCAGCTTATCCAGAACCCGCTGCAGCTTCATATCAAGTAGGTAAAATTGGTCATTTTGAAGTAAAAGGTCCAAAGATTCGATCTATAGGAGATAATTTAAAAGCGGACGTTCAACCCATGGAAGAAGCTTTACCCGCGGTGGCTGCACCGTTAATAGCCGATGCAGTCTATTCAGAAGTTAAGTCAGAACGCATCACTCATTCACACCAAGTGACTGAAATTCATAATTTTAAAGTCCAACGTTTCAATATTTCATCCAAAGAAGATGACATGCAACGTCTGGAAAGATTACTGCGTGGAATGGTGGAGGTAAAAGTTCGATTTTTACCTTACTCAGAATGGGCGCAATTTTAAAAATAAAGTGTTAACCTAGATGATACTTCGAAGTAATAAGATAGGTTGCCCAAACTGGAGATTGTATTATCTGAATCATACACGACGAAAAATTTTATAAGTAGGCATCCCTAGTTAATGCACGTAGCATATAAATTTGGGATTGATATTTTCATTTTTATCCTACCATTATATTTCATTTATTGCTATTGATAAATTAGCTAGAGTAGGCTGCCATATTCACATTGATGATGTATTAAATAGATATTTAAACCCACTTTTTTTCTCATCGCTAACGTATAGCAGTGAACTTGAATCAATATACAGTAGATTATCGTTTTGCTATATCTTGCTGTAATTTAAGTACCTTAAGAAATTAAGAAACTGAAAATAAAAATAGGGTCTACATCGATTCCACCTTAGTATTCATATTACCGTCTAAAAGATAAGAAAATGCAAGCTATGTAATCAGTATGTATTGCTTAATGTACCTGGATTTTAAATGGTAGTACTTTTATTAATTAGCAACAAAAACTGACGTGTGTAACACTTGCGGTAAAACTTATTTTGCAATATCAATCGATAATTAATACGTGGACGCTTTATCTAAAGTGTAATAAATGTTTTAAATTATGATGATTGATGTACGGAAGCAATATATTGTGTTGTAGATTTTTAGTACTGTCTGATATTTTTAATTTCACTTTGAAAGAACTTTCCAAAGTATTTCAACATCGCCTAATCCATCAAGATTTTGTAATAGTGATTTGTGTTGGTTTAGTGGCCATTGCATCTATTAAGCTGACATCCATAGCATTTATCTTATGATACAGCATCCAGAGGCTTCTTCCTAGCTTAGTCCTTTTCTATCGCAGTTCCGTACGTGTTATTATCGATCATGCTGGACTTTACAAAATAATGGAGATCCAGCAGGGTTGCAACCTTTCTAACCGCATACGGTGGCAATAACTTACGGTGTTTATTCCCCATATTGATCGACACAGACTTCACTTGTACGCTACTTACGAATTTCATCAAGGACAGTCATAGTCTGAACGCTAACTAATACCTGCCCCAACTGAATCATTGCTCTTGAACTTCAAATCTTATCCTTATAGTGTAACTTGTATCCCTTAATGTAGTGTACTCTCTACTAATTAATCGATATGCAAGATTACAGTCTTAAAATAGGCTAAGAATGAATAACAAGTACAATCAAATATATTATTTGCGTAATTAAACGGATCGTATGGTGGAAAAGATTGTAACTACATAATGTAGCATTCGTATTCAAAGAAATATATTGCTAAATGTTATAAAAGCCCGTGAATGTTCTTATCGCAAATCTTGATACTGTATCTATGCGGATAGTGGAATTCAAATTACTAATAGTGAATAACAACTGCGTAGTCATACCATGATCGGCTATGCAGTATAAGACTTACTTTACAGAATGTAATAAATATTGCATATTAGATTACAGAGTACGGCGTGATTTTTAGAGGAAGGAGCATGAATTTTAAAGGATTTAAAATAATAAGTTATAGAGGTAAGAATCTATATTACTTCTTTATTTGACTTGGCATTATCTATTATCAAAAGAGTGGTTATTTCTAGCTGGTGCTGAAGTTTGCCTTGAAACAAGTTAAAATTCTTGTTGGCACAACATAAATTTTTTAGAATACTATTTGTAAATATTTTCAACTACTCATTGCGGTTATAATGTTTTCTTAAATTGGTATAGTTTATTAAAATGTATTAGTTTGTTATTTGATTATTCTAGTACGTCTTCATAGTTTTATATTTCCATCTATCATTTATTGTTTTGCTTGCTTTACTTTTAACAGTTTACATTTTAAACTCATTAATTAAATAACTAATAAATTGACTTTGCTACATCACTATATGAAGTAAGCTTTTTATTTTTCACTCTAACATAGAGAAAATTCTAATTTTCCTTATAGGCCTCTCATGTATAAAGACTTTGATCCATGTTATATTGTGGTATCGCTATAGATAATACAAATATGTTGATTAACCATTCTATAAAACATTCGCAAATACTAAACATCTGATAGCTTTCAATACCTAATACAAATAATCACGATCTATCGAAATTTTTTAAGTACAATAAACATCGAAGGCTTCTATATGGATTAACAGTATCAAGATGATTGTGGTCAAACAGTTATACTAGAGCTTTAAGTAATTTTTCATAAATACTTTAAGTCTCTTCACGTTTGCCTTGATTAATTATTGATAGCTTCTGTATACCTCTAGCTAAGGATTATGATGATTGCGATGATAAAATTTCAAATGATTTCTCATACATTGATAGGGCCTCATCATACATGCCCTGGCTATCGTAGACACTTCCTATCTTGTAATATAATATTGCGACTTGTGGATGATTGTGACCTAAGTCTGATAATTGAATTCTGAGTAATTTTTCGTACATAGATATAGCCTCTTCATGCCTGCACTGGCGAGAATAGATATTTCCAAGATTCCTGTATGACATCGCAGTATCGGGGTGATTTTGATCAAGAGCAGACACTTTATTTTCGAGTGATTTCTCATACCAAGAAATAGCCCGTTCATGTTTGCTCTGACGAAAGCGCACAGTTCTTACATTCTGTGATGCAGCGACGTCGGGATAATTATCTTTAAGGACCGATAATCGAATTTTGAGTGATTTTTCATACATAGGAATCGCTTCTTCATCCTTGCCCTGATCATCATATAAATTTCCTATGTTGTCATATGACTGGGCAATAGCGGGATGATTATCATCAAGGATTAATAATCGAATTTCAAGTGACTTTTCGTACATAGATAGAGCCTCATCATGCCTGCCCTGATTGCAATATATAAAGCCGATGTTATTATATGATTGGGCAACATCAGGATGATTGTGGCTTTGAACAGATAATCGAATTTTAAGTGACTTCTCATACATTGATAGAGCCTCTTCATGATTTCCTTGAGCATAGTAAACAGCTCCAATATTGTTATATGATTGGGCCACAGCGGAATGTTCGTGACCAAGGACTGATAATCGAATTTTAAGTGACTTCTGGTACATAGGTAAAGCCTCTTCATAGTTGCCCTGATCATAATATACAAGGCCAATGTTATTATAGGATTGAGCAACATCGGAATGGTTGCAACCAAGAACTGACAATCTAATTTCGAGCGACTTCTCATGCATATAAATAGCCTCTTCGTGGTTACCCTGATTCCAATAGACTTCTCCTATGTTATTATAGGAAGCAGCAGTATCGCAATGATTGTCACCAAGGACAGATAGTCGAATTTTGAGTGACTTTTCAAACATAGAAATGGCCTCTTTATGTTTGCTCTGCTGCCTGTAGACTTCGCCCATGTTGTTGTAGGATGCTGCAATATCGGGATGCTTGCTATCATAGACTGATAATCGAATTTTAAGTGACTTCTCAAGCGCAGAATTAGCTTTCTCATATTTACCTTGACAAGAGTATACAATTCCTATGTTGTCATATAATGCCGCAATATCAGGATGGTTGTGGCTAAGTACTAATGACCGAATTTTAAGAGACTTCTCATACATAGCAATAGCTTCTTCATGCTTGCCCTGATTTTTATAGGCATTTCCCATGTTATTGTATGATGCAGCAACATCAGGATGATTATGATCTAGAACTGACATTTGTATTTTAAGTGACTTTTCATACATAGAAATAGCTTCTTCATATTTGCCTTGGTTTTTGTAGACATTTCCCATATTATTATAAGTTGCAGCAACGCGTTCATGATTATGGCCAAAGATCAATAGAACAATCTTGAGGCATTTTTCAAATATACGAATGGCTTCTACATGCTTATCTTGATGAAAATATACAATCCCCATGTTGTTGTATAATTTATCAACTTCGGGATGATTGTGATCAAAGATTGATAACTTAATCTTGAGTGACTTATTATACATAGAAATTGCCTCCTCATACTTTCCCTGATCACTATAGACGGTTCCCATGTTGTTATATGTTTTGGCAACATCGGGATGATTAGTACCAAAGGCTAACAATTGAAGTTCGAGCGATTTCTTATACATAGAAATAGCCTCTTCATATTTGGCCTGGAGAGAATAGGCAATTCCTAGGTTTCCGTAAGCCATAGCAATATCAGGATGATTATGATTAAGGACTGATAATTGAATTTTAAGTGATTTCTCATACATAGAAATGGCCTCTTCATGCTTGCCTTGATCACAATATGCTAGTCCAATGTTGTTATATGACTGAGCGGAAGCAGGATGATTGTGACCAAAAACTGATAATCGGATTTTGAGCGACTTTTCGTACATAGAAAGAGCCTCCATAGACTTACTTTGCTTCCTATAGACTTCTCCCAGGTCGTCATATGATTTGGCAACTTCAGAATGATTGCTACCAAGAGTTGACAATCGAATTTTGAGTGATTTCTCATACATAGATATGGCATTTTCATATTTACTCTGCTTCCAATAAACTTTTCCCATGTTGCTATAGGATTTGGCAACTTCAGGATGATTGTAACCCAGGGCTGATGATTGTATTTCGAGCGATTTCTCAAACATGGAAATAGCTTCTTCATATTTAGTCTGCTTCCTATAAACGACCCCAATGTTATTATAGGATGCAGCAATATCGGGATGATTGTTCTCAAGGATTGATAATCGAACTTTAAGTGACTTCTCATACATGGAAATCGCTTCTTCATGCTTCTCCTGATCAGCATAGACATTCCCCATGTTATTATATAATGAAGCAATATCGGGATGATCGTGACCAAAGTTTGAAAGTTGAATTTTGAGCGATTTCTCATACATAGTGACCGCTTCATTATACTTGCTCTGATTTTTAAAGACATTCCCCATGTTATTATATGATGCAGCAACACTTATATGATTGTGACCAAAGACTAGTAAATTAATTTTGAGTGACTTTTCATACATGGAAATAGCTTCTTCGTGCCTATCTTGATGAGAATATACATTTCCGATGTTGTTATAGGATTGAGCTATAGTAGGATGATTAGGACCAAGAACTGACAGCTGAATTTTGACTGATTTCTCAAACGTAGAAATGGCCTCGTCGTATTTTCCTTGATCACAATATATAGTTCCCACATCATTATATGATGTAGCAACAGCAACATGATTAGGACCTAGAAGTGATAATCGAATTTTAAGCGATTTCTCATACATAGAAATAGCTTCTTCATGCTTGCCCTGATCTGCAAAGACATTTCCCAGGTTATTGTGCGATTGAGCAACGACACAATGATTATGACCTAGAGCTGATAATCGAATTTTAAGTGATTTCTCATACATAAAAATAGCTTCTTCGTGCTTGCCTTGATCACCATATATAAGACCGATATTGTTATACGATTGGGCAACATCGAGATGATTGCTACAAAGGACTGACAATCGAATTTTGAGAGACTTCTCATACATAGAGAGAGCCTTTTCATGCTTGCCCTGATCATAAAATATAGTTCCCAAGTTGTTATATGATGTAGCAACATCTGCATGATTATGACCAAAAATCGACAATCGAATTTGGAGTGATTTCTCAAACATAGATATAGCCTCTTCATACTTACCTTGATCAGCATAGATATTTCCTAAATTATTGTATGATTGAGCAACAGCGAAGTGATTATGACCAAGAACTTGCAAGCGAATTTTGAGCGACTTCTCATACATAGAAATGGCCTCTTTCTGCTTGCCTTGATCAGCCTGGACATTTCCCAAGTTATTATATGATGTAGCAACATCAGGATGATTAAGGCCAAAAACTGATAATCGAATTTTGAGCGATTTCTCATGCATACAAATAGCCTCTTCATATTTACTCTGTTCCCAATAGCTTTCTCCAATATTGCTATAAGATTTAGCCACATCAGAATGATTGTGACCAAGGGCTGATAATCGAATTTTGAGTGATTTTTCATGCATAGAGAGAGCCTCGTCATATCTGCATTGAGCATAATGTATATTTCCTATCCGGTCATATGAATTACTGACATCTAGGTCTTCCTTGCCTAAATAATTTAACTTTATACTCAATGATTTAGCATAATTATCCGATGCCCCCTTCAAATCTCCTTGCACCTTTTGAATATCACCTTGTTGATCTAAGCATCGGACAATGATTACATTTTCTTGCAGCTTTTCGGCCATTTCTTGTCCTTTTTCATTGAATTCTTTAGCTTTTATCCATTCACTTTGTTGTATATATATATCGCCAACAAGAAGATAAATCTCACATCGCATCCGATTAAGATCAATAGTACTCCGGGATGTAGCTTGGATTTTATCCAAAACTCGTATACAATTGGATAAGGCTTCATTAAGGTTGCCGGATTGATGATTTTCTATAGCTTTTTCAAAGAGGGATTTAATTTGTTGAGGTATACGTATAGTAGACTTGAAAGATCGATTACCCATGTTTTAGGGCTTCATATATATATGCAGTCGTTATATCAAAAATAATCAATGAGAGCACAATTCAATCATCTACTATAACTTGGAATAAAGAACGGAAATCATTGAGGATAATTTCTGTGTTAAAGCTATACAGGTTTTCCAATCCTATAGCTGGTCAAGAATCTATTCGACTATATTAATTAGCCTTGAATGTATATGGGGAATTAGATCATCAGTCAAATTAGCATAATTTAAGCATTAACATAACAAAAGATAAATCATCACAAAGTTAG
This sequence comes from Trichoplax adhaerens, assembly GCF_000150275.1. Taxonomy (NCBI): domain Eukaryota; kingdom Metazoa; phylum Placozoa; class Uniplacotomia; order Trichoplacea; family Trichoplacidae; genus Trichoplax; species Trichoplax adhaerens. The sequence goes on along the minus strand of NW_002060959.1, from coordinate 1,067,999 downwards.
CCGTCTCATGATGTAATAAAAGTACCTAAATTATTCTATCTACAAGTATTATCCTAGTTTAGCTTACGTACAAAAGCGGGAAGTTATTATAGTTATTAAGATACCTAGTAAACAACTAATAATTGCTAGAGTCCGCCATTATTTTTACATTATATACTACTAAATATGATGCATATTGCAATTTCCTTACAATTTTTTTTTATTCGAATTACAACTAGTCTCTTTATACCTTGAAAGACAATTAGCGAAACCTATCATCGAGTCAGTTTAGGAAACCGACGACTGTTAGTTAATGTAATATCGACGTTAACACAATATTTAAAATATTTGAAATTGCGTATTCCAAAAGTTTTAAATAAGAGAGGTAGCGATTAACAGGAAGGGAGAGTATATTATTATTTTCGATTCATGGAAAATCAAAAACGTATGTTGCTGAATATGGCAATACTGAGCTCATTCTGATTGCGATTAGCATTAATCTTAGATTAACATATCAGTTTACTGTAGTTCACAGAAGTTACAGTACTTCTATCTCATACTCGTACATTAATATAATCACTCATGTTAGAAATTTAAAGGAACTAAGCACAATTTTATGAGGTTCCAAATTTCAGTGCAACATTTTGATTACCTTAACGAATAAATTATCAAATATTTCTACAAATTCAGGCACTTAATAAGTCATCTCGATATTTAGTTCTTGTAAGTAAAAATGTCAATCTTAGCCATGTAGATTTTAATTTCATTACCATAAAATTGTCTTTGAAGGTGTAGAGCTAATGCGTGTCTAAAGACAATTGTAAAAACTGTGTCGTCTAGTATTAGCTTAATAAATGCGCTTTATTTAAATGGCAGTAAAAGGTGATCCAATGTAGGTGTCATCTTGAAAGAGTTAATTACTGTCTATCTTTCCTGTTATAATAAATCGACAAATTGTTTGCTAATATTAAATGGTTAAGACTCCACCTATTCGTGGTATTGCACTGTAATAATAATAAGGAGCAAGAGGATATATTGTATATCATACCATCTTTCTTTATTTCTATGGTACATATGTGCCTTCTATTGGTTAAACTGTTTTAAGTACAGGGATTATGAAAATATATCTACCACAGAAGTAAGATAAAAGCTTTCCATTCTACCTATGGTTGGCTACCAACACTTATTAATTTAGTTCAAGTTGTTAGGTAGGCCAATGAAATGGATTAAAATTATGAAATCAGAGTGGCTATATGTTAACAGTACTTAAAATTCGCGATAAATTTGGACACTATCGTTGTATTAAGCGCTAGAATGAAATTGGCACTATGCCCTAAGTTAGCATGTATTTTAGGAGCAATATGCATTATATTTACTAGCACAATCAATTCATTCAACGATCTCCTTGTGTTACGAAATTCTGCTGCAAGGAATAATATAGGTAATCTTAATTAGTAGCCATCGTTAAAGATTAGCGCCAAATTACAACGTACGGTGTAAATGTAACTAAATTTATCCAAGGTAAGAGAGGAATTGATGACGTTGATAACTCAATTATTAAGTATTTCATACAATTATTCACCATAGATTATGTTACAGATTGAGAGATACATATACGAGTATCAATGATGGCTAATGATTATTACAAAATAACCGCATAACATACACAAGCTATATTGCGCTATGACAAGCGGAAATCGATTGACATTAACAGATATTAACGTCAAATAAATATACCTTAATTGTAACAGAATCAGCGTAATTATAAAATTGAAATGATGAACGAAATTATACAGTAGATAGCAACTTCAATTAGTGCTTGTTAGCTATATATGGCAGTAAGAATAAAATGCATACAGGATACAGTATTCAAAAAAATTTTACTTAACTACTTAACAAGTAAAGATAGCAATATCCACTTTAAGATATAGAAAACAAATCTATTTTAGGAAGTGCGGGATTTATTGCTATTTTGTTACGTATGGATGTACCGTCTTTCTTTCCGTTATATTAAAAATAGGAACACAGCGCTATTAATAGCAAATTACTCATCTGATACTTTATATTGAGTGTGCTAACAATAGACATTGCCAATCATGTCGGCACCACGTTGGCGTCATAGATAAAGATTTATCGTTTTATTTCTACAATAGCAAGAAATTGATACAGTATTTATCTCACTTTAATAGTAGAATGCCATATCTTTCACGATATATTAAGCATATGTATTTTTGTGTTAGAGTGAATAAATCATTTATGGTGCCGATTGATTGAGTGTGATAGTAATTTGCTTATCCCAAAATTCCATGTTTAAATCGTTAGTCAGCGCGGATAAATAGAAAGTCATTGAAGCAGAAAAGTATAAAACAGCAAGGTTTCCCTTCCGGATTTATAATTTACCCTCCGTTGAAGAGAAACGATCAAAAGAATAAATAGTTTGGACTATCTCATCTCTATTACATTATCTCAAGATGAAGTTTATGATTGTGTTATTTTTCCTGATTGCCGGAATTTCTGCGAGAAATTTACCTGGACCTACAGTTACAAATCATCAACCTGTCGAATTGATAGGGCGAGCATTTGTTGTGATCGATGTCGCCAAGGTTAGGAATTGTTATAGTTTTTTATTTTCTAATTTAAAGCCAGGATAGTAATAATGATAGTTTAATGATTTATTTCGCGTTATATATTCTATGTGTACCGCAGGGCTATCTCTGAGTTCGTGTTTAAACTAAATGATGCTTGATAAATCAGGCAGGTTATCATAAAAAGACTAAGTTATATGAGCCATAATTTTAGTATATTATATGGGTTACTTTTTGTTAAATGTCAGTAAACATAATACTGCAGATTTAGCGAAATAGTAGTAGAGTATCTCTTTATAATATACGAGAATATGGATGACAAACAGTTTTTGAAATAGCAATAAACATTAATACGCCAGATTTTTTTTCAACAGTTTTTGCTTCACATGTGTAATTGCGATCAACCAAACAGATAATTCATTGTACGGGCTTAGTCAAAGGCACTACTATTACATTACATTACATTACTGATATAATAGATACAATTAACCGCACACACCATAATAAAGGTCCTTTTATTTCGATAACCCTTGATTATTATTGATATCATTAATGAATTAATGTCGGCATTAAGGAAGGCTTTGTACATTATCTTTGTAAATGGAATCACTTTAAATGCAATTATCTACTATCCACCGGTACTTGTGATAAGTATCTATTGTAGTTCTAGCTAATAATTGGATGTATACCTTCATTTTAGGACGATTTCCTGGTAAACATTGGTGATAATTGTCTATACAGGCGCATTAATAAAAAGCGAATGAGAGACTTATTAAATTTGGAGATGCTTAACAATCAAACTATACAACAAAATAAAACTATTGTAAATAATTTCAATATTACTAATAATGGAAGTTTAAATGAGAATCAAACCGACACAAACGTAAACATGGCTACTACTGCGAAAGCGCGCAAGAATTGGAGTCGCGAAGAGATTTATGAAATGGCATTAAAATCAAATTTGCAACTATGGTCGACAGGGGTAAGAAGCATTGTACATTGAATACGGTGCGTGTTGACAATTAAATTGCAGCAAAATTCCCATACTATATTATTAATCTTTTAATAGGGTTTACAAGTTGAGGTTATGACACGAAGATTCAGAAAGCGTCCAGAATTTTTTAGCTTTTGTATGGATACGGAGATCTACAAAGTCAAAAGTAAGTAGACAATGAATCGGTTCACCTACCTTCTATTGCTAGGATATCATAATAAACTATTGAATTTGCTATCTATGTAGCTAAAGAAAGTGCAGTGCTCAAGTCTCCTCGATGCAGATACACCCGTTGTCGAAAAAGCCAAGTCTATGATTACAATGGAAAATTGGCCTTTATTAAATACAATTGCTTAATATTATGCTTCAGCTCTTAAAAATGATACAGAAACATGGTTTATAAAGAATTGATTATGTTTATTTGATTGCTTATGTGAACATCGATTATGTGCACTAGCTATTGCCTTAGTCAAATTGTTCGTTGCTGTAGGGTTTGTGAGCTTCGTCTCCCTACATTATCCATCCTTGATTTTTTGATAATATAGTCTAGCTAAATGTTTAAAAGCATTTATAATTTCTGATATGCTTACAAACGATTTGCAATTTCTCAATATGTATAATTATTAAATGATATCATTTCCATCAATTGATAGAACTAATGATGATATTAATTTGCTTTAGTGCTTGTTTCCTTGCGGAAAAATTTCTATGCTATAATTCTTTGGCTATACGTCCTGCGCATATTAGTATCGGTCGTGACGCTTTAAATAATGCTGTGAAACAATGTGATCTTGATTTTGCATGGTAATAAAGTAAAAAGTTCAAAATTGATAAATCGCTTAAACTGCTTAGTTATTACACTGTACTACAGTTGATTTATAAAGTTGCTGGTGAGCAAGTGTATAGAACATCCGACCTCGCCACTGCAATTGTAGCAGTGTGACGATTTCAATATTTACAGGTTCTACAATGCTTCGGTCGTCACATTAAAAACATACTATAATACTATCTAATCGATACTCGCCTAAATAAAATTTACAAGACTTTACATCAAACAACATTTTATAATAAAATTTGCATAACCGATAATACGATTTATCAGGGCCACGTGATTTCAAGACCGCCATTGCTGAAAGATCATATTCATTTCACGTCTTTTCTCAGGCGAACCAACATTAACCGTTGGGATAATTTTTCGGGGCTTCGTAAATTGTACGAATCGTCTCATCTCACTATAACTGCTGTGCTCACTGTAAGGTACACCTACGGAATCAGGAATAATATTTAAAAATTATTATCAACTATATTTATATCTTTTCATTCAGAATGCTATTTTGAGTACAGAGGGCAACATTAGTAACAAATAGAAACTATTTCGCCCTTACCGTATATGGATATCGATCCATATTGTCTGGCAACAATTCCAGAAGCAGTAACATTATTCGTATGAGTCCATCCAGTAGGTTTAAATCCAATTGCACAGTCAAATTGATCTGCGTTTTGGTCTAAATAATTTCTAAGAAACTGGATATCGTAAATTTTATAGTCATATTAGCGTCCAGTTTCATCAAAATATGTTGGATTTATTTCATTATCTTACTAATATCAACTTTTGCACTGCAAATCATCATAAATTAAGTGCAATAATAGATTGTAATCTAGTATTGCAATAAGTACTTGGCCGCATTAAAAACATTTCAACGCGATTTTCTAAGTTAAATATTTTATCAATCATTTAAACATACCTTTGCACTAACGGACCAAATTGGTAAGACATGAAGAAAAGTAGAATGTGGATCGGAAGTAAATAATGTCTTAAAATTCTCAATTTCTAAACACTGTAACGTTCCAAGTTTATTCTTTTGAGCGTATACCTTGCACTCCAGGGCCCTGGCAATGGCTAATGTAGAATTAATTTGATTAATACGAGTATGGTAAATGCTATAAAACGACTAATGCCCATGTTACCTAGAAAAACTTTTTCTTTACCAATAGTATATGTTCCACAAGCTACTAAACAACGCTTGTTACATTTTAATGCGTCGGTGACGGTTGCCAATACATAGTCTAGCACAAATTTTTGCGATGGGAAATCGTAGCTCGGATCACAGTATCTGGTAGTAGTAATTATTTTGATAATACGAACAATTGAAAATCACTTGGCAGGCAATAGTTTAGCTAATGATAATTTTTCTGATGATACTATACATACGTGGTATCTAAATACAGTTCGGATATTACACTATTTTTTAGTATATCCAATTTTTCCATTTCTTCTGAGGCTCGAAAATCTCCTACAAAATGTCTTCAATTTAATGCAACAATATATGGATGATGATGAAGAGTTAAACCTATCCGTTTGTACAGAGCCACATTCACTAATATCTAAAGTACAGTATACAAGTATATCTCTGGTGAACCTTCAATACCTGTGTGTAAGTGAACAGAGCCATTACGTAGTCTGAAGACAAACATGGCAGAACCAGGACAACTACAAAAGTGAAGAGATTAACTTACTCCAAAGGCTTCATTGATCATTCTGTCATGATTTTGCTATTAGAATACTGCATAAAGTGGCTTTCATAAGAAGCAACAGATCTTATTGTACTTACTGGTTAGCGTCTAACAGCGTAACTTCGACGTCATCCACTACAACTGATTGATGCATTGGTAAAATTGTGATGTATTGCTTTTCGACATGTAACATTCTACTGACCAAATTGGCGGTTATCTTGTTGCAATAAAGCTTAGCATTAAAAGTTTTGTTTAGCCCATAGTAGTGATCCGAATGAAAATGACTTAAAAAGTAGGCAGTTATGCCAGAGATTGGACCATAGCTAAACGCATCAACGCAAAATGTTGTACCTATTTGATAGGACATGCAATCATATTGAGAATGAAGTAAGTTCATTATTAGTACAGTATATGGTACTTGTAGAATTATCAGATAATTTAGTTTAGTACAATAAGAATCGATTAATTATGCATGCTGACATTAATCCACTAGCTATGTGTGATTTTTACGACCAATATGCTACTCATTACCAGTGATTTTCTTATAAAAGGGACATTTTCTCTTTCCTTTAGGGTCATTCCATTTGTTGGATTTTCGTATTTTATTAGATTGCTTACTTTCCTGATTATGGCTGCTGTTCTTGCTTTGGCTTACGCTAGGTTTGGTCACCATTTTGTTAGGGCATGAAAAATAGTTCAAGATAGAACTCTGTTGCATGTCACTTTTCTTCCTTTTCTGTGCTAACTGATATGTCCTCTGGAAGTATGACAACTTGGGAGCTTTCTTGGATATTGGTGTTGATGTATCTGATACCGTTTTATCATCATGATCTTGTGTCGTTGATTGGATGCTATCTTGTTTGGCTGCATCAACAATGTCACTATCACTTTTGACTAGAAGTAAATGGCTAGGATCTCTAGTTAGCGATTGGATGACTACTAGATCATCAATATCGTCATCACTGCCTTCCATCAAATGAAGATAACTGTTATCCATTGCAGCCGTTGAATTATGCTGATCTTCTCCTTCTTCGTCTGTGATACAAACAGATTCATGGTTCGAGTTAGCAGCAACGTCATCCTGTCTATTCTCCTGATCCATTTGTAGTGTATCACTATTTTGGAAGGCGTCTGCAGAAGATGATTGATGTATTGTATTGTTTTTTTCAAGGAAAGCTGAATTATCCTGTCGACTTGGGCAGTTAGAAACTTCATCAATGTCACGATGATGATTGCATTGAGTTTGAGCTCCAGTCTGAGTTGTCATCATGTTATGATTATCCTTATCCTCTTGATTGATATCGCTTGGGATAGGATCGAGAATGCCATTGATGGTTTGATTCTTTAAATTTTGGCTGTTACTCAAGGATGACGGGGGAGTTGATACGATAATAACCTCGTCATCATCGTTATCGTTGGTAGTCGGATTATCATTTGCATTTTTTGAGGTCTCCGGTGTAGAACCTAGCATAAGACAAGAGATATGAATTTATGTTATGAAATGATGATTACAGTACTGTACAGAATGGGTCGGTTGTGCATCAATGAATCGACGCGTGGAGATTGATGTTGTTGATGAATGCATGTAGTACAGAAGGTATTGCGAATAATAGTATTACTGTACACCTATTGGATTTTGCACTATGTAGGTTTTAGTCCAATACTTGTATAATGGATTCAAGAGTTGTTTATCCTATCGACAGTTGACTGACCTGAAAAGGTGCGGGTAAAATGAGTGATGTTCAGCGTTAATTTGCGTCCTTTTGCTTTTTTCTTGGGTCTTTTGGTTGATCCCTTTTTAATTTTGTTGTAGATTTTAAAATCCCAAACAACATCGTCATCCTCGTTATTGCCTACCATTTTGCAGTCGATCCAGTAGAAGGCTTGTTGCTGAGATGATGTAACCAAGTTAGGAATCCCTTCTAGACCTGTTGATGGAATTAGTCTATGTCAATAACTCATCCTTTCATGCCATGACAAATGAATGCCATGGAATGGATAAGAGTGGCTATTGCAGGTGTGCATCTAACGATGATCGTACTACGCGTATGCATCTGCAGTTTGCTTCATTGGCGACTACTGTATGCTTCTCATCGTATATCTGAGAGTCTATCGATCAAGTTTGCTTACCTTAAGATGGAAGATGACCTACTATCATTGGACGGCTGATCCAGCGCCAATGAAGATGCTGTCGTCAGGTGATTGGACTGTTGGTAATGGCGTCGCTTGCATAGGCTAGAAAGCTGGCCTAAGCTTGGATAGGTAGACGTATGGGTCTCCAATTCTCAATCTTAGATCCACTTTTTGCGTTGGTAGCAATAGGAGAACTCTTCTCGCTCGCTCTACAGCACGCATAACTCGTCAAGCCGTAGTAGACGAATATCGAGGAGCCGATGGCATTAGCCTGCTAGGCCGCTTAGACTCCATTTGCAGATTTTCCTTTCTGTGTCATGACGCCGAACTGCAGTCCAGTCCAGTACTGGACCGGATCGGACTGGAACGGACTGCACTAGACGGTACTGTACTGTAGTACCAGTGGTCACCGGTGATGCTGACACGATTCAAGCCTGAACGTGTTTATCTTTTGCCTGACTGGCGCAACTACCGTACTTGCACTGTAGTACTGGTACAGTGTACAGTGTACAGTACCAGTACTGTACTGTACACTGTACAGTATTGTACGAGCGAATCGATGGTGCGGGTCAACTACGGAATGGAAGGGAATGCGGATGCGCACTTCCGTTCCTCGCGGACTGCACCTGCGTATTTCTTTCAGTCCGCAGGAGTACCGAGTCAATACTGTAGTCATGACGAACTAGAGACTACAGGACCAGAAAAGCTGCGAGCGGAGCCACCGTGGTAGAGAGTCCCTTGACTGTTAATGTAGACCCATTCCATTTGGAAGTGGATGTTCACAATTCGATGCGCCAATGCCGCAAAGGATGGTATTGACTTAGTACAACTTCTATACAAAATGACAACGATTTTTACTATTCGCCGTCATTTTGCATAGGAGTTCTACTACAAGTAAATTACTACCACAAGTACTGGCGGATGTCTTACTCAAAGCTATTTTGTTATGGCACTTTTGCATTGTTTTATACTATACTGCTCTTGATGTCATATTGTATTACAGCAAAAAATGAATCCAATCGCCAAGCTTGATACAGCGGGCGAAATAATAAAATGGACTCTATTTCAGCTCATAACTAGCTGAATGAATGAATCACACCATCACATATTGTACAGGCGAGATTAGGCGACACTGCATGAACTTGACCATGACATGAACTTGACCATGACTTGAACTTGACCAATAGATGCATCAATGCAATTTTTTGAAAACCAGTTAATTATTGATAGCATGTCTGGTCAATGTCGTGCACTCTCTAGCCTGTCAATGCGCTTCATCATGACTTAATTCATATCACAAAGAGCACATTCTCAAAACCTATTCGATACTCTTCAATGAGCACTTTGAGACGCCATCCATTCTGTCGTCAACTTTCGACATGAGCGATGGTCTTCTGTGATAGCAATTTCTGAAAAAGAGCAGAGAAAGTGCATGGATAAAAGTCATAACGGCGATGGACATCGTAAGTCTATCAGCTATCGATCGGCCATTAAAATAGAACAATCTCATCTCCAGACATGGATACTGCCGACATCCTCCAATATATCTTACTGTAGTGCAGTATTACAGCCCATCGCATCCTATTCCTAGTCATGTCTTCTTCGCAAGTAGCGTCAATAACGCAATGTATGTAGTCAAAGTTTTTATTTCCACAGGAGGTTCGCTCCTATCTGTGACTGGTACATTTCATCGAACATCGAATAGATTTCAACTTGTCATCCGGTTACATTTGTAGTGTGCGCTGAGTGTATACTATACTGTAGTATATCCAATCGTTTATTCTAATGAAGGACAACAATACAAGTTAGTTTGTCGATTGTTCTCCTATTGTAACCTATGGCCCACTACCTATTATACTGCAGATAGATAAGATTGTGGACTATTTGATCACTGATAAGAATGCATTGTATTGAAGGATGTAGGTCAAGCTAAACCAACCTTTATCTATCAACTGTACAGTATTAAATAATCGTGATATCGTTACATGATATTCAGTTATTTAGGCTTAAGGGTTGTTACTTCATAGGTAGTCAACAGCCTGCATGTCCGGAATGTTGCTCCAACTTTAGTCGATTTCTTCCAATTTAATTGATTGAATTAATTCGTTTGTCAGGCTTACCAAGGTTTGACAACTTCAACCTTGCCGTGTATTACAAGCAAGAGGCCGTGGCCCAATTGCAGTGGGGAGCAAAGTATCCATGTTAATAATGCCTAAATTTGGCTCTATGACTGCTATTGGCCAAGCATACTATTGAAGAATAGGCTTGAGTTTGAGTTAAAAGCTGTCAGATTGGAAACTGTACAACGGTCATTTTCATTCCGTCAACAATGTGCATCAAATTAATTGATTGACAACGTTATTTCTATATCGCATTACTTTATAAATTAATTACTCTTGTCAGAAGAATCTCAGATTCAACGTCAACTCAATAGACTAACCGCGATCAAATTGAACTTTTCTAATTCCAGTTGAAGATAGTCAAGTCATTGCATTTTTAATTTAGCTTTGATTTTGCTATAGTCTACGTGTATTTCCATTCGTCTCCTCTATCGTTTCATCTGTCTACATGGCTAAAGTTCCCGGTCATATTGGCATGCCCATTATTGGTGATCGCAGTTTAGAATTTGCTAATGATTCGTTGAAGTTTGTCAATAACCACATCCAAAAATATGGTAGAATATTCCAGAGTAGATTACTCAATCGGCAGACAATCTTTCTTGCATCGTATGATGCAGTGCAGCAATTACTAAATGGTAAGAAAAGTGGCTAGAATTATTTTTGATCAGTCTACTTTTTGCTAGGTGTACCATCTTATTGCAATCATTAAACGGATTTTCCTGCCTAACAGTATTATTGATACCAATAAAAAGGAAAACTAAAAATGCAGTTAACAACACATGCTGATCTATTCATTTTCTTCTTCTTTTTAGATACAAATGGTACTTATGATATGGAGTATCGTTATAAAGCGTTATGGGGAGAAAATATCTTGCATTATAACGGTAACATAAACCAGCTAGTTCAATTGACGATTAATGCTAGTAATGCCTTCAATTTTGATCCTAAATTAAGTTGTTAGTACTGCTAATACCAGTTTAATCAGCCTTAACGGTAGAATTGATAAGACCGTATCAACGTCCAAGGCAATCACATCACTATTTTGAATAATAATAATTATTTTATTTTATGACGGTATTTGCCAATTTCATACGATCTACGCAATAACTTGCATCAAGTCATGCTATATCTCTAAGCAGTAGCGTGATAAGATATTTAAGTTACATTTTATTGGATCATAATATTGAAGATGATGGTTGTTATGTATTAAGCCAGCATTAATTAACTGAATGTAAAAGGGTCATAACATAGATATTAGTACAATATGTGTCAGGGTAGTAGATTTAAAATATACACTTGGCGTACTTCAATAATTTTTAAAATTAAAAATTTAATAGCTTCGTTGTCTCTTCATACGATAATTCTTTTAGTATCACATTGACTTGATCTACATGGGTAGTATTATCAATAGTTTCGTAAGATAAATCAATTTAGGCGTAAGAGAGTTTGATAATACAATCAGGCTGATAAGAAAATCGATTATATGTTAGGTCTATTTTATTTCTGTACATTCCTTGTAAGTTATTATTCTAACCATTGACTACTGAAAGAATGCAATCTTGTACTAATATAGCATTAAAGAAAGTAACGATGTTATTTTGCTACCGATATTACACTGCTTTGGCAATTCTTACGAGTTATTAATTTTACATGCTGTATCGATTTTAGTTTTGGTAATGCTTTGAACTTGATAGAATAATTCAAAAATCGCTTATTTAATAAAGTACAGTAACATCAGAATTGATTACAGATAAAGAAGCTACTCGAGTCAAAGCTGTACTTGGCAAATGTCTAGATCCTGATCAACTAGCTAGGTTATGTGGCCCTATGATTCATAAGTAAGTTAAAGAATCGATTGCACTCAAATTTATTTCAATTATACTTTAGTGTAGCTAAGTTAGATATCACTCAAAATAAGATAGAGTACGTATATATGAGAATTGGTAATAAATCCTTTTATTTGGTAGACTAATGTAGAGTCGAAATGATAATCGGAAACATCAATTTTTTTCGTTATTGTTTCTTTGCTTGGATATCATTCTGGTGTACTTTGTGTCCAAATCATCTACTCTTTCAGTGCTGTATCACTAAAATTCAATCAGCAATTGTTGATCTATTTCTGCCGTTACTTTTTGCTGTTATTTTTCAATACTCTTCATTTACAGATGTTATGACATCGTTTCCTTCTAATTATCAACTTTTTATTCATTTGTTAGGATATTAGAAAATCTCCTTGGCAGCCTCGAACATGAGTAAGATAGCGAATAATATAGATTGTTGTCATCAATTATTAGAATTGTTAGTATTTGTTAGCAATAACAAATTATGTTAATCAATTTCTATACTTACCAAATTCTAATACAATACCCTAATATTTCGCCAGTCCATTGTTGAACTGCGGTATTATAGAATGATATTTCTGCAATGATTGTTTACAATGGACCAACCTCTATAACAAGCATTCAAGCTCTCAGTTAACTTCGATATATTGTAGTTTTGCTTGCTTAGAGCACACTACTATTGTTGTCTCGATTGTAGAAACAGAAATTTCATCTTTAATTAATATTTTCTATATCATTGTAATATAGAACTAAGCATTGATTGCAAAATTAATGGTATAATTTAAGGCTTTCTTGATGCCAATGTAAATCGGCTGAGCTGTCGCTTTTCATAATTACGAGTACAGAAGTAAAATAAGGTTGCTTTGATAGTATTTCTTTATCAAAGAGAACAATAGACGAGATAAACTGTCATAGTTACAAGTATATCATTCAACTGACATAGATTTTATTTTGATGGCCATAACTCAACTTGGTTGCTAAAAAAAATTAAAGAATAGTTTAGCACCCGTGTAATGTTAGCAATTCCTTTCACATTAGTAGATAATAAACACTTGTTTCTAAATGATAAATTAATGATTTTGGTTAAAGTTTGAGTTATAGCTGATATTATCGACTATCATATAATCCTTAGGAAAGAAGTACCATTGTATACCAAATTCAAGCAAGTAGCTTCTTATATTACCGTTTGTTTATTTCTTGGATTGGATCCTGGATCAACTCACGAAATTGATAGTATCATTGAGTTAACAACGGAACATTGGCACGGTAAATAAAACTTTAATAATTTTATATAAAGTTTTAATAAATGATCGTTCCATTCTATTCTCACATAATAAATGCAAATTTAGTCTTTTATGATTGTATCACAGTAATGCCCATGTAGTATCAAATAGTTTTCTTAATAGGTTCCATTTATAATGTAGAAATAGCAAGTAATTATTGCCGAATAGATAATGTATTAGCATTCCATTTCTAAATTATTAATAATATATTGATATATAAGTGTAGAATTATAAGTAATTATTCCGAAAAGAAAATATAAAGCACTGGTATTTCATTTCTAAGTTGATTATTAAACATATATCGATATACACGTGACGATCCATTATAGGCTTGATTTCTATTCCTGTAAGCGCAAGTTTTACTGGATGGTCTACAACATTTGGCAAAGCAATTAAAGCGAAGGTTATAGAACAGCTTACCCTAAACATCGCTTAATATCACTTAACGTTTTTATATGGATTGTCATTTACGCACTTTATATAAGAATAATAACTTCTATTTTATATTGAATCATATAGGATGAGCTAATAGATAGGATTGAAGAATTACTGTGTAGATTTGATAAAAATGAGTATGTTTACATTATAGTCATGTACGAATAGTTAGACTATTATGGTTACGCTCTACGTATTCATCCAATGTTATACCTTTGCTAAAGATTCAACCAGACCATATCCAATGCCGGCTTCAAGTCTAGGGAAGAACTGAGAAACCACATATTGCTATTTGTATCGGCTTTACCTCCTAAAGCTGTAGCATCGCTCTTAGCTTCCACATTTATCGAACTTGGTAAAACTGGACATGTACGTTCCGACATGAATCTAGTTTGAACATAAAATAATTTTACAACAAATTCGCGTTTTGATATAATTATATAAACTATATCCCTTTAGGCTCGTTATGTTGACATAGCTCGTAATGATTTAGATTTACTAAATGCTATCACGACTGAAATAGAAAGACTTCATCCGCCATTTATTGGAGGTAAAAGGCAAGCTATTAAGGTATGTCATATAGAACCAACGAATTTTTGAAGCCTTAGTACTTTTAGTAGCAACTTTTATTGTCGAGGCTAACAGATTAGGATTGTTAGTTGATTTGATGTTCTGCCAATACTTTCAGTAATATAGTAATTGAAAGCTGTTATCAAATTTTTCACTAGCTTCTACTGATAGAGGGCTACTAATCTCTAGCCCCTTGTATTGCCTTAAAATACTTACAAGAATTTCATTTAGCTAGATTATCACCCTTCTTGATTATAAACTGATCATTACTGAATCTAATTTGATGATTTTTTAATTTATACAATAAATTAATTAGCAACTTAATATCAAATTAACTATAACGTATATCAATTTTGAGATATTTATAATTCTTTGGTAGCGCACAGCTGAAATTGATTAGTTGTTTCTTGCTGTATATTGTAGCAAAATACTTATTTTAATATCAATGCACTGATATATTTGAAATGCTGTCTATACTATGCGATGGCAAATTATACACAGCCTAACTTACATTAGTTTGAGATATTTACGGATTTTATGTAGACAACTGAAGTAGACTAATTTGTTTTTGTAATATACGAGTATTAAAGTAAGATAATTGTATTAATGTCAGTGGGCTAATTTATTTGAAATACTGTCATTACATATTGATCAAAAGTTACTTATAACTTGTATCAATTAGAGATATTACGGCTCTTCATAGATGGCAACTAGAATAAATGAGTTACTTTTATTTTAAATTACAGTGCGAAACTCATCTTAATTTAAATGCGCTGATACATTTGAAAATTTTTCTATATTTAGTAATTACTATAAGGACATAGATACCGTATTTACTTATACATAAATCCATCCTGACTAGAATGCTAATGAACATGTTGATAATTTTTTATTCATTATTAGGGTGGTGTCATAAGTGGATTTACAATACCAAAAGGGTGTTCTCTTTTATATCTAACTCATGCAGCTCATCGTGATCCAGCTGCTTTTCCCAATCCCGATCAATTTTTACCTGAACGTTGGTTAAATGAGTAAATAATATAAGATGTTTTGTATTTTAATCTCGTAATAGTATACATTTAAGAAATAGGAAGGAATTACATCTGGTTGTTATCAACTGTTTTATTCTAACACTTTAAAATCATGATTCAGTTCTAACAACCGAAAGATATGGACATTTGGAGGAGGTCGCCGTGCATGTGTAGGAAGAACGCTGATGAAAATGATGTTACAGGTATGAGTAATAATTAAAATGTTCGTATTTCACTTATAATTATCAAGCGAAAGAAAAGTATGTTTATATTTAATTAATAATTTAGGAAACTATCTCTTATGTAATCAAAAATTACGATTGGCAATTCCAGTCCGATGTTTGCAATATAAAATACAAAACTTTACCAGTTTATCGACCTGATAAAGAATTTTACGTCAAATTTACACGGCGGGATAATCCTTAATTGTATTATACGTTCGAAAGTTATAAATCGCTTACATATCTCGTATAGTATAGATCTGATTGCAATAATTATATCTATTCAAAAATTTTTCTTGAAACCGTATCTGTAGACTAGAAAAAATGTTATAATTTCTTGATCATGATTGCTGGATTAGTTTGATCTTATACTTGAAAGAAATGATTTAGTTCTATTTGAGTCAGGAATTTGCTACTTTATTATACTTGAGGGTACCACATGGACTGGATACCTTATTGTGTTATACCGGAATTATCAATATGAATATCGTCCTTTGAAGTCAGTTAATGAGAAAATTTAATTTATTGCTTCGTATATTCTCACAATAGATATTTTCTAATTAAATGTAAGTTTATTAATATAGCGATAACGAATTCAATGTGACAAATAGTTGACAAGTTTTGTATACTAATATGTCATCGCCTTGAGAATGCTGTTGAATTTAACCATTTAGGATTTATTTTACTGAAAGAACTATAATACTTAAGTTAAATATTGAGGAAATTAATCTAATATTTTAATATTGAAATTATACAGTATATACCGTACTGCAAGTGATATAATATCCTAGAGAGTTACAATAGTGGAAAATCATAAGCTATCAACTGTTATGTAAATTACTTTAACCAATATAAAGTTTAAAGTCATATAAGGTCGTTACAATAGGTTCTGTGTGTTGTCTTTCTATCTTGAATCAATTATTTTATTTAAAAATAATGCTTTTGATATTATAGACCATATTTAAGGACCTAGTGCAGTTATAATATGGTACAGAATTATCCAAAAATTTAACTCTAGCAGATTTTTTTCCATGTTATATAGAAAGTGAAGAGATTGTATAAACTGATCTTTTCCTAAGCGTTACTGCATATTATCATAAGAAATAAACATGCTTATTACGGCTAACATATTATCCTTGTAAAATAGATTTAGCTCAGTATTTCAGTTTATGTCTATTTGATAACGTGCCAAATAAATTACAAGGATACATCTTATTAAATAACTGAGTAAAGTTCAGAAAAAACAAGAAAGTTTGCCTTGAGATTTTCATAATTAATGTATTACTACTATGTTCTTATGCTAATATTTCGATAAGTTTAAATGAGAGATAACAAAATTGAGTTGTTAGACAAAGTGAAATAGCTATCATGCGTGTTATTGTTAGTAAACTCAATTTTTCATAGCTTATTCTGAGCTATACTGTATGCTAGTAAAGATCTTTATAGCATTGAATAACAATAAATCTTGTTGCAAAAATTAAATGTATGCCATACACTAAATAATAAATGCGACATTTTTAATTTATTCTATCTAACGGAGTTTTGATGAAGTTTCTCTGCCAGCTTTAACCTATTTTTCTCTGTAAAGTATTTTAAAGCAGTAAAAATTTGCATTCTATTGTGTACTAGTAGGAAATACAAAATGAAAATTACAATACAGTAGATCGTCTATAATGGAAGGATGCTCACCATTTTATGTATTCTGTTTCAATTAAAATTAAAATAGAACGCTCAAGTATCGGAGATTTAAGCTAACATTTGCACTATTCGTGCACTCTAAAATACCAAATAAATATTGAGTTAAATCTAATAAATTGGTAATCTATTATTTTATTCTCATAAATGTAAAAATTAATGCAAATACGGGTACAGTATAATCAGCATTGCCGGTAATTTAAGATAGTAATGGCGGTATCAATTTTTTGGTTTATGTAAGAAATAACGTAAAGTTACATAAACCTATTTGCATTTATGTTAGCTTTCGAAGTAATGAAATAAATTAATTTATAAACATTATTGCTACTCTATTAGTAAATATCTACGAATCGACAAGTAATATAATAATTTAATTTAATTTGTAGGTGATGTAATGGAATACACGAGCATTATCGATTGAGTCGTGTGATAGTCTTGAAGCCAATCAATCATATAGTTTCGTCTAATATAAATTATATATTATTCTCAAGTCATCTCCGTTTAGTCGAGTTGATATAGATGATAGTCTTGCAAAATTTAGTTATTTTACATGCTTATTTTGTTAACATATAGCGCAGTGAGCTATTAATTAATTAAATTCTATCATCTCCAGTAGTGGTAACTCTAAATTGCTCTAAAGCGCATCTGTAAATTTTACTAATAATGGACAAAGTATGGATATATAGCATTGATAGCTTATTTAATTTTATTACCTTTACTAGCTATAATTTTAAAAATGATGGAAATGTTTTCTCATATCCATGGTTTGCTTTACAAATTGAAAGGACGATATTATGATGATTGAGATTAACTCCGAATAGAACTACAGGCAAAATTAATAAGTAAAGGCTTTACATAATGCAATTGATTATCAAAATTGCTGAAATAGTAATATAAATTAAAGAAATTCAATGTCGAGAAATGATATAGGATCCATTGTAGGCCGATAGTGATATTAGAGTTAAAATCGTCCTTTTTTATATAAACTAGAAAATAAAATCTAAGCTGCAGCAACATATTCAATAGCTTTATGATAACAATTAATCTTAGTATAATTAAATAATGATGAGAGACGAGTAAAGATGAGAAATGTTCTTATCAATTGTAAAGCTAACGCACTCTTTAATTAAATTTAAAAATGACTACAATAGAATAATAGATTTGATTTATAGCCAAATTTTCACTTTCTATCCAAGCTATTTAATCTTGCGATAAAATAAAAATGAGATTAAAATTCTTATTATAAGAAAGTCATGCAGAAATCAGATTGATTGTCATCTTCCAGTTCTCGGTCAGGGTCTGTTAAAACAGTTATATATTAATGTTGATTCTTTGATAGCAGCATTATTGCAATTTAATTTTTGATTTTACAAAGCAATAATCTTAGAATTAGTCATGCGCTATAGTCTATTTACAAATTGAAATGGATAGTTATACATTATCTTTCTATCTTTATAAAGCATTAAGTAGAGAACTGACTAACTTGGAGTAGTCAATTGATCAACTATTACTTTAAGCGATTAAAAAGCAATTTCCCATTACTTAAACCTACCATAGAAGGCGTTCGTTGCAGCATCAACGGTGGGAAAAATAATTCCATCATCAACCCCGGCCGCAATTAAAGTGCGACGTATCCTAGGCTATTAGAATAAGGCAATATTGGATTTGTTATGAGCACTAATATATTTAACATTAAGAGAATTTAACATTAATAAGATTCCAAAAAATTCCATGCTTTTAAGGCATTCTCATTTTGCAATTATTCACTTTGAATATCATAAGTTAACAACACCATATCAACAGTTTCAGGTAGATATTGGAATGATATTAAATTGCCTTAACTTTGAATTGTACTATACATCTATTTTAACTATTTTCTCCATAAATTATAAAACAAAGATCCGTAGAGAAAGTTTAGACTGTCCAAAGTACTTACATGAACTTCAGCAAAGTGCAGTTTAGAATCAAATCGCTTAAATTCTTCTAAAATTTGATTAAATCCCTGAGTTGTCGTATAATCAATCATAAAAATATGGGAACAATCTATAACCACACATTTCCGCGTAGCACCTATGGTAATCATAGAAGAAAATGCAAGTGAGTAAATATTTACAAATTAATATGGTAAATCTAGTTGCTTTAATCTATCATGAATTTACCTTTTCTGCCAAATATTTTATTCTGAATATAATTAATGAAACGTTCAACGCCTGGATAGTTCAAATTTCCGTTAATTTTCAGGACATATACTTCATCAGCAAACATCTATAACCGCATAACAGAAAAATATATGAATGTTAAAGGATTTAGTAGATAAAATGACGCTGATGCATACATGTATGAAGAAAATATGATATTTCATGCTATTTAACCTTAATTTTATTACATTTACAAATTATGCAGTAGCCTAAATCTATACGGGATCTCAGAATATATCATTTCTTGATATTACATAAATTTAAATTTTGTTGCCTTTAGAAATGACACAGCAGTGTAAATCTACACCCAAATCAGTTTTTAAAATGACGATGGGTATGATAGCCTGTCTCATAATATTATTTAATCTAAGAACTACTGTCTTTGGAAAGGATACTACAGAATAGATCTATTCAAGATTTAGTTGATAAAAGATGATAAAACATAAATGCTAATTGTTGATCTTATTTAATCTAAATTTTACGGTCTTCAGAAATTGTCCGGTAGCAAAATCTAACCTCAATTCTAGGTAAGGCTGCTGCATGTAATAAGAATGCAACTGAAACAGCAACGCCAGCCAAGATGCCATACTAGCATTTAAAATATATTTCAGAGTTAGTCATTTACTTGGCTATAATCATATTTATATCTTATTCTATGATATTCTTACTTCAAGACCGACAAAAGAAACAAAAAAAGAAACTGCTAATGGGATCAGATCCAGTCCTATATAAAATAAGTGGCAATAAGCTCTATTACTACCTAGACCAATAACAATTTATTATCCCAAATTATAATTTTAATAAGAAATGTAGTTTGCGATTTACTTTTTACTCGCCATAACTTTCTGACAATAGAGAAGTCGATCATAGATAGAACTGCAGTGATAATAATTGCTGCCAAGGCTGCCTTTGGAATATAGTAGAACCAATTTGTCAAGAAAGCCAATGCTAGAAGTACTATACCACCTAAGCAATTTAATAAATGGTAAAATTAGTTATGATGGTGTTTATTGTTATCAAATATCCTGATGATTAAAATAATTAGTTAATTATCATTAAAAAAATCTTTTCATTTAGTTGATAGGCATAGTCGATAATTATATTAATTAGAAGTTAATGTTAATTTAGGATTGTAACGATTATTTATGACTATTTACTCTGATATAGATATTAAACGTAAAAATTATCAACTTCGCAACTGGATATGGTAGCCCGATATAGAATTTGTATCTTCAACAAACCTGTAAAAAGTCCAGCAAGAGTTGTTCGAACACCACTAGCGGAATTAACTGCAGACCTAGAGTTTAACGGTGCAAATGAATGATCGTTATAGACTTGAAATTAACGTCATTACGTCTCGAGAAAGTTAAATTAGCTATACAGTTATGACAGCTATAATTCGTATATTTTAATGTATAAATTATATACTACTTTTGCATCAACATGAGTAAAGGTTACTGTAATTAGAATAGGTATCGGTGTGGAAAACTTATTTACATCAATAAAATTTTTTCGATCAGAAAGGTACCGGTAGCTATAACGTATTATTGCGATGATATGTAATCAAGCTATCAAATAACGCTTAATTACCTGGAAAAGCTACCGGTAATAGGTAAAGAAGCAGCAAATGAGCTGATAACATTAGCGAAACCAATGGCAATAAGTTCTTGGCTAGCATCAATTTTATATTTATTTTTTCGTGCTGCACAGAAGAATATTATGAAAACATTAGGTCTGAATTAAACTTGAATGATAAAAATAATTATAGGATATACCGAAAGTTTTGGCAATAGCGATATTCTCCAAGTACCCAATTAACGGAATGACTATAATTCCAGCATTTAAATTCTGTAATAGTGCAGAAAAATTTATTCTATTCAAGTCTATTACGACTACTACATTTTATGCAGATTCCATACTGATTACAAGGTATTTTATAACACTTATAATCATAGCATAGTAGATATCTAGTTGTGAGTAAATGGCATACCTCAGCCATTTTACCAAATCCTATAGTGGCATTATTTTCAGTGGTTGAGAATGGTGGAGGACCAAATGGAGGTAAACCGCCTACGATGGGACCAGTTAAAGACACGGTATCTTCTGGATAGCCAAGATAGGCCAACACTAGGCAGACAAGAGCAGAGATGACTGCAATAAAGGCATTCCTGGCTAGAATATGATGATGAAAATAATAAGGTAAGAATAGAAATCGCATTTATATATAATTTTTAAGTATAATTTGTGTATTTAAATTTCTATTATGTCATATTGAGGAATAAAATTCTAAGTTTTTCCTTTTTTTCGCAAACTACTATAACATAGCTAAAGTCTAGCCTTCTGCAGATCTAAATATTTTCAGATTCTTCACCTTTTTTTAACGAGAAATGCATATATAAACTATAGATACTGAACTGATTTAAAAATTTAAATGAATTGGATATTAGAAATTGCGCTTCATGCAACTAATAAGCAGTATATAGATGATACTTGAAATTGATATACCGGATTGTTTTATGCTCGAGAATACCTGCATGAATCTTTAAAACAAATTAATCATCTCTATAAGAAAACGAATCGTTAAATAAACGGTTTAAGTCTTGAAATGACTTTAATTGACATCTAGTGTCTAGGAAAACGTAAGATCTAGTATATATTGATAATTTTTAAAGGGAAATCTATGTTTAAGTCAAGTTATGAAGGCTATAGCGATTTGAATCCAGCTGAGTTAGATACTAAATACTCATATTATCAGTAAACTATTAACATGGATTTCTGGTGGTGGAAAGTGCTGTTTCGGTTAAATTTTTTGATAAATTGTATGAATCATAGAGATTACTAGGTAACTGTCTTGAAAATGAATAATTACATAAGAAAAACGATTTATATACGTCTGCAAATTGATTTAGAGCTTGAAGAAATGATATTTTTTTCTAGTCTTTATCGTCGTACCTGTTCCAATTAGCCAGATAAAATTACGACAACCACGTTGCCATTTTGGTGGTGCATAGTTATATTTTTCGTCTTTGTAATCATAGTCCTTCATATACTGCAACGGATCGAGAAGAGAATGGCTTCTAGTTAGTTATCATCTACATTGGAATAATTTAACTAACTTATGAGCTCTATCATAATTATGAACTGAAGATGGTTTAATACTATTCTAACATACTTTGAGAATATATAATATAACGATACAGGATAAACCCATACAAGCATCCCATGGTCTAAATAGATCAAATAGAATCCATTAGAGTAATAATTCTGAATAGGTTATTACTTGAATGACAATAATTAGAACTATGCAGTCTATCCTGCATTAATATTTACTTAGTTTCTGGCAGTTTCTCGCAAATGGTGTAAACGCGTTCAAAAAATTCTCTTGGAATATCCTTCAAGCCAAATAGATCCTACAATATTAAAGGTAATATACCATAAGCGTGGATATTTGCTTTCCATTCAATTTATTAACTTACAGGATATCCAAATATTATTTAAATTTTATAAGTTTGAACTCAATTTTGCCTACAAGTAAATCCTTATATTTAGACATGTCTGAATTTTACCTTCAGTTGACTCACGGTTATGGTAATTGCTGCTGCCGACGTAAATCCACTTATAACAGGGACGGAGATAAAGTTAACTACAAAACCTGTAGTAGAAGAAAATATTCATAAAGACATTGCTAGGATAAGTAATGCTCATATCACGTTTATTTAAATTTTTATTGCGCTATCGATAACCGTGATAGAAATTATTATAGCATGCTAAAATGAAATAGTAGAGAATGCTCACAAACTAGTTCATGAATGTTACTATTTCAGGTAATTTACCTAGATCCAGGAACCCCATTATTACTTGAATAACTCCAGATAGAAATGCTAGCAAAATAGCATAATTAGGATCTCCATCTCGCGAATATTCAGCTACCATTAAGCACATAACAGCTGTTGGACCAAGAGTAACATCTTTCGATGTACCAAGGAAACAGTAGACGAAGACACCAAGGAAAGATGCATATAAACCATACTAAAATTATAAATAGAAAGTAAAAGTCAGCAAAATGACTAACATTAATTAAAACTGTTTAATCCTAAAGTTAACTATATAAAGAAATTAAGAGTATATGTTGATTGAATGTATAGCTAAAATGTGTTGAATATTAGGCTGGCACAGTTTATAAATTGTTGAAAATATAGAGTTTCTATCTATCTAGAATTAGCTAAGGCCAGATTCAGAAGCTCTATAGTTAGAACTCCACGAATAGGCAATGTGATTAGCCCAAAAACGCAAATGATTTTACTTTTAAACTCTGTAGATACGCTATTCTGAATATGCAATGAATATAATTTCATTAATTTGATAGCTTAGCTACTTTAGATGTCCAAGATAGCTAAAACTAATCCAGAACTATGTAGCAGATCGATGTGCTTTGATAGCTGCATTTAGAGTAAAATTAAGAAAATTTATCTATTAAACAGCACAGATAAAGCATTTTTTTAAATTATTGATGACAATACGTTTATCTCTAGAGGCCTTAGATCAATCAAAAACTTAATCCAGAAACTGCGTAGTTCGATCGGATTTATACATACTTTGATAGCTATATTTAATTCGATGAATAAATGATAGTTAAAATCTTTTAGAAACAAACTTTGAAGCAAAAATACACAATAGGTTTGAAAACTTAACCATGATTAGCAGTAACAACGAATTATGCCTGTACTGCATATAATTAACTATCAATTACGTTGTATTTCAATAGCGAAATTAAGGATTCATGATCATGATGTTAGGAAAAATTGGCCTATTAAATTTGGAATTGGTATGCGAATATAGTAATTTTAAATGAGCTAAAGTTCAAAGCATAGAATTTTTATAATTCATGCTCTACAATAAATTTAGTTCACACTCCTAAAAATAAATTTAAAATAGTTAAGATTTATCCTTTTCTACAAGATGCTACTTATTCTATGTTATTCTTTAAAGAATACAGCATACACCATAGAATAGAATCTGTTATTGAATCAGTCTGTCATCAGTCGACATATGGCTTAGGTAGCAACTATAGGATTAGAGCGGATTTCTAGAAAATTTAACCTCAGTATTATGGGATTTGAAACCTTAAGCCTTTTTTGATCATTTTGATTGTATTATGATGTTCTATACCGTTAAGGATTATTTCTAAAATAAGAAGAATAGTTCTCATAATTTATTTGCTGCGATAAACTGGAAGATGGCATATGAACTCTTAAAATTGTATGTTTGAAAGGATAAAAATCTTCGAAATAACCTATTAAGCCATGTGATTGCGAAATATGTGAAAATTATTATTATCTGAGCGTCTACGCGTAAGTGTGTATTATAACCATGTCCTATACCTTCTGCTATTCCGTAGCCTGATTAGTGAAGGTATAGCAATAATTTTTCTCCTGGTGCAAGGCTATGGTATTACTGATTTTCAAATTGGTCCAACTCATTAATTTACTTTACCGAATTTTGCATGCTTTCGCCATAGGAATTAATGTGCTTGTTGCCGAAATGATTTTCAGAGTTAGCAAATGAAAGCAATTATTATAATGATTGTATCATATAGCTTGATTCCGACTTTAGCATGAGTCTGGCATAATCTTTGGCATATTAGGCTCAAATAATAGCAAATAATAAAATAAATTATACGTTTCAAAGCGTGATAAGGCTATGTGAACATCTATGTCTACAGTATTTCGTTCCTTTTAGAATTCTTGGAAATTTAAATAAAGTAACTGTTGGACAAACAAGAAAGAGTAGGATAAATCTGTTTGTCAGCAGTTTTCGGCATTCATTTAAGGCATTTAGGGGTGAAAGTTAATCATGTTATACTCAATCTCTGACTCATAAAAATAAGCGCTAGAGCAGATCTTATTGATTGCCGTCTACCATGTTAGGGAAAATTATCTGTTGCCTTCATGATTTATTCTCTAACCATACATGTACGGAAATTTTGTGAGTTAAGCTCTGCTTTATGAGTGCTGGATTAAAGTAAATTAAACAGATAAAAGTATAGAGCAGTAATATAATTTAATCCGACTGATGAGTAGAAATTGATCGATTATAGACGTGATATGAGAATAATCTACTGCCAAATTTCGTCTATTTAGCATAGGGGAAGTATCATTATTATAAATGCTATCGATAAATCTTTATTATTAATGCTACTTTCTAGATCTTCAATCCTCACTCGTGAGAGACACCTTAATTGCTAAGTTAAGATCAAGTTACTGTAGGTTATTGAAGGAGAATGAAAGAATAAAATGATTAAGAAATTAAACAGAAAGCTGCGCTCTAGATATAGTCACATTAATTCATTGCAAAATGAAAGTATAGAACTGTCTATGGAAGAAATAATAAAGAATCATTAGAAACGAACTCATTTCGATATCGTGAGTCAGTGAAGAAGTTATTCTTTAAATTTATATCATTTAATGTTAGGTATTTATCATATTGATAGATTGAATGATAATTAGTGAGCGTAGTCAGAAAATCTTATTTTGGTCATGCCGATGCCATGATACGTATTTTCATAATTAATAAGGAATATTTTTGATCAATTGAGACTATTAAAAGTATTGTATCAGCCATAAACAAAGTTGCTATTTGGAAATAAATTATCCCTGATAGAGAAGATTTTTAATTTAGAGAGGCAGAAAAAGGAATGATAGAATTGCCTGTTGCTCATTTTTTTATGCTTACCTGAGGAGGCAATTCTGCTACATTAGCATAAGCTAGTGCTTGAGGAACCACCATAACACCGACAGTTATACCGGCAATGATATCACATTGTAGATCCCTGAGACGATATTTTGGCAACCACTCGACGATTGGAAGTCGACTTCGAATGCATGATTTTGAGCAGCATTTCTCTTTCAATAGATTGACACAAGGATTTCCTTCATATCGATTGATACGTTTTTGGTCTTCTGCAGTTGCCGTCAAAGCTGTTTCCGGCAAATCTTCTCCGTCCAATATCAATCGTGGTGAAGCCATGATCTTAGAGTGGCTTTGCGCGTCCTATCAGCTTATTAAGGCCAAGAAATATATGATTAGTTCTATATAATCTTTCATATTCATACTTTTAATCAATTTAATTTGAATTTAAGTAGATTAGTCCTAAATTGCTTTTCATCTTTTACCTAAACAGGTACGTAGTTAAGATCCGATGGAGATTTCTATTCAGTTGCAATACAGGTCTCTGTTGATATCTTGGCTTACAACTAGCTTTTCCTTTACTACAGACCCAGGTATAAATGACAGTTTGACAAGATTGAATTTTCTCGAGCATTAATGCAGTATAATTAGTGGTGGTAAATGTTATTCTAAAGTCAATATGCTACATGATGCGCCAATGGAAAAGGTGAATATCAATTTAGTACTATTACATGAATAGTCGACCTTGCAACGATGTCGTCATTGGTAATATTGGATACTATTTTCTCTATTTCTTACCTACAATGTCAAGTTCATGGCCATATGTTCTATCGACGTCATGATCATACAGTATAATTCAGCAACAGACTGTTAGAGCAGCTAATTATAGCTAGGATATTTTCTGTTCGTCCATGCTCAAAGTTGACTTTAACAATCCTACTAATAAGGCTAAATATACTACTACTATTGATATGCAATACACGTATCCTATCTATAGCAATTGGCAGTAATTATATTAATACTAGCAGCAATATACTGTAAATAGAAATAAATTCAAATTGAAATATGGTTTTCCTATTCTAAATACAGTATAAGTGAATTTTTGATGGTTACTACTGCTACTGTATACTGAATCACTTTTAATGAGCTATCATAAAAAGTTCTGTAAAAGTGCCTATTCAACGAAATCGTATGCAATTTTCTACATCTAATATAAGTTATCGTAGGAGATAATTTTGTAATGCTACAAACTCTTGCAGCAA
Source organism: Trichoplax adhaerens (assembly GCF_000150275.1). NCBI lineage: Eukaryota > Metazoa > Placozoa > Uniplacotomia > Trichoplacea > Trichoplacidae > Trichoplax > Trichoplax adhaerens. The sequence continues at coordinate 1,040,451 of NW_002060959.1, read as the reverse complement.
CAGTTGTAAATATCTTTACTTACTATAATTTTAATAAGTTTACCAGGACCGATCTGCAGCAAGATTTTCCGAAATAACCAATACAAATTGCTTAAGGATCTTTGCGATACATCACAAAATTAATGTATTGAATCTAGGGTAAATAGTTTGTGTATCTAAAGTCTGCTTAAAAGATTTTCTAATATAGTAATAGCTATTCTAAAATTTCCTAAATATCGACCTGATAGCCTTTGGAACTGCTGATATTCTTGTAAACGAAATCAGCATCGGAAACTGGATACTATTGAGTTTATGCTCAGAGTGTCTTGATAATATTGATTCAATGTTCGTAAGACTTTTGTTTAGTTTGAGGTTTTTCTCTAAGGAATAACAATAATAATTTCCGGGATCTGTTATTTGTATTCGCGAAAGAATGCGGCTTTCGCATGATATAGGAAGTAACCCTAGCATCAATGTGATTCCATTTTGAGTGAAAGCTATAGTTTGTAACTAGCGTCTACAGTATAGCTTTATAGTAATTAAAAATCCAGTCTACTCTCATATTTATTAGAATAACTTCGCACTTATCGTCGCCATTGCGTTAACAGAAAATAAAATAGTAATGGGATGATATAGACTTCGGAAGTAGATTGTGCCATGATGCGGAATCGCGATTCATATATTGTATAAAATCAAAATGACAATGCATTGATAAACCTTTAGCTTTGGACTGATATAGATTATCCTGTTTACTATTTGGGCCGTAACTTATGCATACTCTTATATAGTTTTTCTGCATTAAGTATTCAATGGATACTATTTTTCCGTATCATGAAAGAAAGTGGCTCACTACCTGCCGTTAGATAACAGGGGATTGATTAGTTTCAGCGGAGTAACGGTATCACATTCCGTTAGAACTACACGGTTGCTACTTTTAATTATTTCATATTATTGGCTAATCCAGATATTCCTTTCCGGCGTTAAGCTAAATCGATAGTCGGTAAAGCGTTTTGTAATGATGGTGGTCAATAACATATCTTCAATAACTTTATTGCGATTTAAAAAATAATATTTACAAATTCTTGTACTCCAATCAACATCGAAAGGTAACTTAAATTTGCTTGTATATGTGAGTACAGTATAGATGGGCGCGATGATTCTAATTCTCAAAAACACTAATGATTATCGCTATCATGGTACGAGTACAAATGCTTATAATAACTGAATTGACTTTTCCGTGCTAGTTATATTTTATATGATGTAAAACCTACATATTCGCAATACTTGAGTTAAAAATTGGTGCAATGGAGTATCAGCTATCATTGCAAAAGAATATTAATCACTTAAATCTTATTCGCAAGCTAAGTTTTATCTATGGATATTACAAATTTCGATAGATGCGGTTAAGAGTAAGTTACATTGCTGAGACAGTTGTTCTTATTGTTTTTTTACTTACTTGTATATGCGTATTTGCTAAAAAAGGCAATAACTAGGTAGCAATCATTACTCTATCAATATTAGTTTGTAGTAGGCTTGCTATGTGTAGAACATTTTAATTTTTTCACAATATTTAATATACAGTGTGCAATGCAATCATAATAAGTAAAGTGACCATCCTGCCGAGATGATGGGACATAAAAAAATAGGTATTTCGATATTAAGATGAGTCTGCCCTTATTTACTAATGGTTAGCAATTCCTTTCCCAAGGCTCTCTATATGTTAATTTCAGATAATTAAAGATATCTTGTTCCGTTGATGCAGGCAATAATTTTTGCTTTCAAAGTAACACATTGAATCAAGTTAGACAAAAGACTTTTGACCGATAAGAAACTAAGACTGCAAGCCGATAAAATGCAGCAAATTGATTTTACCTCTCTACAGTCGAATGCTGCATGACTGGATAAATTGATTTGCAATTCTTTCCAAGCATAGAGTCTCAAAGAACGATTATATTGCTAAATCATCATAGAATGAAAAAAATGTTTTGTATTATATTTTTGATATAGTAATGTCTGGAAGACTATAAAAAGTATTACCTTATTTCCAGTCCAACCAACTAGCGCATATGCCCATTGGGAAGCTGGTGTGACAATTAAGTCCACTCTTCTAGCAGCACTAGGATTATCATCATTCTGTGGGAGTTGTAATAACGTGCGAGGAAAGCTAAAGATACCGAAACATCGTTCTAAATGATCCATGGCTTTGCCTGGTTTCCTACAGTGTTAGAAATATTATCCTAAGATTACGGTGTAAAGATATTGAAGATTCTGGCCTGATGTTTCATTTCATGAAAGTAGTAGGTTACTCTTTTATATCGGATAATCCTCTTGAATTTGTTCTTCTAAGAAACGCTTCGTCAGTGTTTGCGTCGATATTTATCATTTCCTTGTACTTGATATAGCCCTGATGTAATGTAAGTGCAAAGAGCTTGAGTAAATGAAGTCAATTAACTTTAAAAAATTCTTGTGCTATTTTAAAATTGTCAATTCTGGATTGTTTTTTTAATAAGTCACAATAATCATCATTCACACTGATTCTACCTTAAGCTCTAATCTATCTACTAATTTGGTAAGTAAACCACGTTCTTTTCCTTCCTCTGGATGCCAGATTAAAATATCTGTATCGTGGCCAGCTTTTTTACCTCTAAAATTATTTTAATAAAGTTAAAAATCAAATTCACTTTCTTTTATCAATTTTGACAATTCTTTCGAATAAAATATTATTGTATTTGGAATCCTGCGTACCTCCGATGGCCTCCGACAAGCATTGATTTTGTGCCAGGCAAAATAATATCAATCTGTGATATAATTTATTCATTCATCTCAATAATTCAGAGTAATGTTATTTATTTGTCAGACTTGTTAACGAAATAACATCAGTTCACATTACGTTACTGACTTCGTTCTGGACCATATCACGTATTCGTTGTGCCTGTTCAAGAGTAACCGGTTCACACAATTCATCGTAGTTATCAAGTCCTAAAATAATTTAGTAAATATAGCTTTAGTTGCATGTATACTATTTGCATCGTACTCAATAAGGAAAACCTACCGCTTTGTTGTCTATCCGTTAACTTAATTATTTCTGAATTTCGCAAGTCGTCAAATGTCCGCAATCCTTTATCATACCAATAGCGCGCCGTAGTAGGTCCAACGCCGAATATATTGTTGAACAACTGCGTAAATAATGGGATATACAATTTTAAAAAAGTTAGTTGAAATAACACGATGCTGTAGCACTTGGTGAGTTGGTGTACTGTAGATTTATAGTTATATGCGGATACCTTGGTTGCTTTGTAGAATTCACTATTACGAATTTGCTCTACTTCATCGCTATAACCTTTTGTTAGTATTTCCTAAGAATGTAAACAATCCCTTAACACCATCGTAAGGATTTTTAGATATAATATACGTCTCAATTAGTTAACGATATTTTAGAATTTGTAGTTTCGATTTTAGTATTTAGATGAAAAATACACTACATTAGGAAATTACTTTATTTGTATAGGATCCTTGAAAGTAATGTACTAGGATATAGTTAATCGTTAAATGGCATCAAACAATATAATACCGATGTGGATTGTGTCGTAATGTAGAAACTATCACGTTACATTGACAAGGCACACATGTTGCACGAGTTTAATTGTTTGAGTATAATGACTAAATTGCTAGAAATTGATTACAGAAACGGCGATTTAGATTTTTTGGGCTAGAATTAAGTTATTGTAATTAGACTAGCAATAATTCTACAGATAATAAGATATCGATATTTAGAGCATATTCTTACAAACTCTATTCATAATCTTTCCAATAACTTAATTTACCCCAATTATTCTTAAGGAGTGATTTCCCAAGTGACGTAAGGAAGAAATCTCATCGACGTTTTCTATCTCCTTTGGTAAACCTTTCATAGCTGTTGAAGATCTCTTAAATGCAAGTGCTCTACCTTGACTCTGTTCACCTCCAATTAATAATGCGTGACTCTCAAGTAATTCTAATGCTTCCTAATATTTAAGACAAGGCTATTTTTATTGAAAGTATATAAAGTTCATAACGTACATTGTTAGGTATGTACAGCATAATACAATCGAAATTTCCAAACTTTATAGTTGTAATATTTACCACTAATTTGCGATTATAGTGATCCAAAGTCGTCACTCGTTGACATTCGTATTTTGTTAACTGTAAAAATAAAATTAATATAGAATAGAAGTATAGTCGATGCTTCTTAAATTAAAGGCAATTTCAATAACCTGAAGCGAAGACTCTCCATCAGCACTTCCATCGCTTAGTTGGGTATTATTTTCCAATGAAGCCTGACGATCGAAGGCTGAAAAGCGCTCCAAACTATGTATACAGTAACATAATAACAGCATCTTTATTGTTATTAACTGTTAACAATGTGCTGTTGTAAAAAATGTCTTTCAAACCTATCATTAATTGATATCATCAGCTGTAAATGAAAAAATAAATATGCCTATAAACACTAGTCTACCACAGAATACACAGATATCTAGTACACGCACTATATATTTTTACGACAGGGTGTAGGCGCAATTGTGAAGGGGAATAAAAGAGGTCTACTGAGGGGCTTGCTAATAAAAATTGACCGATTTTGTAAACCCTAGTGAACTTTTCATTTTTGAAAAGATTTGGTTTTCTCTTAGAATTTACAGCTAAAGAAATGCATTAAGGATTGCGATATAGAATTACATAAATTACAAGTTAGTATAAACATTTTCGTTTAATAGGGCTTTATAAAAAATAATTTATCTATTATCAAGGGCCCTAGCGTGTAACTAATGCAAGGCCCTTTGGAATTCCTTGGCTTTGCCAATAAAATTATAAATTATAAATTTCTAATTTTGGAACTAGCATTTCAAAGTGTTGGTAGATCTTACTTCTACAGCAAAGGTTCATTTTAGATATGATTAAACGTATTGCATACTAACCTTAACGATTTCTTTGGCACAAGACGAAATCGATCCGTAACACGAGTTGGTTGCCCATCTGTAAACGATGTTGTTAGCCCTATACTCGTATATCGATAATGATATTAGGTGTAGAATCTACAAGCATTTCTAAGATTATAGTAGTGTATATGGCGGCACTATCAAAATTTAGCATTCAGCCTTGATTAGTAACTGATAGAAGGTATAACAGGTCTTTTCAAGAGTCTTTTGCGGAATTTAGTTGATCAAGAATTGCATAAAGTGCAATAAATGGTATAGAATATTGGCACGATTTTAAGAATAATCAATACATACTCGTAAATCATGATTAGAGTAAGTTGTTGCTATGGATAAGATTTTACTTACATTCAACAGAAACCACTTCAACTTTGTTAATATTTTCACTAAGATATAAAACATATACAACATTAGCAAATAACCCTATTAGTAGTCCAAAATTCATCATCTTTATTTGCATAAAGTAAGAATCATAAGCACCTAAATTGGTGCATGTAGACATAGAACTACTTTTATTGCATTTTGTGCTCTTCAGTAGTCGTAACGAGAAAGATCAATGCGTTATGAAATTTTACTCTATATACGAGTATATTTATATCATGGTATAGATAAATATATATCAACTGATTGAACATTACTTACCTATCCAGATGAGCTTTGATTCGATCGATAGATGTAACAGCGGTGACAATATGGGTGACTTTAGGGCTATATATACCGGAAGAGGTAAAAGGTATTCATTAGATAAATACTGTAATGATGGTAGTAAAGCACAGTTTAACTGCCGTACGAGTAAATTAACAACTTTAGCATGACAGAACCAACCGTGATAATTTCAATTAAGGTTAGTACGGCTAACATGATTTGCATGCAATATCTTCAAACATTTACTCTTTTGATCTTGTAGTAAGCATGTCGATAATCAAAACGAACATTTGAATGCTTACGAGTTGGACAATGGCGTATTTCGCATTGATTAATGTTAGTGATGTAATTTATTAGGATAAGGATAAATTAGATGTAAGAGCATCCTATAGTTAGACGTCTAGTATTACATTTCTTGCAATACAATAGAGTGCAATGGATACTGGTAAAAGGTGAAGTAAGCAATAGCAAAGTGTTCTTGTACCCATGCAGGTTAAATATTACCAACATAGAGGGATTTATTTTTAGGCGCTGCCACTGTTATTATTTGTCAGTTATTATAAAGTGATGCAATGACTGTTTGAGCATCATAAGAATGGATTACGTTGTAGTCTTTTGGTTTTAGCTACGGCTAAAGAATAAGGTGTTTTTCCCCTACCTGTAAGATTCAGCAATAGGAAAACCTTTCTTGGCAGCTAATTGCTTTAAGAATTGCACTCGTTGATTAGGCAATTTAATGGGCACAATATAAACACAAATGTCATGAAAGATTTGCGTCGGCTGCGAGATATGTTTTTGTAGATTTGATTTTAATTTTCTTTTTTTAGCAGGCGATGCCATGTTGACGTTCAAATGCTTTCAGCGTAATATTAAGATGACACTATGACAGCCAAATGTTCCCAATCTCTGCTACAGCACTCTTTCCGTTCTTGGAGGAAAGATCCGTGAATAATTTGCTTCGTTGCAGCCCGTATGATTAAGATTGCAGTACTTTAGATTGAATGTATCGCAGCTACCTAGGTGTCCACAAACATACGCGATCGCAGCCCAATGTTACCGATAATTTGCTGCAGCACTCTTTCAATACTTGCAGGAATGATCCTTGAATAACCTGACTGAGGTATGTCTACAATAAATAAGCCGATGGCAAACCGGATCAAATTGTGAGTTATGCGTATGGATGTTTAGATCTTGTCGATATTGACCAATAGCATCATCGACTTGATCATTCCAAGGTAAAATTGCAAGCAGCTCAAGATTGTCGTTTAGCACTAACTCATCAGCTCGTTGTCATAGATTACGATCACTCTTACGTTACGAGTTTGTGTTTTCTTAATGATGAATTAGAATTACTCTTTCCTTCTTTAAATGGCGCTGCACAAGAGTCAAGTTTTCCTTCTAGCCAAGATAGGCCAATGGATAAGATGTATCCAGCAATAATCTCTCGGCAACCACTTCCTTGCTCAAAGGTCTGCAAATGGCCAAGCCAGTATCAATCGATTATATTGCAATCAGCAGTCTGGTGGCAATAGAAAGTGAAAATTGTCTGCATTACCTCGACAAAATGTCAAGCTAAAAAAGAGCTGCCAGGATCGGCTAGCGTTTTAGGCCCCTTGCAGCTGATGAAAACAAGTTCGACAAGGTTGCAATGTTTACGGTTGTGATGCGCTTGCTCAAAAGGCAATGCCAATCCGTGAGCAAGAAAGGCGAAGATGGCGAAGCTGATCATTTTTGCTGGTTATCCTTCCATCATCGACTAGTGAAAGCCTGCACTATACTGGAGTTAGAGACACCTGGCATCTAGGCAAGCACAAGCTGAGTAAAAGGAGAAAGCAAACCGACCGATATTAATTCATTCATTGGCTGTAAAAGAATAAGAGTTGATGTAATATGATGGCCAATCCTGAAGGAAAAACTCCTAAACCCAATGATGGATTGCGAAAAATTCGAACCACTACTGCTTTCCGAATTGTTAATCCAGAATTGTTCATACGCCCGGTATGTGTTGTCGATTGCAGCAGTATGAGTAAATAAGGAGGCCATTGAAACTTTTACTCGTCTACACGGATAGAGGAATGACTTGATGGCCATGTTATGCTAAATATGATGTTACATTACTTGCATCAAGTAGGATCAGATCTTTACTTGATGCATAAAATAGGCATGGTTAAGATGACATAGAGATCATATCCACTACGCTAAACTTGAGCACACTATTTCTCATTGCACAAAATTCTTGTATAGCATTAGCCAAATGAACGCACTTTTAATAATAGAAGTGTTACAGTAGGCATGATTCTATGCCAATATATTCTTGCATCATTTATAAAAACTTCATGTACGAACTGGACGCAGTGGCTGCCGCCGCAGCATATTGATGAGTTTGGAAAATTGTACTTTCGTACCTTTCATAGCTGTAGGGATGATTTGTCTAGAGCTGAAACAGTCAAATTAGAGATACAGTCATATCATCTATTTCAAATGTCTACACTCTTATGATGGAGGTGATAATCGCTGCAAAATGATGTACGCGTAGATCGAAGTTGCACTTTGTTCCATTTCATGCTGTTGAAGTAGTTTAGTCTACATCTGCCTACGTAAATTGGGTTGAAATTCTACTAAAATGCGAGTTAATAGTAGTAGTACTATACGATCGATGCATTAGCAACTGATGCTTTGATTTGCCCCACTAAAAGTCTAAAACAGTGATATACTCTTCTTTCAATTTGATACACTTTAATGATGGAATAGATGTCGTTATATGGTTAGATCAAAAATTGTATTTCGTCGACTTTTCCTAGTTGTGATTTGGTCTACCATTGACTCTGTCGTGTTGGATAGTCTAATAACTGTGCCAGTTAGCAACAGCGCTATAATAATATTGTTTGTAACAGTTCTTATCCGTCGTTTAATGACTAATCCATTATTATAATTTCTACAGAATAAATATGTGATGACTTTTGGAGCTATTGCTATCACTGGCTGCATTTTATTCCTTGCTTTAATGCGAGCATCTCATCAAGGTAACGCACGTGGAGAATATGCAGATACTACTATCAAAAGAAAAAGTAGATGGGATTAACTGCCTGATCCACTTCTACGAAATCTTATTTATAAATGATATATTCATGATTTAGCCTACTTACATGATTGGCAACGTGTATCAATTTGAATGAAACACTTGTAAATATTGCGGTACCTATTTATTGAAACTGCTAGCCCGTTGCATTGGAAGAAGTTTCCTATGATGTTACGTTTCTTTAAATAACAATTCATTATTCAGGCCATCGATTGACAGATACATTATGAATAACAGTACAGGATAGAAATTGAAATTTTTAAAGCAATGCAGGCAATAAAGTTTTGCTGATGCTATATCTCTATACAATATTATGGCTGAAATGAAATACATTCAGTTGGTATCCAAGTTTCAAGCAATAATGTCAACTTCCTGTTTCAATTCCTAATTGTCAAGTGTTGCCGTAGCTATCCAGCTACATTGCTCCGAAAAACTTCATCGTCTACAGATGAAAGCATTACGCTGTAATGTAAACGTAGTACATAACTCGTAAAATTAACAACATATCTTTAAAGTATGTAGTCCTCATTTCATCCCTCTGTAGATAGCGTAAGATAAATGAATAAAAATGAACAAAAATTGTTTTATCTTGCTCTCATCTTGTAGTGTCTAGTAACTGTATTTAATCACCGGTATATAGTGTACAATTGTGTTGTTTATCTTTGAGAAATATAAGCATCTGCGAACGTTAAATATCAAAAAGTCATCACAACTAATTTTAGCCTTACTGCGTTTTACCTAAGAATCCCTGTTTATAGGTCGATTCCATCCATACGTTGTCAAGTTTACAAGATGATTCCGTCGATGATAAACATGAGAGAAGTTCAAGTTCAGTATCCTATGCTAAATATTGCCTAAATCACTCTCACAAGCTGCTTACTAGAGTAACGACGTGTGAATAATTAGGCAATATATAGAATTAATTAGTAAATCTTTAAAATGTCATCGTGTTGTAGTCATTGAACTGAAAATGATGTTTCAACAGTTACCTGGCCCTATTTCTTCCGGTTTCGCAACAGAATCTAAGTGGGTATAATTACACAACTATAAAATACAGTAGAATGCGGAGTACAGACAGCAATTACCTTTCACTGGCATTGCTCTGCTTGGCAAGTTTGAATCTTTTTTACTATACGTGAGTCATCCGTCTTTACTTTCTATTTTGCTAAAGCGGCATCTGTAATTCCTCGTGAATTCGTATATAGACATATTTAATACATTTTTACATCAAGATGTGCTATTTCTAGCAAGGCCAGTATGCAGTAAACCTCGCCCTAGCTATTGGCAAGTGTAAAACAGAAAACTTTGATTTTGTATACAGTATGCTTTTAAAATCACTTGCAAAAGTAGCAGCAATATGAGATCAACTTTTGATTTCAAATAAGTTTCATGCTTGGTCCCGAAATAAGAGATCAACGAAAAGAGCGTTGCTACAATCATTCATTTTTGATTACCCATTGTTGATCTTGAGCAAATGCACATACATACGAGTATGCTAAAAGATATGCATGGTTTAATCAGTCTATGATTAAAATAATATTGAGCACAAGTTAAATTATGGTTGGCTCGATTTACCGTGATCACTAGACCATCAGAAAATATTAAAATTATTAACAATTTTTGTTACCTCATGTTCATCGCGCAACGAATCACTATAATATCCAACTGAAATTGTGTCAATATGACTTCGTTGATTACAATCTACAACTGAATGAATCGGGTTGAAAATTCTACGAAAGTGCTAATTATTAGCAGCAGTACTATATTGATGAATTAGTGACTGATGCTTTGATTTACAGTACTAAAGTGACGTACTATTTCTTTAACTTGCTACACTCTTCTGATGTAATGCATGCCATGTTGCATGGCCATGTCAAAATTATATTCCGTCAGCTATTCCTAGCTATGATTTATTCTACTACTGGCTCAGCCGCCTTGAATGTTTTAATAAAATGACAGCTAGCTATAGCACTATAATATTGATAATAACAGTTCTTATCCATCGGCTAGCGACTAATCTATTATTTATTAAAATTTCAACAAAATATATATGTGATGAGTTCGGAGCTGTTGCTATATCTGGCTGTCATTTATTCATAGCTCTAACGCGAGCATTTCATCCAGGCAACTTATGCGGAGAATATGCAGATACTACTGTACTGTCAAAGGAAAAGCAGATGGATTAACTATCTCATCCATTTATTTCTGTAAAATCTCACTTACAAATGATATATCCATGATTTAGCCTTCTTACATGATTGGTAGCTTGCATAAATTCGACAGAAATACTTGTCAATATTACTCATTAATTAGTCTAGTAGTTCGTTGTAGTGGAAGAAGTTTCCTTTGCTGCTAGCATTTTTCAAATAATAATTTATTGTTCAGGCCAGCGATTAGCAGATACATTAACAACGATACAGTATAGAAATTAAAATTCTTAAAACAATACAGACAATAATGTTTTGCTCATGCTATATCTCTGTGTAATATATTATGACTGAAATGAAATACATTCAGCTGCTATACAAGATTAAAGCAATAACGTCAACTCGCTATTTCAATTTCTAATTACAAATCGTTGCAGTGACTATCCAGCTAGATTGTTCCGAAAAATTTAAATTGTCCATCGATGATAGTATCATACTGTACATTAAAGGTACTATACTACGTAACTAGTAAAATTTTACAATAACATATCTTCAAAGTAGTCCTCAATTTCATCCTCTCTGTTGTGAGATAAATAAATAAAAAATTAGCAAAATTTGTTATCTCGCCTGCATCTCGTAGCGACTAGTAACCGTATTTAACTATACGCGTATACTGTAAATTAGTACTATTTATTTTTAAGTTAAGAAATAAAAGCATTTGCATACAATGCACATCAAAAAGTTATCCGGAATTAATTAAATCTTACCGCGTTTTAGAATCCACATTTACAGGTCGACTCCATACGTTATCAGGTTTACTAGATGATTCTGTAGATTTTAAACATTAGAGAAGTTGCAATTCAATATCATATGATAAAATATTGTATAAGTCGCTCTCGTAAGCTGCTAACTAGAGTACGAGGTGTAAAGGATTGTTAGTCAATCTTTCTACCATTATCGAATTGCGGTCAATAAATTCGAAATGATATCTCAGCAGTTACCTGGCCCGGTTTCTTTCGGTGCGACATCAAGCTCTATGTGGGTATAAGCGTATTAATTTTAATGCCAATGTCAGTATGATATAGCAAATACAAAATATAATGTAAAGTACAGATAGCAATTACCTTTCTCTGGTGTTGCTCTGCTTGGCACGTTTGAATCTTTTTTCATTGTACGTGAATTATCCGCCTTTACTTTCGATTTGGCCAAACGTTGTCTATAATTTGTTATGAATACATTCAGATATATTTTAATGCATTGTCACGTCCAGACATTCTACTTGTAGCAAAGGCAAGTATAAACCTCACTCTAGATATTGACAACTATAAAACAATCAAACTTTGATTTTATATACAGTATGCTTTAAAATCACTTGCAAAGTAGCAACAACATGAGATCAATTTTTTGTTTCCAGCTCATACTGATAGTAAAAATATTAGTAGCCAGTTCCTACCTGTGATGATAATTTAGCTTATCTGAGCATTTAGGGCAAAGTCCTACATTTTACCAAACAATACAAATTGGTGTCAAGTACATGTAGAAAGATGATATGAATCAAGCCAAATTGATTATTTGCTTACTTAGCTTCACCAAGGCATTCTTTTTTTCTCCACGCTCGACATATCCAAAATTTACCTGAAAAAAGATGTAGTCGAGTTGGTAAAATTCTTCGTTAGAGTATTTCGGTGACTAGGATATACGTATACTGTAGTTTTATCTGCAGTATTTAAATTCTCACTAGTACGTGTATATCTGTTATTTTTATATGATTGAAAAGCATACCTCCCAGCTACGCAGATTATCACTTGCTCCACACTTCAAGTTACCACACAAGAACTGACCTGCAGGAAAAAATTGAATAGATCTTTTACAATAATGCAACAATTATAATGTCCAAGTCAGTGTTAAGCTAACCTTTGCCGCCTATAACCTCTCTTTCTATTCGCCAACGAAGAGCAATCTAAATTCGTCGAATGACAGCATTAACTTTTGAACGTTATCATCACATTAAGTTTACCGTACAGTATCAATATACGTTACTTTATTTTCTTTATATTTGGACAAGTCAGCAACACAGTATTCTTTGTATAAACGGTCATAATATTTCTTTGCCAGTCTCTTATCCCTTAGATAGACATTTATTAAAGAATGCATTGCTCAGATATCGATAGAAGTGTTCATGCTAGCAATCTTGAATGTCATAGTTATAATAAGTGAACTTTTTAAAAAATAAAATACATTGTAAATTACCAGTTATTATCATTATCATCATCATCTTCCCAAACAAATCTAAGCATTAGCATAGGGGTAAATGAATTGCATTTAAGGTTAGTTTTACAGGACACGTTTGCTTTTATTTTTCATTACTTACCGATGCTGTTCTCGTAGAATGTCATAATCGTTTTTATCATTTGCCCTATTTAAACAGGAAAGTTTTTATCAGCAATTACTCCAACTCAGTTAATGAATGGTAGAATTGCAAGTAATAATGAAAAGTCGCATCATGCTACAGTACTATCAGTGCTATCGTTCAAATTTTTGTATAGCATAACTGCTATAAGGTCATAATAAGGGGTACAATTTAATACTTTGATTGTACTATCTACCCTTAATGACCTTTGATCATCGTCGTTGAATATACATTAATACCTTCAATTAGTATCACTTGTAATAAAATAATGCTACTATTGGCAACATCGCTTACCTGGATCGTTGAAAATCCTTTATCGACCCACCGTAGTACTTTATATAGTTGTTGACCATTATTTTATGACGCGCATACTGTATTAGTATAAAAATATTGTTTGATATTATCTTGCACTGGCCGATTTCATTTACTTGGTATTTACTATATCAACTAGATAGTATTGTCGTAATCGTATAAAAGCCAAATAAATAGTACTGTATTTTAATATATGTGTATTATCAAGTTGTTAGACAGTTACAGCATCTAGAGCCAAGAAGTGTACACGATCAATCTTCGCAGCTTCCCTATGATAAATAGAAAAGTGTCAATCAGCATAAAGGATTATAGTTGATTAATAGTATTTTGCCTATTACTGACGCCTCATAGATATCTTCAGCAAGTCTTTTGGAGGGTATGACTTGACCATGCTTTGTTGTTGAATGTTTTCTTTTCGACCCTGTGTTAATATTATCTGGTTGACTGAAATAAAACGTTTAGATAGTTTGTAAGCTTTGGCTTCAACATCGTCATTTGTGGAATTGATCCTCTCAATACACAATTTCTCGACAACTCTATCATGCATCATGTGCTCAGCTATAGATGTACTGTATACTGGAAATATTTGTTAGCAAGATTGTTTACAAATTTTTGAATCTTTGCAAAAATAAAACAGTTGCCATGATACCGTACATTGTTTGCTTAATACTGGTCTTGACGATAATCTTATTTTGGGCTGATGAATATTTTTATGGAGATCGACTACTCTTTTGATGTAGAGCGCTATTTGCAAGTATTGAAGCCATGTGCAATATTGCAGCCTATCGCCAATGCATGGTTACTACTAGTAATTGGTGTACTATGCGTAAAAGGCTGCCTTGTACTGTACAATACAGTACAGTAAAGTAGTCTTGCCTACTGCAGCTCGCCATTACGTCGAAGCCAGTTGATTGAATATTATCATCCACTGGCTTCGTAGGAGAAATGCATCTTGTACTTGTACTTGGCTGCAACTGTTGAAATTCAGGCAGTTTTTCCTTTAACAAAATGACATGCTAGTCGGTATATCCGGTTGAGTAAGTAGTACGCTAATGACTTGATCGTACCTAGATTCTCCTGTGCTAACAGATTGTTCAGTCGGTTCATCTTCGAAATCCGAATCAATGCCACCACTTGCATGGAACTGCATGTATTGAATAGAAATGGTATGATTGTTTATTTTATTATTTGAAAAAGAAGAATTTTTCTTATTTGGCTATTTTAGTAAAGATACAGCATTGGACTCCACATGAACGTCAATTATGAAATATGGACATGTAGAGTGTTGCATGGATGACTATCGATGGATGTCCTTATTATTATTATTATTATTATTATTGATATCTTTTAATCAACAAAGTGGCCATGGTACCAGGTTTACATGTCGAGTACAAGGAAAACTGCAGTAAATCACTCTTCTCATACAGTACAAGATGAATAGCAGAGATTGTAGGCAAAATAGGGCTGTACGTTGATGACAATGATGCAAAGTTTACTGTACAGTACTTTAGCATTAGTTAGTAGGACCTGTAAGAAATTGGAGGATTGGCCAGAAGTTGAATTCATTTTGATGCATCGATCATTGCTCAAGCTGGAAGAGTTGTTGTCGACTTTCAAGTTGGTCAGAGCATGTGCAATCGCAAGCAACAAGGCCATCAGGTCTAGCTAGTTACAGTACTGTATACTGTACTGTAGTACTATCCACTGTGGACACGGTACTGTACTGTACTCAGTGTACTGTCCCGGGCACCCCTACAGTAGAGTGGGCTAGACCTCGAGTTACTGTACTGCACAGTGTACTGTATGACTTTTTTTTCTTCTACTGTACAGTACAGTACTGTATGGCGTTATTATTTATTTTAATAATAATAATGGGCGAGTAGACATTGGGCTACAGTATATAGTACTGTATACTGTAGTACTATCCACTGTGGACACGATACTGTACAGTACTGTACTCAGTGTACTGTCCCGGGCACCCCTACAGTACATAGAGTGGGCTAGACCTCGAGTTGCTGTACAGTTCTGTATGACCTTTTTTTCTTCTACAGTATGGCGTTATTTTAATGGGCGAGTAGACATTGGGCTACAGTATATAGTACTGTATACTGTAGTACGGTACTGTACTCTACTCAGTGTACTGTCCCGGGTACCCCTACAGTAGAGTGGGCTAGACCTCGAGTTACTGTACTGTACTGCACAGTGTACTGTATGACTTTTTTTCTTCTACTGTACGTACTGTACTGTATGGCGTTATTTTAATGGGCGAGTAGACATTGGGCTACAGTATATAGTACTGTATACTGTAGTACGGTACTGTACTCTACTCAGTGTACTGTCCCGGGTACCCCTACAGTAGAGTGAGCTAGACCTCGAGTTATTGTACTGCACAGCGTACTGTATGACTTTTTTTTTCTTCTACTGTACTACTGTTCACTGTACAGTATGGCGTTATTATTTTAATGGGTGAGTAGACATTGGACAATGATCGCGGACTCATTTTTGGCACAGTAGGCTGTCAAATCCACTTCCAGGCTAGTCGCTGACTGTTTGTAATATCAATCACGTGCAAATTGTCATCCTATTTTGGGTGCAACGTTTCTAGTCTTGGCGGACCTTGAATCTGTGCTGCGCTGTACAGTTGCGTCTGTACTCTGGACCTGCTGGCTGTCTAAAGTCTACCTTGGACTCAGGCAAAGGATCACCCAGTGGGCCGGAGGTACAGCACTGCACTGCGCAAGCGCATGTTCTCCATCCACAGTGTGCACTCGAGGTCCAGTACCGGTACCCTTTCCAGTACCGGTTGCTCTTACTCTAGCACGTGCCCACTGCGCACAGGTTGGTTGTGGCAAAGGCACGTACACTCGTACAGTACAGTACAGTACAGTAGACAGTCGCTCCTTACAGTATACAGTACAGTACTGTACAGTACAGTGTACAGTACACTATATACTGTACACATGGTGCTAGTACAGTACGGTACGGACCAGAACAGATTGGGTTGGCGGCAGTCCGGTACCCGGTGATTATCCCCTGTGGATCCCCCAGTCGCATGGCATTGTATGCTGGCCCGGTCTGGTCAACCTACAGTATGGGTAACCCAGGGTGACAGTACCATAGTACAGTATAGTACTGTAGCGTCCAATTGATAAAAACGCTGGTGG
>NW_002060959.1:990350-990674 GCF_000150275.1 Trichoplax adhaerens | reverse complement strand
AATGCTCAGGCTGCTCAGCAGCCAAGTTATACTAAATCATTGTTTAGTATTACTGTATACGAATACTATATACGAGTATATCCGTCGTTTGCAAGTGCTAGAGACTATGTGCATAGACAATGTTTGATGAGAATTTTTATTCTAGTGTAGCTTGTTTTTCCACTTGTCATTGCCAATGTGCGAGCACTTGTAACTTGATTCTCTTTCCTTGAACCATTTCTTATATATAAATATCCTATCTATTCGTACTCGATAGAGCTCCATGGGCTGTATAGAAAGTCCTTAGTCAAATCCATTATCCTACATTGCTCTATATCTTTTTTT
>NW_002060959.1:819609-990300 GCF_000150275.1 Trichoplax adhaerens | reverse complement strand
AGTTCTGTATGACCTTTTTTTCTTCTACAGTATGGCGTTATTTTAATGGGCGAGTAGACATTGGGCTACAGTATATAGTACTGTATACTGTAGTACGGTACTGTACTCTACTCAGTGTACTGTCCCGGGTACCCCTACAGTAGAGTGGGCTAGACCTCGAGTTACTGTACTGTACTGCACAGTGTACTGTATGACTTTTTTTCTTCTACTGTACGTACTGTACTGTATGGCGTTATTTTAATGGGCGAGTAGACATTGGGCTACAGTATATAGTACTGTATACTGTAGTACGGTACTGTACTCTACTCAGTGTACTGTCCCGGGTACCCCTACAGTAGAGTGAGCTAGACCTCGAGTTATTGTACTGCACAGCGTACTGTATGACTTTTTTTTTCTTCTACTGTACTACTGTACTGTACACTGTACAGTATGGCGTTATTTTAATGGGCGAGTAGACATTGGACAATGATCGCGGACTCATTTTTGGCACAGTAGGCTGTCAAATCCACTTCCAGGCTAGTCGCTGACGGTTTGTAATATCAATCACGTGCAAATTGTCATCCTATTTTGGGTGCAACGTTTCTAGTCTTGGCGGACCTTGAATCTGTGCTGCGCTGTACAGTTACGTCTGTACTCTGGACCTGCTAGCTGTCTAAAGTCTACCTTTGACTCAGGCAAAGGATCACCCAGTGGGCCAGAAGGTACAGCACTGCACTGCGCAAGTGCACGTTCTCCATCCACAGTGTGCACTCGAGGTCCAGTACCGGTTGCTCTTACTCTAGCACGTGCCCACTGCGCACAGGTTGGTTGTGGCAAAGGCACGTACAGTCGTACAGTACAGTAGACAGTCGCTCCTTACAGTATACAGTACTGTACAGTGTACACTGTATACTGTACACATGGTGCTAGTACAGTACGGTACGGACCAGAACAGATTGGGTCGGCCGCAGTCCGGTACCCGGTGATTATCCCCTGTGGATCCCCCAGTCGCATTGTATGCTGGCCCGGTCTGGTCAACCTACACTATGGGTAACCCAGGGTGACAGTACCATAGTACAGTACAGTACAGTGTAGCGTCCAATTGATATAAACGCTGGTGGTGGTGTCATTGGTTGCATTTGCTCGTGCTTTACGCTAAAGCTGTTAGCGATTTGTGGCCCCACCTTGGCTAAATTGACGGAAAATCGCTATCCAGTGAATTGATTATTGGAATCAACAAGTTCAAGTTATCATCATGGAAAAGAACGATCTTTATTTAGAGAAATATTCAGTGGTTGCCAAGACCACCTTATGGCAGGGCTTTTCGCGTGCCGTTTACAATCCCCGTGAAAAGACTGTTTTTTTTCGTACCAAACAGAGCTGGTGTAAGTTTTGAGCGACCACGCTAAAGTGTGCATATGTAAATACAAGCGTAGCATGCAGACAACGCTGTTTTCCATTGCTGTAGTCAATCATTGATTTTAGGGGGGGGGGCTTTGGATACAGTGAATTCATGTAGTAATGTCTTCAAATGAGATAGACAGATGCCAATGGTGTGATGGCACTTTCAAATGCCAAATCGATTGATCCAACCAACTTGGATTGGTTGAGTCTGCCTACCGTCCTACAAATGCTACAGTATTGATGAGAACATTGACTGCCTTGATGACACAATATGCTTCTGATCCAATCTTGGCGTTGCTTCATCGTCTTCCATTTCGCTAAAATAGTGAACATTTTATCCGTCCCCTTGATGATGACCTCGTAAAATTGCCTTGCCCCATTTCAGTATGTGTCTTTGCTACTGTATCATCCATAGCGTCTAGTAAGAATTGTGTTTCAATGAGTCGTTTGGCTGCGTTTTGACGATACCGCACTGTACTTTTTACTGATTACGAAATTGAACCTTCCCCGTTAACATGCCCATCAGCCACTATCTTAAGTCAATATCAAGGACTTGACAACAACTTCTTTTACACTACTTTATCGTAGAGTAGAAAATAGTTGATAGAATAAACAGATAATGAATTTGGATGGATAAAAAACTTTCAACTTTTTCCAAATTGATTTCCCCTTGTACAGTGTACATTGAATTGGCCAAGGGCGACGGCGCATGCCACATTGGTACAATACAATGTACAGTAGGTGTACAGTAGGTGTTAGCGTGCTGCCTGTGCTCCCATTAGGGAAGAGGCCTTGATTGATTGACCGCCACCACACCTACCAAAACCATATTGCACTATACACGTTTGGATAGTCCACCACGCACTGTACTGTACACTGTACGGTATAGCTTCGTGTACTGAACAGTCACAGTGCACAGTACTGTAGATCGCGAGAAAAAAATCAAGATACTGTAGGAAAAGTAGGCCATGGTTGTACTGTACTAGGACTGTATCGTTCCGAACCAGACCGGTCCGCTCCAGTCCGTTCTAGCACCGTACTAGTACTATTCACTGTCAGTAGTAAACACCATCTTAAACATGGTCATGTAATGGACGACTGTGTTATTGGCTAATGGAATACCTTAAACTAGAGTTTATTCTCGTTCTTAGTGGAAAGGAGATGTTGTACAATAACTGATCTTTGCAATCTTTTTTCAATAGACAAGATTATACTCTTCTACCTTTGCTTTTATGGTTGTCTGGCTGGCTTCTTTGCTATCTGTCTTGGGGTGTTCCTAACCACTGTTCCACCTTTGGATGTTGGCCCAAAGTACACCATGTATAACTTAAACCCTGGTTTAGTTGCAACGCCTGCGTCTTACTCCAATGCTGCAGCATCTGTCAATTCAAGTCGGTTCCAAATTGCTAGACTATTAACTCCTTATAGAAATCCAAAATCGTTTCAATGTGGTAATAACACTTGTACCTTCAATGTTAATAACTTGGGGGCTTGTGCTTCTTCGCCTGCTTATGGCTTTTCGCAAGATACTGCTTGTATCATAGTTCAAATGAATCTGGTTTGGGGTTGGATCCCTGAAATTGCCAATAAAAATGGAAATTATGTCCCACTTGATTGTCAGGCAGTCAAAGCGGAAAGCCTCGATCCTAAGCCAACGGTGACTGTCATTAATACCGGTAAGTTAGTTTTACCCATTAAATTGGATTCAATTACTAATGTGCTAATCTCAACAGTTCCAGATAGACATTCAGTTTGGTTGAATCAATCAGTTCTATTTGATCTACTCTATGCTTTAGTAGTAACATAGAGTCTATACCGACAGTCATGATCTTGTCATATAAATGAATAGTGGTTATGGTGCTTGCTTTGCAATAAAGTTTTGTTTCCACTTGATCTATGATAATATAGGATTCCTCAAACAGTATTATCCATGGACGAGACAGGAGAATTATCAAAAACCCCTTGTAGCCGTTCAATTCAATAGAATTAACGAGAAATATCAAATCCATTGTAAACTAAACGCTACCAATGTGCAGATATCATCAGCACCAAATAAGCTATCTGAAGCTCAAGTTTTTGTTGAAATTAACTAATAATAACCGATGTAAACTTAGTAGATGCCACTTTAAAATCGCTGGTTTAAGATTAGGCATCTTTTAGTAATATAAGTAGAGCTTAGTGATCATCTCCTATTTTAAACTTTTGTTTGTTATAGTCGTTACTGTTGTATTTAGTAATTTGTCATGCTAAAACGGTGGCATTCCCTACTGGGTAAAACGTGCAAAGCCTTCCTTGCCTTTGGCCTTGTAACATTGATACCATATAATCTTCACAAATTGGCTTTCCTCCATCATTTACAGACGATCAACAGTTAAAGCGTTACAATTCTATTTTATACATTATATCGAAGTACTGTAACGTTTTCATGTTTGGATAATGAGACATTCACTTTTTTGGGTGAACAATGGTAATTAATTCTCTGATTGATTGATTGATTGGCTTGATTGCGTGGATAACTCCTATCGAGATAGCTTTTCATATTGCTATTAACTGTATCGCGTCTATGATGTGAATTTTAATTAGATCCTTTGGCTCATTTTTTCATGCTTGCTACTGTAGGTAATGATATAACAGTTCTTGATACGAATTCATTGTAATAATAATGGGAAGAGCAAATATCGCGAAGTAGATCTATTCATATCAGTAATTATTAATATTATCTGTGAAAGCTACAGCACCAATCTGTTAGCAACGAATTTAAGTTATAAGCAGAGTAAGATGAGTTCAATAAAGCAATTTAAAACAACTGAATTGGCCTTTTTTATTACAAAATATTCTTTATATAACTTAAGTTATGTACCAGATTGAAATGCTAGTATTGTCGGTAATATACTATATGATTTATAGTTGAAAGATTCTATAAACAAATACTGCATTCATTCAGTAATATAGGAATGATTTGATAAATGCGTTCCGTTCAATTATGACGTGATTTGTTTCAAGATTTATTAACTCGGTAGCATATGACTATTTAACCGAAATTATACAGTGCGAGTATACTGAATGTTGGTGACATTACAGCCACCGAATTTAAATTTTAATATCGATAATTAATAGTACCATACGTGAACTGGATTCTACCGTTGAAAGGTGCAGCTAGAGTGTCATTGATACCCTATTAGGTTTTGTAACAAAGTGGCATTAACGTGCTTCTCCGCTACCATACTGTCGATTCCATTGCACATACAAATCCAAATCTTTTTCTGAAACGCTAGGACGCACTTGCAGAAACGCAGCATCAAAATCGGTAAAGACAATAGGCCGAACCTAGGTGATAACAACCAGTAGTTTTATAATGTGTCCATTGATGAATTCATTAAAAAATACAGAAACTTAATCATTGTGTAACTTATTCATAAAATTATAAATTTACATCCTTATAGCAATGACATCAACATTGAATTAGACCTTTTACAATAATTTTAAGATGATACTGAACAACCGTGATTTCAAGAAGACATCAAACATTAAAATTGTAAATACTTTATACCTGATCCGCAGAAATATTTTGTATATCCGAATAGTCAATTGATCTAATAGGACCTAGGGCTGCTTCACGGCATAAATTACTCATATCGGAGCCGGAGTAGCCTGTTAGTATTGATATCGAACGTTAAATATCATACTCAGCGCAAATACTTCACACTTTAGTTGATCTACGTAAAATTGCCATTTAAATAAGCGTTTTACCTTCAGATCGTTGACAAATTTCATCAAGCTCTGTATCGATTAGGCTATAATTTTGCTGCGCTAATAGGTTTAGAATGATTTGTCTTCGAGCCGGTGCTTGGGGTAACGGGATATATAGCCTCTTAACCAGTCGACGTCGAGCAGCCTCATCAATTTCCTGAGGCCTTCAAGAGTATAAATTGAACATTTAAAGGGTAATAATTTAAATTTGAAGAAATTGATACAGTTCATTTTACCGATTGGTCGCTCCTAGAATAACGTAAATAGAGACGATAGAGTTTAGCTAATCAATCTTGTAGTATGACAATAATTTGCTATACAATAAATCTTGTAGCCTTTTACCTATAACCAACAGTCTATCGTCAGTACTCGTTGCAGCACCATCCTGTACATTAATGATTTGGTAGAAGAGAAAGAGCGGTTGCATGAGTTATAAATATACAGTTGCCAACATTTTTAAAGACAACTAAAACAAGTAATCATTTATTCGGCTGTCTAACTATGACAGTCTCAAACATTATAAAGTTGCATCTTAAGTCTTACCAATTGTACCAAAAACTCAGTTTTTATCCTACGAGAAGCTTCATTTTCTCCATCAGTTCTCTGAGTAAGTAGGGAATCAATTTCGTCAATAAAGACTACAGCCGGCTGTTGACATCTAGCCACAGCAAATAAAGCGCGAACCATTTTTTCACCCTCTCCAACCTATAGTTATGATCACTTCGCTTAACTTAATGTTGTCCTAACTTAAAAGCGATCTTGGTTGCAGATTTATTGACGCTGTATATAAGAGCCACTAGACTTTCTGTTCAGATTCACAAATAACTGAAGAGTTGAAAATTTCTATTCTTACCCATTTAGAGGTTAATGAAGAGGCGCTTATGCTAAAAAATGTGGAATTCGATTGACCGGCGATACATTTCCCTGAATAGTTAAGCGATCAATATAACATTGAAAACTATAAAGACAAACGCAAAATCTACCAGAGCGAACGTATTAAATACCTATTAAGGTCTTGCCAGTGCCTGGAGGTCCAAATAAGAGGAGACCCTTTGGTGGGCCTCGAAGGCCCTTAAAAATGTCACTACATAACAACAGTGTGAGTTGATGAAGGCCTAATATTTCCAATAAGAACACAAACCATATAAACTAGTAAATGTACAGTTTGAGTTAAGTACTTACGGCCTAAGCATTGGCCAAACGACAATTTCTTTGATAGTTTTCTTAGCGAAATCTAATCCACATATATCATCCCATGTGACGGTAGGGCCATGATCAATGATCTGTAGGGCAAGATGTAGAGAACAAATATTGCATGAGTTGACACCTCGTGTTGCTTACCAACATTGGTAATGTGATAACACGATCCTTCAAAAAATGACAGTTTCGAATAATAGTTACCTCATTCATAATTAAATCTATCATTTTCTGATCGACATTCTTAAGTCTATCATCTAATAATTTATCTTGGCAGTCGGAATTAGTGTTCTGATCATAATTTCCATCAGAGCTTCGGCCACTATATGATCTGGAAGAATATGCACAATAAAGAAAACTGATAAATACTTGACTTCAATAATACCAGTAACAGGTTAGTGGTTAAATACTGTACAAACAGAATATCAACGTTTACTTATTATCATCTCTATTTAAGATAGGAGCAATAAATCTTCCACCAGCACTAGTACGTCTGGTTCCCAAGGAACGCTTATGTAAGCCGTAGTTACTTGCTGTTGGTTGAGATCTTTGGTTATTATTTCCAAACTTCTTTTGATTATTAATTACCTAGTGGGTAAATAATGCGAGATATATCTAGGTGAATAAGACTTATGAGCAATGGCATAATTTAAGCCAATTAGATTTTTAAGGGAGGCATATTTTATAATCTTCTGAACTTACTAATTGTTCTCGAGCAGTTAAAAATGAATTCTTGTTGTTGGTTTTATCTTCTTCATTTTCATTAACATTACCATCCGATTGACTCTCTTCGACGCTATCAAAAGCTAAATAGTCGACAAATTTGTTATTTTAGTAATTATAGTCAGTGATGAAAGGTTTGGAAAAAACTTAACCTTAATTTCTATACAAGAGCATTCTATCATATAAGTGCGGCAATGAATATTTCTTATTATGCTTGCGTGACTATCCCTACTGAATATTATTTTTTTTAGCTTGATTTTCTTTTTGTGCTTATAGTTACGCTTTTTACACGTTTACGTTATCGCACATTAATCGGGTTGTTCTATTTATCTATTAAGACCTTTATATTTACGGAAGGGCTGCTTCTTGGGTGGCTCCTTGGTTAAATATGTCTGAACGATAAATAGCAACATCGTTATGCGTTATAGGAGTAATAATGCCAAGGCTGACTCAATCAGAACAGCAGTAGGGTATAGGTTTGTACATCACAAATGTTCACTAACGCTTTCATACCGACATAATGATGACCAATTTGCAACTAAATATCGTATCATATCATACAAAATGTAAGCAAAATTGGTCATCATTGTTGCAAGGTGCATTAGTCTTACATGGCAATACATTGGATATAGCATAATAGGCATGAACTATGGAGAAGTACCTGCACTAAGGTTTTTCTCGAAGTTCCCTCTTTCGCTACACTAGTTGAAGCAAATGGTTTAGCAGGAGCAGTCGTATTATTATTATTATTTACAGGTCTCATATTGGCTTCTTGCGATTGCAAATTTACAGTTATAACTTTATTTTTCTCCATCTGTAATAAAAGATCACAGAGTTTAGACGTTACAGTTGTAAAATGCCTTTTAACTTTACTTTCTCAACAAACTACAGCCAAAGTAGTTACAGCATATGCAGAATTTAACCATCAATCATAATCTTACTTCGCATCGCTCTTTCAATTTCTTAAACGCTTCACATTCCATAACTTTTTCAGCGGTAATGGAACTATTTGTATCTATCCATTTATTGTGATAACGAAAGCAAAGTTTATCAAAAACATCTCAAAATATCCAAATTGATCATTTAGGAGAGAGTTATATTGCGTTGATTGGTACGTATTGTCGGATTGAACTAACCCTGGGATGAAGAGCCCTGGCCAACAACCGGAACTAAGTACGAAAAATATAAAATGTTATGATTGTAAATATCGTGCATATTGAGAGATTATATTCTACGGAAAGTAGGGAATATCCGCAGTACAATCGATTCATAACTATATAAATAATTTATACAAAACGATAGAATCGTTACTATTAACAACGTGTACATTGTATAGTATAGACTATAGAGTCTTGAACAGATCCTTTGCAGTCAAGACGAGCGAAATTATTAACACAAATACTACGGTTCCATGACAGCTATTTCGTTGTCGTTGGATTGATTATGTTACCATACAAGAAAACAACATTTAGCTATTATCCATGATCTGTAAAAAACTTTGTAGGCTATGCATATGAACTAATTGGCAAATGATCGATAGAAAACATTGTCGAAGTTGCAATCAAGATGATAGCATGAACCATTGCTGCCAACATACCTTGAGCAAATGCAGTAGAATACATGGAATTAATTTTGTCCTCAGTCAATGTTGCACAGTCATGAGCGCTATCAAATAGATTCGAGATTGACAATCATTTGCTTTAAAGTATTTCAATTCTATTTAATCCAAATATTAAAGTATTTACTGTACGACGAAAGGGAACTACAACTCCATGTCTAGCTGCTTACGATAGACTAGCTTTACTATACATATAACTACCATAAACTCATTTCCAGCTTTATTACCTTTGATTGGAAAGATGATGGCATTGTAATATAGCTTTTAAATGCCTTAATTTACGCAATTTTTCTTCTATCTTTTGAGTATTCTCTAACGCAAAATAATTCTCTTGCCATTGGTAGAGTAGCATTTCATCACTCGCCGACAAGTCCATCTTTCTCATCAATGACTGATTTAGAAATGCTTCCAAGAGTTTAATTCAGAGATTCTAATTTTCGATTCACCTCAATTCTACATGGATATGTTAATACCTCTCGTCTAGAGGGTCTTGAAGGTGGATAAAAACTTCTAATATAATATTATTAGCCTTAAAACAACAACATCAGCCTTCAGAAAATGGCCAGAAAGCCAAAGTAAAGGCCGCCGATCCTGACTGATGTTGGCAGTAGACTTGTTGTACTCTTGGGCCTAGCTTGCCAATAGACTTGATTTCTATTGCTTCTACTCCATGTTTTGATACACTCTACTACCAGTTAAGCTGGATTGTGAATTTATGACAAGCAGAAGCATGCTTCGAATTTCCCGCGAGAATTTCCACTGTACACTGTACACTGTACACTGTGGAGTACTCGACGGACAGATGTATAGACTAAGAAGCTGGGGAAATTCTGCACAGCTGGCTAGCTAGCTCACATCAAAATGGAAATTTCCATGCGTGAATTCTTCATCGGCATGCATAGATAAATTGATAGGCGCATTTTTACTATATTTTATTACTTTATATTCCTTAACAGTACCCTAATAAGGCATTCTTGGACTCTGTACAGACCGATAGTATAGTTTGTTAAGCATACGATGAGTCTAGAGGTTGGCATATGCACATTATGCGGTGGAAGACAGTTGTTGTGTACTACAGTACTAGAATTGGAATGATCGATTCACACCCATACTAAAAAATGTCGTTTACTAAACTGTTTACACTGCATGCAACCAATCGTTCAGATTAGTACCGTTAATATAATAAATACCACTATATTAAACTGCTTTACATAACAATAAATTAACATTTATTTAGCCTTATCTACAGTATCCAGATGTTACAAAGTAATAGGTTCATCGCATAAAGGCTTTGAAATAATGAATATTTACATATCAAATTGTTATTTCGGCTAGTTCCATGACATAATCTGATAATAAAAGCTTGAACTCATCTCCAGCAATATAAAAATAACGATAACCGTCTTATAAAATAGATTGAGTTATCCATCAGATTTTACTAACGTATTATCTTCTCCCCCTTCATTACTAATGACAGAAGAGCTTCCTTCAGCAGCCTGTTCCGTGTGAGATTTCTTGTGCCTTAAGATTTCGATCGCGCTAAAGTTGAATTCTTCAAAGCATACCGGACACTTGTATAGCCTTCTAGCAATTTGCTCAGTCGCCGATTTAGTACTTGAAATTAATCCTACAGATAATTTTTTAAAAGATCTACACTTTACTAAACAGGGCACGATGATAAAACAATACTTTAGATTTTACATGTATAAACGTTGACCTTTACTATGCTGCAGAATTGTGCATTCACTTGAATGTTTTAAGCGTTCAACAAAATTAGCTTTCATTTCCGTATTACACAAACTGCAAGACCACGTTCTCGAGTCTAGATACTCTAATGTGTTACTTTTACACCGATCTTCGGTAGTTTCCAAACTAAAATATACCAGTAACAAAAGGTATAGTTTATTATACTGTACACCAAACAGGCAATTTTTCCGTGTTATTGTCAGCATCATGAATACCTATCATATTCCAGATAATCACTTATTTGAACTTGAGTGAGGTCTTTCGTATCACTAGATTCTATAGTTTCTTTGTCGGTTACATGAGTGCTATCTGTATCAAATGATAACATGATTACATCATATATATTCAAACTGGTACAGGTCAATACTAACCTAACTGCTCAGTTTTTTTCATGTTACTTGCATCAGCATACTTCTTAATTGTATATCGAATTGAATCATCACATATGCGATAGATTTTCTTTTTTAATTTGTCTTGAAATTCGTCTAAACTTTTCGCTTTTTTACCGTCCAAAACATCTAATGGAGTTAACAAATTGAAGATATTTCCAATTACGGATATAATGCAATTCTTTTAAACATCAAATTGGATGGATGATAAATCAACGTTATCTACCTTTATCGACATGAAATTGTAGTAGTTGGTTCCACATATTTCTAACTTGGACTAATAAGATTAACATTTTACCACATCTCCGACAGTCAGGATATAATCCAATTTCTAACCAGTTATCGAAAATCATTCTAATCGGATGATATACGTATAAATTTTAGTAAACGTTATTAACAGCATGCGTTTCAAGTACGTAGGTATAGGAGTACATATGACCGCCAAACATATATATGAACGGCATTCTCTTAAATACTACACATAACAACCTGGTACATGTACGATCGGTCTTGATATTCTTTGCAAATAGTAATAGTGTTTGCAGAGCTGGTAGACGAATACCATTGACAAAGTATGGCTTTGTTGTTTCTAATAAGGATCTAAATGCAGATTTATTTAATTAACTTAATCTAAGATAATTCGTAAAAAGTGTCTTTAGCTAGGATTTTAGTAGCGTTAAATGGAAAATATTTTTAATCAGAAAAATTACACGTATGCTATAATTTGATGTCCAGAACTGAGAGCACTTCTAGGATTGGCTAATTGGCTCTCATCTTTGTTGCTGATAATCTGAAATTAAAAAAATGAGATTGCTACATTACAAAGTAATTATTAAAGTAAAACCTTGGATTATAATTAATTAAAGAAGATATGACGGCTTTATTAACGTTACTGTTAGCTTTGGCTGTTTGGTATTTACAATAGAATACAAACATACAGTATCAGCCCTACCACGCTGCTGTTACCTGTGGATGAAGAAGCTGAGGCTGCATAGCAAATATACTTCCAGGATGTGGTGTAACAAATGATTTAGTCTAATTTAAACATAGCATTGAAATATTACTAATACCATACACTTCCTAATGCTATCCTGTAAATAATTCCAGCGCCACTAATTATCGCTTCACCTTCGCATGAAAAATTTGCTCATTCTCTTTTCTCCAGGAATTACATTCGTCAGCTAGAGCGATGTTTGGGTACAATCCACTAATGCACCAATGACGATACAAATTAAAATATTTTTCGAGCTATCAAATTGAGTTTATCAAATAGTGTTGATAATTGATACCTTACTAAAACAACTTTATGCAATAAAACGGTACGTGGATCTTCTTCATCGTAATCATCCTGTTTTTTTTCCTTTCGATCCTTAATACATTCAGTACGAAATATTAAATTCAAGAACCTTATATCTATATAACACGTTGAAGTAAAATCGTTTCCTAACCCTTGATCTATGGTCGCCATACAACAATCTGAATTCAGCATCGCGGAAATCTGTTTCTTTTACTTCGTCATCGCTAAAGTTTTGTGCATGCTAAAATATTGATTAAATGTTTATGGTAACTAATCAGAACTGACTACGAGAAAATAAGTGTTGAGATCAACTATTAGTACATACTTCACCATCCATTCGAAGCATCTTCCTTTTACCCAATTTATCACGTGCATATTTCCGCTTTAAGTCTCGCAGCTGTTTCTTTCTCTCTCGTTTCTTGTCAATGCTTTGCTTTCTGAACGGATCGTTTTTATCATTTACCTCTTTCTCAGAGATCAAATGATGATCCTATCATGGAGACGATTATTATTTTAGTTTTAAAATAGTACCTTAGATATTGCAAGTTATATAACGCTTATCTAAAATAGCTGACTTGTAATAGATCTAAAAATTGCAATCGCAACTTGGACATTTCATAAAATCGTTGTTCTTCTATCCCGCGCTGTCTACACCATTTTTTAGATGGAATTTCCCTCTCAGCTTTAACCTAAGAGCCGCAGTACCAATATTCGTTGTGGTTAATAAGTATATGATTGGGATTTATATAGCAGCCTTCGTCATCCTTACCTGTAGCCATGCATTGTAAGCATTCAATAAAGTAAATGGATCACCTTCCGTAGATAAAATTTCCTCACGAGCGTTCTGTTTTAATATATGTAATCAATTCTTGCAAATAAGATCTAGAAATCTAGTAAGCTTAGAATCTATAATTAACTTCGTTATCTATCTTAGTGTAATTCTAAAGCCAGTGAAACTTACAGCAATTTCACTGCCTTGGTCAACAGTTTTATAAAATGGAGACTGAACTGCAAGTGCAGCGGCCATTGTTACGATGGAAGGGATAATCTAAATTTTATGACGTGAATTAATTATTAGAAGCCAATACTGAAAGTATGTAACGATATTAACATTGCAAATGTTATAAGGGGCATGCATTGTTAAGAGTATTATAGTTCATAAAGTTAGACCTTGAATAACGTCCCCATAATTAATGTCTTGCCAATAACGACTTCTACCGGAAGATTAGCTAACATTTTCCCAATTACTGTCAATTTCATATTCTCCTTTTCTATTACATCCTAAATTAAAATAATAATAACCAGTAATGACAAACTTATTAGCATAATTCAATCTATTAATTTACGGATTTATATTCCAGAAGTTACAATTTCAAGTGCAAATGGTACCGCACCTGATCTTGCAATGATATAACCGAATGATCGAGTGCAGCTTTGGATGGTGGTTCAATGAATGGGAAACTACACAGTCCGAGATAAATTAAAATGAACGAATTAACAGTGGCATCGTTGCCAGTTAAGAAATCAGTCGGCACGTACATCTTGAGTATGTACGAGTGTATATGAAGAAAATAATATAATTAGCCAAAATTACTTCTGTAACAATGTTATAGTATACATGTAGCCATTACGACAATTGCCAATCAAAGTATGAATAATTTATTAATCATCAATTTATCCGCACATATGGGCTCAATGTGAATACGTGAAAGCGTTAGAAAAGCAGTATAGTTGACGTACAATGATCATACTGTTTTTAATCTCTCTTATAAAAGTGAATACTATTATCACTAATCTTTAAATTACTTACTCCGTGGGATTCTTGATTTCTAAAAGAAGCATTTGTAATATTAAACTATCAAGGGAAATGCGTCGAATTTCCGGTGTAGAATACTGTTCGAAAGCCTCATATTCCGAGTCCGAATACAGACGGAAACATACTCCTGGTCCGGTTCGACCTACAAGATATATTAATACTTTCTTTAATACTACGTTAAGATAAACTTTAAAGCTAATAATAGTGTTTCAAGAATGACATTATAAGAAAGAAAATGGATTTACCGGCACGTCCTTTTCGTTGCTCTGCACTCGCTTTACTAATCCAAAATTCTTGTAGTCGGTGCATCTTAGCTCCCGAATCATAGCTCATTTCTTTTACCTAAGTCGCCAAAATATTAAGTCAATATTAGCTATAATGTCATACTTATCGACCAGTCTCATAATAGAATTACCTTTCCAGAATCGATTATAAATCTAACTCCATCAATAGTAACTGAAGTTTCAGCGATATTAGTAGATATAATACATTTTCGAACACCTTCTGGTACAATATCAAATACCTAAATGGTTGCGACAAATGAGATCTTTGAAACTCAAAGAAACTAATTTCTTTACACATTAATCTAAGAACAAAATATTTATACCTTTTCTTGCTGTTCGACAGAAAGCGAGCTATGTAATGATAAAACAATCCATTTTTTGGTTTTCAAAGCATAATTTCGAGCGTCTTCGAATAAGGCTGTTATATCTGATAGGCCACTTAAAAATACGAGCATATCACCACGTTCGTTGTCAGGGTACTGAAAAAGGCAAAAACACGATAGTCAGGTAATTTGTCAACGTCTAATTGCCAAAGGTTTAATTGATATGGTATGGTATTCCATAACTGCACAAAATACCTTTTCGTCAATAATTTGCATAATTTTCAAGTAAGGAGATGTATCAAATCGATCAGCTGTACCTCCAAATTCGCGGGACTCCCGAATCTATGATGGTTACAAGAAATAGCAATGTAGCTGTTAGTTTCATTATGAGAACTTAATGGAACAATTCAGAGACATAACCAGCTACTATTTAATTTATGGCAATTTTTAAAATAGTTTAATTTACAAAACTTAAATTCCAAGACCAATTTTAACTATGGCCTGGTATGACTATTAGCAATATCTAATATCACAGAGTTTTCAGTGATAATGTATTTTAACTACGAGCATGACGTAATTTCAATTCGAATTTTCATCTTAGACTACGTTTCCGAATATGCGTATGTTATAATTTATAGTACAATAGATATAACGAACATCTCTGGTAATAAGATAGCAAGCATTACTAAAAGTCTAATCAATGTACTGTCCAATACACTTTTCATACTAGAAGACATATCACTACTAAGTATAAAAAATACGATTTTAGGTCATTTAGTCCACTATAAAGTGCCTGAAAAATTTCAAATATTAGGTAGTCATGATAGTAGAAATTTAATTACCGTGAGTTGAGAGACATATTCCAATTGGATTGGATACAATCTACCGGGAATCTAGTGAAGATACAAATTTTCTTAAACGTATCAAACAATCCTTATTCGAATTAAAACCTAATTTAGTATAAAATTATTGTAGCATGCGTAATAATTTCATAATAAAAGTGCTGAAATTACCTTGATTACTGGAGCACCTTCAAAGTAATTTGCAAATAAGCTAAGATAGTAAAAAGATAATATTAAAGGAATTCTTAAGATCTCAGCTTTGTTTTAACTCTCATATTGTTTTACTGAAGATAAGTTTCATTTACTTAATATTAATAGTAGCGGACATTAATATCAATTTCAAGTCACGTCGAATTGGTAGCAGATCCTTTAAAATGCCTAAAAGAAAGTCTCCTTGAACATGTCTCTCATGAACCTAGGATATAATTTAAAAATAGAATTTAAATTATCTGTCCATTAAGATTGGACCTTCATCGTCCTTCAAATATAAATTAATAGTTCAAACTTCAAACCTCATCAACAACGATAACGTTATACAATGACAGAGTTGGGTCGGATACTAACTGTCGTAGTAAAAGACCTAACAATAAAAATATTTGATATGGTACATTAATCGAGCAAGTTTGGATACATTAAAGTGTACAGTAACTATATCACATCAAAGTCGATACATTCTAATATAGTAATAAGATTTAAGGAATGCTAGAGAACCAGCTCTAATTCGAGCGGAAATTTTACAATTAAAATTATGCCCAATTTTGTTACTGATACACAGTACATTATTGTTGACTGAAAACTTTACCTTCCGTCAAAAATAGCACCTTGGTAGCTCGTGTTTTGCTCTCTTCAAATCGAATCTATATGAATAGGTTTCAGTAGCAATGTTAAAAATGTCCTTTATTTTATTAAAATCCAATGTGCGAATTAGTATGTAATAAACGCCATATTTTTTAGCGAATTTAAAGGCAACTAGTAGCCTCTACAGTGGATAAATCCATATTGTGTTAATTCTATACCAACCTGATATGCAATTCTTGAACCATACTGATTGAGCATCTCATATCCGACACGTTTTGCTAATGACATGCATGCAATTCTACGTGGTTGGGTACATGCAATATGGCTGAATCCCGAGTTTAACAGGTATTGAGGTACCTAGAGAGTAATACAGTATTTACCATTTCTTTGCAGTGATCATGATATCAATAAACATTTGCATCT
Source organism: Trichoplax adhaerens (assembly GCF_000150275.1). NCBI lineage: Eukaryota > Metazoa > Placozoa > Uniplacotomia > Trichoplacea > Trichoplacidae > Trichoplax > Trichoplax adhaerens. The sequence goes on along the minus strand of NW_002060959.1, from coordinate 973,711 downwards.
AACCCTAATGTTACAGTATCATATTAATTTGCATGACTACATTTAGATTACCTGCGTTGATTTGCCACATCCCGTATCACCAGCAATGATCACTACTTGATTTTGCTGAACCGCAGTAATAATTTTTGATCGGTACTGACTTATTGGCAAGTTGCTCTGATCGTTCTTAATTTTACGTATCTTAGCAAACTAGAATCATGTTAAGAGTGATAGAGACTATTTTAGCATACTTTAATGCAATTGTTAGTTTTTCTTTTACAGCTAGATCATCAACCTAATGTGTAGCTTGTTATTTGAATTTACTGAAATATCATCATAATTATCAAGAATATATGAATGAATAAGAATCGATATCTGTTCACTAAGATTCACGTTATTAATATTGACATTATTATAGGCCATTTCAATGAGATATTATATCTCTTTGATTTTCATTCCATGCATTTTAACCTTTTGCTTTTGATTAAAGTCCTCGTAGAGATGAACTAATTGTTTAAACTCTTTAAGCTTTTCCTGATTCAAACCTCTGGGCAAATGATCTATACCATGAAAACGATTACATAGTCTTTATTATCTGTATAGATTCTCTTAGGAATCGTACGTTATCTCCGTTGATATGGCATTACCGTAGTTTTGATGAAATAATATACTGAAGTTGCATCGGTATCTTTTATCGTATTTTAAAGGTAGGTCAAGTTTTGAATATCCTTCAGCTCCATCTACAGATCATCATCAAAACCACAATATTACAGACAGCTCGAAACTGCAAATTGCATGCGAGAACGAATTCAAAATGCCATATCGTACACCATCATTCGTATTAATTTCAGCTATATTGGTAATTTGTCACCTGATGGAATGGATGGCGATTTATTCTTCTGATAACGATAATACCGTTCGCAGAATAACCAAAAGTCTTTATGATGTTTAGTCTCCCTAACAGCAGAAAAATTATTTCCTACACTACTCTTCGATAATATCGTTGATGACATTGCATACTAAGTATCTACACACAATATAATCTATGGTAAAGATAATTGATCCACATCTTACCGTTGCAGATAGCTTCTCCCGGAAAAGAAGATATCGTCTAGTTCATCACGATATAAGGTGAAATCAGTGATCGACATCTTCGACCTCGGCAATCAGAACATCGCAGCCATTTTGATGACTAGAGCTGTGTTTACAAATGATATGCTGCAAGTAATATCCGATTGTCCAAATGTCTGTGCTTCTGGTCCGTATTCTGTATAGTCTGTGCTGTCCACAGGTTGGAATTGAAATCATAAGCTGGCCGATCTGGTCTAGACTGTATTATCGTATATTATGTTTGAGTACTGGATACACCGTACAAGAGCATAGTCTGCGCATGACCCTTGTTACCCTAGCAACCCTTCAAACAGTAATTGCATTCGGTCAGTTGATAGAACGTTGACTAAGTTCTTAAATCTGTTGACTCTTCTACATATAATAAGTAATATTAAATTGACAAACCAGCCAAAATGGAGAATTTATCATTATTACCAATGAGGTAGGTAAAATGACAACATAGATACAGATATGATTATTTCTCAGGTATTTTTCGTTGCTGCAGTCTTGCGTGATTTCGCAAGGTATACAAGGATACCATTATATACCATTTTAATCAGATGAAGACACAGCAATGAACGATCATTAGTTAAAGAGTTAATATAAAAATCGTATTATAGTTCAATGATTTATTGGTATAACAGATAGAATATTCAACCACAGAGTTGATCAATGAGAGATTAAAATGTTCTCTGTTTCATTGACTACTTTTAATATTTGTTATGCGCTTTACATTGTTTATTTGAAATGGTCGCATTTTATGAGTTAGGCATATTGTGATTATGATCGATATAATATCTAGCTAAATAGACAGATATGGAACTTACTTTGCAGTGGAATGATTTGATAGAGCAATGATCTAAACTATAGCTGTCGATCAGATTGAACGACCACAACCGAAATTTTAATGTACCAGATACTGTTCTGTCTTCATAGCTAACTAAGATCGTTAGAGTGTTTATTGATCTGTAATAATACGATTGTACTACTTATTTTATGACTATCAATAAGGTTAATGTAAAGTTCACGCTTACATACTAGTTACACAATTACATATAATTTTCATCGAAAAGGGTATAAATAATCCATGGCTGATCTTGATAGTCTCTAATATTATGTCGATCATAAAGAAACGGCTATAAAGCAAACTAGAGCATTATTTTATATTACATCGTGTATGCTAACTCTGAAGCATTGATCTAATTTAAATCAAGTTTAAACAATTATAAAATTATTACTTGCTGTCTTAATTTCGTATAATTTATTGCTAAAATAAGCTACAACACACAATCTAACTCTATAGGTCGATGCATTTAAATTAATGAGAAGTTTTATCTGGTATATTTATAAAATTACATCGAGTAGGGGCAGCATTAAGTGTTAATGAAAAAAATGTTAATAAATATAGCTACTTTCTGTCAGGAAACAGCTCTAACGTTTAGTATTTATCTATTTTAAATCTTACTTTACTAGCTGGATGCAAGGCTATAATGGTGGCCCTATTCACTTTATCGATGAAGTCACTATTTGCTTTCTGGCTGGAAGAAATATAAAGTTTATAAATACAGAAACCAAGGACCAAAATTATCATTACCTTAACGTTAAAAGTGTTGGTCTATTTACCGTCTCTAAAGAATATCAAGTTTTTGCGTACTCGGAGATTGGCTTAAATCCAAGCATTCATATTATTTCATTTCCAAATTTTGAAGAGAAATGTGTAATTTCAGGTAGTTCATTGAATCTATTTGAACGTTAGACTGACTCTATCACATTATTTGTACTAGTTTACGGTGGTATGGTATATCGATAAATATTAATTGATTGAATCTCTTTAATAACTAGGTATAGCAAAGTTGGAAATATCAGCATTTACTTTTTCAACGTATGGAACATACATTTCTTTCATTACTGGTGTACCTGACTTTCTGATATCCGTTTGGTAAATAAAATCTTAATAATAATATTTAGCTTTTCCTATTCCGCTATGAATGAAAATATATTATATCAAGAATCTACTTATGAGGTATTTGTGAATATTAAATGAATAGGGACTGGAGTAACAATAAATTGCTGTGTTCTACTAATGGACCTACGGTAGAGACGTCATGCATTACTTTTGATCCACTTAATTGGCATAATATGTGCACCTACAGTCATCACCAAATCACCATGTGGAATATTGAACAAGCAAATGACAAATATTTATTGAGTGGACAGTAAGTCAATGGAGTGGTTCGATAATATATATAATCCATGATCATTTTCGATAGTTTATGTATTATTTATATGTAACATATACGTCTATGAAATCTTTTCAGCAATATTACTCTACCGTCTGTCGATGAAGTTGGAATCGTCTCAGCAGACAGTAATCGATATCTCCAAACGCGCCAATCGACACGATTATCCAGTGCTGTTACAACTATTTCTAAATCAGTACGTGATATTTTAGCTGGAACTGCGGCTAAAGCGAGACGAGAACAGAAAAGCAAGCACTTAGTTGTCCCTGTATCACATTGTTGGTCGGCCAACAGGTATTGTATAACCAATGAAATACTGACTCTTACCTGTCCAAAATAACTCGAAGGCTATGATAACATGGATAAAACCGTCTAAATTTAAAATACGAAATACTAGCTAAAATATAACTCAAACTTTACTATAAATATAGAATTAATTAAAAATTCGATAGCTCTATCATCCATATATAAAGGTGTTTATCCGTTTTCTGATGAGGTTTGGCTAATATATGTGGCTAAGAACGCTAATTACCCGTTAATTAATCTTAAAGAGATGATTTCCATGCAAATCATGATAATATCTCGCCTACATAATAATACTTATCTTAGCATTGTCACGATGTTTCTAATCTATTGTAAAATTTTATTCCTGTTTCAGCAATATTTATATTGGCTGTAGAGGTGGACAACTTGTCATTATTGATGCTACTTATAATAGCACTCTGAATATTTTAATTAATCCGCGGCATAAGCATACCATTCCATCTGTTCCGACTACACCTTTGAGCAAGCCTAGTAGTGCCGCTGCTAGTCGTATTGAGCAAGGTAATACGGGTATATTAAACAAAGATAATTTTGGCTATGGCTAGATTTGTAGCAGAATATGATATAGATGCATGCCTATAATTATAATTTAAACTGTTGCTTTATTGGACAGATATCGATTTAAAACTTGGGCAGACACCTTCACCAACATTTGATTTAATTGGACCTGGAGCCTTTAGTTGCCTTTCACTCCATAAAGATGGACTATACGCTGGTGGAACTGTAAGAATCATATCTATTATCCGCTTAATTACTAATGTCATTAGTCCTTTAAATTTTTTATCCAAATTTTCAGATGATTGCAGCATGATTGACTTTGCTAACGTTATGATTATTTAGGATGGAGCAATCCGTACACTTGATGTAACATTAGATGAACCAAGAATATTGGATCAAATTGAAATTGGCCGTGAAATTACATCCTTGACCTGGTCATCTGACTTTGAAATTCTTGGTGTCGGGAGTCGTCAGGTTTGCAATTCATTTTTTTTATAAATGAATTGACTTAAGTCTATTTTCTATCTTGCATACTTATCACCTACATGTCATTATAGGGCACGATTCATTTTATAAGAAACTGGAATATACCAAATGCAAATCTATTGCTGGATCATCATTATGGTAAATTTGTTGGCCTTGAATGTATCTATCCAGAAAATGACTATTGCGTGGTAGGTTATTAAATTATGATTTGAAGCATTATTAAAGCCTTTCATAAACTTAGCTAACGATTACTACGTAAATATGCTATCAATAGAAATATTTCGTTCTTGGCCTAATAAAACTATTGTATCCTCATTTCTGTTTACCATACTCTCAATTTGATTCTAACAATACTATTGTAGACCATTAGAGCAAACGGAACTTTGCAGCTATGGGCAATTCAGGAGCCTTCGCTTGATGCTACCTGCTTTATAGGATGCCAAGTAATGAATTGCTAACATAAGATATAAGAAATTAATATCATATTTCATATTAGGATAACATAACTGCTAAATTTTTTTTGTTGCTGTATACTCAGGCTAGTTGTTTGGTTTCATGCCCATCATCGAAAACGGTCACTATTGGAACAGAGAATGGCTATATCTTCATAGTTGATATTAATGAAATAAGATCGCCTAGAATTATCTATCGTAATCGTCTATTTCATTCCTGTATCACTAAATTAGCGTAAGAATTCTACATAACTGATAAATCATATAATTTCGATCGATCGGATTGCTTCATTAAACTGTCATACTAAATATTAAATCTGATTCCGATCTAGTCATGATGTACAAGGGCGATACCTCCTGGCTGGGTCTAATGATGGCAATTTATTCATCTGCAGTGCTCATGCTACATCGAAATTTCAAGTCTACGGCTATTTAGGTATTTCAATATGATTGACTAGCACCTTTTTACCGTAGTAACCCGGTCATCAATCGTTGTAATATTTAGTAAATATAAAATTCGATTGTCACTTAAATTAATGCTGATTATTTTCTTCTTTCTATTACAGCTATATCTGGCAATATTACTGAAATTACTACCTATACCGATGAAAATGATACAATTCAAGTAGCTGTTTTGCATAATGACAGCATGTTGACATATTTCAATCTTTCAGGTAAATTTATGGTTCTAAGCATTGATATCAATATTAGCCGTGTTATATCCTAGTGTTCTCTAAAGATCTGATGTGTTTGATAATAAATTTGGAAATTTTTTACTGATTAGGTTTAGATCATAATCAAGATGTCTTTGCGACTAAAAGTGGTCAAATTAAAGATACTGCAGTTAATCGAGTAGATTTCAAATTGACAAGTGCAATGAAAGGATTGCAGTTTACCGCTGCTAATACGCTTGTAGCATTTGATGGTAACTCCAAAGAATTAAAAGAAATTGATGTACAACGAGGAGATGGTCAAAAAGTAAGTTATTATCCTGTATTCTGCGTCTGGATATCTTCATGAAGTAATTTTAACTTATAATTATTTAGGTCAGATCTAGCTGGAAAATCAATCGAACATTTTCGTGTCATCAATTGCCTGGTGGTGGTGTTTTCATTTCTCGAAACGGCGATTTATTAATAACCTGGTCTCAGGATGGATGTGTTGCAGTTTGGTCATTGCCTTCCATGGTAAGTGGAGAATTTAAACGATCGATTATTCTAGATTTATAGATAATGTAGACTGACTCGAAATTTAGTTAGAAAGAGAGGAGTGATTGAAAAGACTACTTTTAAAATTAACATACCCTTAGATTAGTTGGCACAACGTAGGTTGTATTAAATTTGTAAAATCAAGCTAAATTCATCTTAATTTCTATCTGGGCTTCTAAGGAAAAAGTTGGTTGCTATTATTGCCATGATTACCACCGTGGTGGAGTAGCTGCTGCTATTATTACGGATGATTGCCAACATATCATTACGATTGGCGATTCCGATAGTTTATGTTCATGGTTATTAAAGTAAGGAGACGTTGATTGGTGTAATAATTTTATGCTAATATTTGTCACTGATCTAAACTTACAAAAATATTTATACATTAAATGATAATTATGATCTTATTCTATACAGCTATGGGAATTCCAAGAAAGGCGTAGGGACTGTAGAATCGCTGGAGTTAGAACGTCTGCAGCAAAATCAAATTATTTTAAAAATGGAAGAGTGGTGGGGTCCAGTTAGTGCAAGTGAGAGTGATTCGCCAGATTATCGAAGTCGTAGTGAAATGGGTCGGCAAAGTAGTGCAGATACGATTTATTGTACACCAACTCCAGTACCAACATCAGATCATAGTTGGCTGGAAAGATTAATTATGGAGGTAAAAATATTTATAATCTTAATTTCATTCTGCAAGTAATCTCCATAGTTATTAGCAAAAGATTCTATTATAGCCCAATTGAAGATGGAATATACTTTTGATGGATTCTGTTTTAGACTCAACGATCGGATGATAAAAAATATAGTGACGAAAAACGAGCAATTCGTGTTGCAATACGAGATTTGAAAAGAAAGGTAAGAAGTCTTCGCCTGATAGAGGTTTACTTATCATATTCTTCGTTACGACTCTTTGACAGTAGTCTGCGTTCATCATATTGTACAGTATGGTACTGCGTGTATAAAACATATAGAATTAGTTCTTGATACCGTTTTTCTAGCAAGTAACATCTAAAAATGTTGCCATTCTTTATATATCAGAATAGATATTTGAAAGTTTAAGAATTGAAATAAGTAATTTATGCTGCATATGATAGGTGAAAGAGCTAATCATTAATAATGAAAACATGCCCGAGATTGATCGATTACAAAATTATGAATTTACATTGGATGTTGAGGAAAGGCAAAGACTTATTGAAGAGTCGGATAAAGAAGTTGAAATGGTAATGAAGCATGATAGCGTCCAAGACTTGTTCTTGCATCAACTAAGACCGCCATCAGTTTTCTGTTTATACGCTATAAATTATAACTGCTAATTTCGCAAATTACGGATAATTCCGTAGGTAAGACAAGATATTAGATTAAAGAATGTAGCCAAAAAGTATCACCAGCAATTAATTAAAAGCGAGTGCTGGGATCAAATGGAAATACATGGGAAAGCAATACATGTTAGTATTATAACTTAATATAGCAAATTTCTATAAAAGATATGAAATTTAGATTTACTGAAATTGAAAATGAACTTATAAAGGGATAATAATATCATGATACATAATAATAGGCATTTAAATCCAATGTGGTGGTAAGCAATTATCCAATGAGGAAAAGAACGGAAACTGAATTAGCCGAAATTGCTTTTGTTAATTTACAACGTAAAATAGAAATTGCTGAAGCATCGGTAATTTACACTTTTTTTGAAGGCAAATTATTACAGTCTTGTAGCTCGATTTCATTACTTCCAGCAGTTGCATTGCTGTAATATTCTGGTACAATTTCATTTATTTTTCTTGCAGCTGCAAAAAGAAATTATTGGCTATTCAAGTAATAGCTTAACTGCAGAGGTAAGCACAATATAGCTATTTGTGAATTTTACTGGATATCTTAATTGAAATCATATGGAATCATAATATAGGCGGCTGAAAAAGCAGATGAGGAAGAAGTTAATGAAAACAATAAGGATGATTTACAGCATGAAGGTGATTCCGTTGCATTGCATGGCAGTCGGGCAATTGCTTATGGTGGAGGAAATCCACTTTTATATTCTCAATTTCAATTGCATATGGTGCAAGAAAAACGCGATCAAATAACTTTGATAAAGGTGGGTCAGATGCCGCATTAAAGCGAATAATCAGTGCAGTATTCATCGCAGTGATGGTTTAGTGGCATATATGTCATTTATCTGTAAAATTTGTGATGTAGTTATGACACGAAGGCAAGTAACACTACTTTCTTTTCTGCAAGATTACATCCTTATTATAATAATTCTAATAAATAGTTAATGATTAGTAAAAGTCATAATTATGATTTCTTAGATGTTTACACTTATTAAGATCAAATAGCACATTAATATCTAATAAATTAGGATTAAAGACATTTCACCGTAAATATCTATTCGGTAGCTTTGCCTGATACTATTTCTCAAGGGATAACCAGTCACAATTTCTTCGATTTGAATGGTGTTGCGTAGAATATTACAAAAAAAAATGAAGCAGTATAATACAGAATTAGCAATCATCTTTATTTTGTAGTCGAATCTTATCGTAATAGTTTTATGATGATTTTACAATATAGTGATACATAAATTTCAGTTTCTTGTATAAGCTATTTTAAAATTCATTGCATAGTTTTGCTATGGACTTTATGAATTATAAGATGCCACCGATCGTTTTGAAGTTTTACGATGATCTTATATTATAGTACAAGTTAATGCTGATATCATTACATAATTATACTATTGAATACTACTACGCAGGATACCATCTATTTTATTAAAATTTTATGATAATTTTACAATCTTATGTAAGTTTCAGTGCCTTGTACAAGCTAATGCTGAAATCATTGCATAATTTTACAATTGGATTCGACTATGCAGGATAGCATCTATTATATTAAAGCCAAATTTAATGAAGACTTCGAAGAAGTAATGAAATCGAAAGCAAGTGAAATCAAAAAGATACAGGAGAAGAACGTGCGAATGAGTAAAATAGTATCAGATTTAAAATTGAACGAAGAAATCTTTCAACCAGAAATGCATATTGATGAAAAACCTGAGGAGTTACTAAAAGTTTACGATCACGAGGTGAATTTCAGTAGCTGTATAAATCTTAGATATGTAATTTTTTAAAATTTTATTTATCCTGAAAAATACTAATGCGGTAAAGTCTTATCTATATTTATTCTGTTGGTTGCTTAGATTAAAGGCGAAAAGTATTTACCGCCAGAAGAAGTAGAAATAAGAGATCGAATCAAACGCGAAGAAGAAGCAAGAAAAGCTACTGAGGAAGGGCAAAATCCTAGAGATCGAGCTTTGCAACAGATGATGGGTGGAAGATTGGAAGCTAACCCAGAGGAGGACCTTTTCAAGGTTATTATATAAATCGTAATAACGATTGAATATTTTATAAAATTTATTTCAGGACTTAATTTCAATTTGATTTTTGATCAGTCAAAGTTACAATGAACTACAATACTAATTATTTTAGCTGTCATTGCGAAGTGCATTGATAATATTAATTTGATAGTTCTAAATCGATTTTTACATTTTGATTAGGAATTTGTTCGACCAGATTTCTTGAAAAAACCACCAGAACAAATGACTGATGAGGAGGCTCGAATGGCCAAAGAGATTGAAAAAAAAGAGAAATCTATTGTAGAAGAAAGAGAGAAATATAAAAAGGTTAGCACTTAAATTTAATTAAGCTAACCACTCAGCCTATGGATAAATTCTTCTAAAACTCCTTGTCTAGCTTTAGTTAGGGTATCTCTTTCGGTTACCAAATCAATGCTTTTCTTTTTCTATTGTATGAACATATAATTGTAATGACTTAATCACAAAGGTATACACGTTAACTATTTAAATTAGGCTTTGGAAACTGAATTAAAGAAATTACAAACTAATGTGACTTCCATTTGTGAAGCATTCGATGATCGAATTGCTCAACTATTTGAAAAGAAAGTAAATACGGATATGGTCATATGTCAGGTATAGCTAAAGATTTTCTGAATTTTATAAAGAAAATTTTTTCGAGAAGTTAATGCATTGCATTTCGTAATTTGTTGATTTATACTGTAGTTCTTAGTACAATTAATAAAATCTTTTCCTCTGAATATTTTAAAAAATGAAATTTATAGGAAGAATTGAAATGTTTGCGGTTATATTCGTCGCTATTAGAGGAAGATTCTATGGAAAGGAAAGAGTCTGAATTAAGTAAATTGCTGGAATACAAGAAACAACTGAAGGTAAATCATAATCCAAAGAACACTGCTCATATAAATATGATATGGTTGGTGTTTATCATCGCTTTTCATTATTTTTTTGATGAATATATATAATGTTTTCCATACGAATTTATTCTTTAGAATCAAACTCATGCCATGCTGACTGATGTTAAACACGAAGTTGATTTATTCCATGAAGAATATGATAAATATGTTAACGATGACAAGGTATATAGAAAAGAATTGTGGCGTCTCAAAGGGCTACTTAATTTTAATTTATATATTTCAATATTGAGAATTAGCTGCTTTAACTACTCTTCTATTAGTAATCATATAATCTTACCATATTATTTAGAACATGGATAAAGGATTTCGTAAAGAATTTGCTGATACTGAACCCTACTTGGATACATTGCATAAATTATTCCGTCGTCGACCTAGGTAAGTTAATATATTTAGAAATATTGTAATCTTAAAGATGATATTCTAATTTATATGCATTTTTAAATCAGGGGGCAAAAGAATTTAGTCAGGGTGTGCAATGATCCTCCAGTTGTTATGTCGCCTAGTACAAAAAATCCATATGCTCATCCACCAGGCTCACAGGGTGGAGGATTTGCATATTCTTCGGGCTTTTATAAAGCATTGGATGATTATGATGACATAACTCATATGCCACAAGGGTTAGATGTTCTGATATGGGAGCGTTTAACCGAATATCGTAGGAATAAAATTGAGATAGAGCAAGAGGTAATCTACTATAACTGAAGACTCTGATAAGTGTGCTAAAAACTATTGGTTAGCTGTCTGATGCTAATGCATATATTGATGGCGGCAATAGGTTAAGAGTAAAGCTTTGACGTTAGCCGAAATGGAAGAATTTTTGAAGAAGCGTGTTAAAGAAGATGATGACTTGAGAGAAGAGATTGAAAGTATCCTTAGAAGCCTAAAGAGGTACCGTATACTGCATAGGTCACTAATTGAAACATCGTAATCTGTAGAAATATCCTGATAGATTTACCGTATTACAGGGACTTTATTGCTATCATGAAATATAAACATGAACTATTTCATTTAAACTTTTATGTGATGTCAGGAATTAAAAAGTCGTTTGTATGGTTATATATTGCAATACATTGAAAGTAAATCATTTTCTAAAATTTTCACAGAATTAAAGATGAGAAAGTAAAGTTCATGATCAATATTTCAATTCAGTTCTTATTAAAGCAAGGCCAGGTAGCTCATTTTGACTTACTTTATTACTTAGTAGTGATACCATTTTTTTTATAAACAGATTATTTATTAAATATCTTTGAATATCTTCACATGATTTAGGTTGAAGTTTATAGCGATGATTTTGTCCCTGATTATTCTGATAGTATCTTGATTCATCGATCTGTAATTGAAGATTTAAATGCAACTATTCGTGTAAGCTTAAATTTACAGAAAAGTTTTTTATTATATTAATGTAACTTCTTAGCTCTTTGCATACTTATAAATTAAAGTCTTATATAACAATTTCGAATTTTACGTTAAAATAGCTCTTAGGTGAGGCTAAGGTTAGCATTATGAATGACTGTAAGAACTTTAGAAAGAATATCCATTCGTTGGAGTGGTACGTTTGCAATCAATGTTACTGGTATTAATGGCTAGTTGATAAACATTAGCTGAATGCACTTTCATTTAAAATTTTAGGGAACATAAACAGATGAAAATGCAAATTGAAGATTTGCATACTAAAACCAAGGATATTCAACTTTTGCGTGTTACAAAGGAGTTGCAACAAGTAATAAATATAAAATGACTTTTAATAAAATAGAATTGTTAACTAAAGGCATTAAATATTCCACTATATCTATTTAGTATCTTGGTGACGAGGATTATCAGCAAATTCATCAGCATGAGATCCAGATGCTGGAAAATACTATAGCAAAATATCATCATGTAAGTTGTGAATTGGAAATTTTACTAGGGTAATAGGGATAACACTATCTATCTTAGGTTAAATGACCTCCACATATATTGCGAGTTGCGTTGGTGTAACATTTAAAGCATGATTGAAGGGTTTAACTATCTGAATTTTTTTTAAATGCCACGAATAGGCTCATGAGCAAACAATAAAAGAGCGTAAACGAATGTTTACTCGCTTACAAAAATTAGTCAAAGCCAAGCGTTCCGAAAATGATTCGGTCACTAATCAACTAGACGAATTATCGCTTTCCTTGACAGAGAAGAAATCAATCTTCGATGTTAATGGTAAGTAAATTATTCTTTATTACGAATTAGCAATTTTAGGAAATAAACAGTATAATGTTGACAATAAAATTTTATATTTGATTAAAATTAGCTGGAGGTGATATTGAAATCACACGTGAGAAACGCAGGAAAGAAATCACAACTAGGCGCAAATTAGTCGATGTTGCTAAAATTCAAGCTCAAGAAGTTGCTGTCTTAAGGGCTGAAGTGGAGAGGCTGCGCATGAAAACTTTCCCAGCATTGGTTCAAATAGATCATTAATGGATATCGGGAAATATTCCTACATTATACTGTATATGACTTCTCCGCTTGAAAAGGCGAAATTTACTGTTGTTAATTAGTTACACAGATCCAATATCCTGTTACTCTTCCAGGCGCATTAAATCTTGTATTATAATTAAGAATTATTCATATGTATAGTATAAAAATTCAGTAATACGCAATCTACTTCTATATTAAGGCTAATAGTTAACTGGATCAATATCTGTTGACTAGTAGTTATAAGTATTGCTGACATTTTACATTATTTTGGGCTTTGGTGCGCTGATTTAATGTCATTTTCCATCACTATAATTCTTATTAAGTAAATTTACATGGATTGTGTGCAGCAGCATAGCTTAGCCGACTCATAGAAAATATGAGCTATTTAAAATAGTGAATAAAACAAGCTTTAGTATAATTTAAGCAATATACTAGTATTTTCGTAATTTTTTCAATCAATCGACGAATCTTTTTGAAACACTGATATGATGATCATTTTACTAACTCAATAAAGGGAAAAAAGTAATTTTGATGATCGTTTGGTACTTTCTGAGTAATTGATACAATTTTGCAGCCATCCGCTCGCTACCATACATTACAACTACTTCTCATAAAGCTAATAAGTTTTAAAGTTGTCACAGTACTTCTCATAGCATGATATTTATAGCTCAAAGTCTTGGGCTACAAGTAAGTAAGACACATCGATTTATTACCTTAAATTAATAAATGCATCCGATATTTAGTAGTGCAGTATGATTGATACATGATTCTTTGATGTTTATTGATAAATATAATTGAACTCTTCTTGCTTTAACCAGGTAACTGCAATGAAAACTAAAACTAATGCTATCGTGTAGTACGTATTATCGTCGCTAGAATTGAACGGTATTCTGAGTCATCCAATGATTTGGTGCAACAAATCACATATTTTAAGCCAAAACATGCAAGAGTAATAGAATAGACACTAGTACTATGCCTTGCGCTTATAAATGCGCTTGGCAAATACATGAAGTGCTTTAGCTAAATCCTGATTGGCAATTTTGTTTATGCCTTCAGATAGAGTTGTATAACTCTGCTCTTCATAATCATTATACCTCTGCTTGAGATTTAGCTCATTATATAGGTCTTTGACTTTTTGCACTGCTACTTGATCATTTTTTGCATAATTATCCTATTAATTTAAAAAAAATTGAAGGGTTATACCGTGAAAAAACGGATGCTTTGTAAGGAACAAGAGTGTTTGATTTTTACTTCAATTTGAGTTACAAAGATGACAACCTGTAAGACTTTTTTCTGTTCTTCTGATGCAATGGACAGTGCTTGTACAACCAACCAAGAACATTTATTGTCTTCAATATCAGTACCAATTTTACCGGTTATTTTCGGATCTCCAAAGCAGTCAAGAAAGTCGTCCTGTAAAATTGATAGATATTATATTGGACTTTATTTAATGCATGCAACAATCGGCGAAATGTTGATGTCATTCAAGATATACACCAGGCTACGAAAATAATACTAAGCAGAAGCTATAACAAAAGCAAACCTGAATTTGGAAATATTCTCCCATCTGCATTAGAACTTGACGAGCATCTTGATAATCGACTTCGCTATTGTTCTTTGTCTAGAGTGATGTATTCAATAAATTTTATGGCATGATTACTAATAATGCAGAAAAAAGTTGGCCGAAAGAACTATTGTTGTGAGCTTACCATGGTCATAGCTAATGCAACAGGTAAATAAAAGGAATAAATTGCAGTTTTATACTTTACAATTGCCCTATACCTGAAAATAGGTTAAATGAAAAAATTAATTACTTATACTGGTATAAATCAATTAATTGTTGTATTACATATTACTGCCAGCCAGCCAGCCAGCCAGCAGTAATAAATGATTTAATTTTTGAATGCAATATTGATTGTAATGCGGTCAGGGTAAAAAGATATATATTTTGGGTTAAAAATGCGTTAAAATTTACATAAGTTATTTAGTTACTCATTAATTATAAAAAGAATGTATGAGAGAAGCATCAGTAATAAATCAAGGCTCAAAGGTATAGTAACTGTATAGATCAAATTCTCAATTGTACTGTAGTATTGCAATAAGAATGACTACGTGGTTTCATGATACTTGATGCAATCAATTAATCGTAAATGACTTTTAAGCAGCTATACCTTTCGATTGAAAATCTAGAAAAATCTACATAGCTGGGTGCTGTAATTAAATCAAGAGTCTGTCCAACTTCTGTATCGTAGGTTGTCTGATGAAGGAAAGGTATAATAGTTAGGTTCGGTAGAGTAAATTTTTTAAGCTTCATTTTATCTACTACGTAGAAACTAACTTCATGCATTAAATCCAGAAGATCCGCATAATAAGGTTGACTACGAAAGTATTTCTTGAGTAACTTATAGATACATGATTCGATCATGAAGGAATCGTTGATAGCAATTGTACCAATTTCAGGCTAGAGAGAAAATTTAATAAATAATTACTTTCCGATTATAAGTACGGAGAGTTATAAATAAAATATTACTAGAATGATATAGGAATCCTATATTTCCAACTCTTACATTCCTAAACCAGCATGGCTGACCACGACGTGTAACTGAATCATCCATAATATCGTCAGCAACAAGAAAAAATGCTTGTAACTGTCAATGAAAAGGGATATGTGATTCTTAAAGCTTCTTTAAAAGATGACTATAAATACTGTACTTATTGATAGCCAAGACTTTGGAGAATGAAATAAAGTTTATACTTCAATGCTGAATGCAAATACGACTAGAGAGGTATTGCAGATCATTAATTAATAGCTGTTGCATTTTCAGTGTTATTGTACTTACGAATTCCACACACCATCCTAGTATTAAGGCTCCCTTAATATCTTCATCGGATAGTTCTTGCGGAGCAACTAGTAACCTTGCCGTAGCAATAACTGATAGTCCACGATTGCGTTTGCCTAAGATAATAGTCAGGACAAGCCATGAAGCCGACAGAATTATACACTACTTACTTGATTATCATAGCTATATTACTAAAGTACAATCTTTAAAACTCTACGATGGAATAAAGCTATCGCCAAGATAGTTCACATTGATTGATTGAATTGTAAATAAACGATAGATTATATAAAACTACCAAATTATGACAATCGATTATATAAACCACTCGATGTTTACTCAATTTAAAAACGTGTCTATCATTACACAGTACGTAATCATTGATAACCTATTTTGAAAGGCATAGTACTGATACTATCTATCCGAGCAATACGATATACTGTATGTGGACTTATTTAGTTGACTTTACCATTTACCGAGAGTCATAGAGGTCAATGGAGATGTTACATTACTATATAGTAATAGACTTTGATGACATTTGGATTGGTTCATGTATTAATAATGTTGTAAAACTGGCTTACCTCCAGGGACATTGCACTCTAGCGACTGTCATCGATCCCAGGGTAAGACAAAATTAAGTTAAAATATCAATATAATAGATAAATATTAGTAATAGAAAGTATCATAATCCTCTATTTTCTATTACAATAGTAAAAATAGACAGCATGAGAGAAGTTGCTAAGATATGAGCAAGGTTGTAGGCAACAAAGTCCTACTGTAGTATATCGTCATTTGTGTACAACGATTGCAAGCAAAATTGTATACTCAGAGTAATATCGCCTACAAGATTGCTTTAACGGATATAATAATATTTTAATGTTGTGAGATAAACTGCTGATCCATTGCTAAGATCAGACTTAGTGCGAAAGAAGCAATGTCGTGCTAGGTTACTATTGCATACAAGTGCTTGTTGAAAAGTACTTTATACAAGTACTGTATACTTGTGCTTATTATCGTCTACATACATTGCCTAGATTGGAGAAAATGCTCAGGCTGCTCAGCAGCCAAGTTATACTAAATCATTGTTTAGTATTACTGTATACGAATACTATATACGAGTATATCCGTCGTTTGCAAGTGTTAGAGACTATGTGCATAGACAATGTTTGATGAGAATTTTTACTCTAGTGTAGCTTGTTTTTCCACTTGTCATTGCCAATGTGCGAGCACTTGTAACTTGATTCTCTTTCCTTGAACCATTTCTTATATATAAATATCCTATCTATTCGTACTCGATAGAGCTCCATGGGCTGTATAGAAAGTCCTTAGTCAAATCCATTATCCTACATTGCTCTATATCTTCCAATTTCTCTCAGTCAACTATCCTTGCTATCTTAGCGGAAAAATCCATTCAAAGCAACTTATGGTAAGACAAGACTACAGTACCTTTTTCATCCATTGAATTGCATCGACAGTTTGATCATTAGCTAGACCATCTTCAGTTAATTCGGTGACGAGTTGTGGAAAGAGCTGGTCGAATAAAGTAGCATCATTATCGCCTAATTTTGGCTTTTTAGCATCGGCCATTTTGCTCTGTGAAATGGAAAATTCTCAATGATTTGCTTGGATGAAAGTGATCAAGGTGACGCTGGTTGACCTCCTAATGACGTGACCCGCCTCGACCTGACACCCGCCCTTGAAGACGATTGTCATCGACGATAGGCCAGGGTTTTATTCGGCTCAATTCTTGCAGTCTGCCAAGCGGAGAAGATCTTGCTGTACCGTATATTAAAGCTGTATCGTTTAGCTAAGTTTTGCGCTACTATGATCAGTGCGTAATCCAGTGGCAGATTAGTAGCTGTACTGCGCAGTCCACATGGTATGACGATCTGCCGCAGATGATGCGTCAGTTCGGGTCAGTGCTGTCAGCATCCGATAGGGGGGGGGGGGGGGGGCAAACTCTTTGCTGGTGTAAAATAGATGTCACCACAAAGGCTTGTAAAAGCAAAGGCTACTCGAGCAACAATATTGACCACTTATCCAGCGTCTCCTTTACTCTCTCTCTTACCAGCCACTACGAACGGTTCTACAGTACTGTAGAGACAATGACGAGGCTGATACTTTCTACTCCGTTCCTACAGTACCTTTAGGAGTGGAGACGGTGGAAAAAGGACAACATTTTGACTTGAGTAGCCGCTTGGAAAAGGGGGTACTGTATATTGTATAGTATTATTGTACTAATCGCAGCTTTGACTGGCGACATCTTTCGGAAATACAGTACAGTAAATCACTACATTGCTGTGCTACAGTGTGTACTGTACTGACCTGACTGTACACTGTACGGACAATCAGGCCGAACGAATGCAATCCAAAATTTGCCCCATACTTGAAGTAATTTACACCGCCGTATAAAAACTTGAAAATTTTACTTCCCAGTTCAGATCCTTCTGAGTTCATACTCGCGTGATGAGTAGCATCATCACTCGCTCATGAGTGAGACGTGCCAGCTCCGTTTCGTTACGCATATGGCACGTGCTACGTCTGACAAAAACAATAAGTAATTTACTTCCTGTAGGTCACTTTTTATTACTTTTTGACTGGATTATCCCATTTGTAGAGCTTTCACTTCAGTAAACATCCAGTGTTTGCTATTTACTTTGATTTTAAGAGAAGAAACAGCTTCTCATATCAAGTTGTTAACAAAAATTGGACACCATAGTGCCTAACGATACACACAGTGCTGTACTACGCCTTTTCATTCAGCTTTCGTGGTCGCTCAACCAAGCGTTAAAGGGGTAGCTTTCCAGCTCATTTTGGACGCTCTTTGAAGACGAAAGAAGAGTTCATATCAATTCCAAGTGAAGGGATGAAATCAACTTAAAAATGCTCGTGATTCTACTACCGTATATACCTAATTATATAAATAGTGCTCGCAACAAATGCGAACGTACTTTTGCAACAGCATGCAAGCCAATCGATGATTTCCATACAACAATAATTTTAACCTTCCAACCTCATCACGACTTGAGGAGAGGAGAATACTTTCCCATCAAAGGGATGCCAAAGCATGGCAGGCTTTTGTAACAGGAATCTTTACAGTCGTGCTGGAATATGGTTTAATAAATTCAACTACAAACGTAGTGGATAAAATTTTTATTATCATCTGGTCAAGAAATAGAAAGGCCTTCAAATCTTGTTTTGTTGTTAAATGACATACGTTAGTGACGGGATATAAAGTTTAGTGCAGTATTAAGAGAATTAATCATACCCTTACACATGCACTCGTATGTATCAACTTATATCGCGTTCGCTAAAATAGATATGAATGCGATCTATTCTATCTTCAATAATTCGTTCGGAATAAAGTATATAATCCATTAGACGGCGATCATCTACTCGTAAACCGGTATACAACTGACGTTGAACGAACACTTCATAAGTGGTCCAAACATTAAAATAGCCGGTGTTAATTTGTATTACAAACGGAAACAAAATAGAAACAGTAACAACGTCATACCATTTATAAAGGTCTTCCATTAGTTGCTATTACTTTACTACTTGGAGCGCCTTCTATATCTGGTCTATTCGTCTTTTATAGCGCATAAAGATAATTTTTAAATTAAATGAATAGATCATGTAGGCCTCTACGGGTTACATCGCACAAATGATATTAGATCAGTCTGTAAATATTGAATCATTGTAGAAAGGTTACGTCTTCAGAGAGTGATGAATTCTCAACTATCTTTTGTTGTAATTACCTTGATGTAATGAACAAACTATAACAAATACAAATAGATATAGTGAATAATATTTAAATAGTTTCAGACAGTATTTCGCTACCAATTGCCAGGTAGACTGTTCACCTTTCTATTATAAGTTAAAATTCAAACAAAGAAGATCAATTACCACAAATTTAGGCTATATCACGAAAATTCTAATATTAAGACAACTACACCAGATACATCGTACACGAATTGTAATATAACTAAGTTCAGTAGAATTGATAGCTACACATATTTGCACATATATTAATCTTACCGATGCAACATAATCCATTAGTACCAGTAGAAACGTTAGCACAAGAAAGGGAAGAATGATAGGCTATAGTAAAAAGCATTGAATCTGGTGTTATTAGCTATTAATAGGCAAACTATCTTCAAAGATAAACAAAATACGATAAAAATAGCAACAACGTTTTTTCCCAGAATAGAAAAGATATCCTTCTGGAGCAACCACTTAACTCAATAGCTCATTAATCGAACGATAAACATCAACTTATCTCGAACGTTAATTACAAAAAAACAGCTGCACCTGTACGCATAATCTGTATGTTTTAGTCACCTAGTTGATACTAACTATTTACAAATGATGTAATGTCATCTTTATCTTCTGTAACTAATAGACAATAGCATCGTTTATACAACTATAATAAGTGCAGCTGAAAATTTTCTAAGACTAGAAATGTACAAATAGTGAAATGCTAGACGGTAAACCAGTGATAAAAAAAATTCCTTTGATCACAGGTATGCAGATGTACTGTATACGCGCATATATCAAGTTACAAACAACACCCCGAAGATATATTCTAAAATGGAGCAAAATGATACTCAAATAGTATCTTGTTTAGCCGTTCAAAATCCAGGATAGGCACGTAGATTAGAAAAGACTGTCTTATTTCAAATTAAAGTTCATAATCTATACATACAGCTTATACTTTGAATAATCAAGTTTTGAAATAAGACATACTGTAGGTATTAATTTAAGCTTACACCGATATCTTATTTGAGGTGAAAAATATTGAACGAGTCCTCTCAACTTTTGAATGCTGTATATTTTAATAACTTGGAAATAAGGTTATTTAAATTAAGGTATCTGAAAAATCGAGCAAATGACCACAATATTTCAGTTTACAGTAGTGGACATTTTGTAGAATAGCAATTTTCCTCTACAAATGTCAATACTTTAAGCTAAACTTGGTGGGTAGTCATGGACTTGATTTTGGGGATGAACTTGTAAGCAGTTTCAGTAAAAGAAGAGGAATAGAATAATATTTTGCTTTTACTACAGCTAATCAACTACATCAATAGAGACTATTTTATGATACGATATCAGAGCTAGATGTTGTCAGAAATGACCACACACCACAGCTGGTAGTAACAAGCAGAACTCACACAATTTTTCGAGGAATATAAAACTTAAGAAAGATAATATTGGAATCAAATTTAGCATTGAAATACGAACATCAGTGACTCTAAGAAATGGAGAATTATTGAGGTAGATATCTATTGCATTAATATCTAATCGATCCAACCTGGTAGGATTGATACCCTTCAGGTATACTCGGACTGCATTATTACGGCCTTTATAATCAAGGAGTAATTTACTGTCTAGAATGCTGTACCTCGATCTAATTGGATGTAGTTAACGCAATGATCAATCAGATATTGCGGCTGATGCAATGCATCCTACTATCATCGTGCAATAAAGATGGCATGATGATGAAGCTATCAAGTTGTATTCTTACCTTATCTAAATAGTGTTGTAAGAAATTATCAAAATAATGCAACTTGACCAATGCGACGAGGCATGCAGTACCCACTATCAGACAGACATGAATCAAGCCAGTCCAAGGCAAAGCAAAAGATGCTGATGATTTTCTCTTCATCTCTAGCCATTGATCATGAATAGAACTCGGTGATTCTTTAGTAACTGTATCATGGCTAACATTGCCAGTACCATTATTATCTTGAGTTAAATTTGGAATTTCATTTTGGCTTTGATTCAATTTATCTTGCTGTAATAAATCAGTTGCCTTGGATGCAACGTCAGCTGATGAATGACTCTTACCAGCAGGTTGAGTGATATGATCGCATGCAGTCGACGGTTTTTCACCCCCTAATATAAAATTTAATCGATTGCTTGCATTTGCTAGTATTTTTCGCCTTCTCGATTGGGGATTTATGGGCTGTCTCTTTTCAATACGTTGGTCAATATTCAAATCGGCATTAGTTGCCATTCTTTTGTCGACTTCTATTGATTTCAAATGAAGTTTACCATGGAGGAGCTTTTAGCTTTAGCAGTGATTAGCAGGAGGTCAGGTAATCACGACAGTACTGGTACAGTACGGTACAGTATTCTACAGTACTGTACCAGTACAGTAGAAGAAGCAAAAATTGACTGTACTGTACTGTACACTGTACACTGTACTGTACAGTCATACAGTACTGTAGAATGGTAGCAGTCGTGGACTACTGGAAGGATGGATCGGGGCAAGAAATGTTGAAGCCTAGATGACGGTAAGTAAAAGTAAAAAAGTTTTCTGTTAGCGGTCCATGGCTCGATGTAGGTCTTTTTCTGGTAGTCCATGGCTGTATTTTAACAGTAGATTGTCATGTCTCTCTCGAAGGGTCTCTAGTGTACACTACGTCAGATTTATTTTCAAATGGGCTGCTGTATCTGCAGTGTATAAGATGTCATACTGAATCATTACCCGATGACATATCCCAAAATGCCGCTGAAACGGCTCTATCCCTATATTATACTTGTCTAAGTAAATTTGCCAAGTTTAAAAGAAATGAACTAAGATCTTGGAACAACGGTGGCCCATAATTTTGGCCCACCGTATGGAAGAGAGTATATCAAGGCAAAAACAATCTTTTTCCTACTCTACCTCTACGTTTCTGACAGCGTACTGCAGAAATGCGACAGTGGCACCGACTATACCATTAGTGATCTACCATGGTACTTATGCTACTTACGGTAGTACATACCAGCAATTAATGGTACTAGTAGCATCCACTCTCCACTCAAAATGGGTGCGTCCGATGGACGATCGCCTGGTCGCCATAACGACAACCAACCGTCCTCCGTTAAGAAAGAGAGGTAATTAATCAGAGTGAGCTGTTGTCCAAAGCTCACTATCAAACAGGCTAAAATCGCAGTAAGTTGAATCATGTCGGCAATAATGGAACGATTTCAATCACTTAGTAAAGGGGAAAAAATGGCTTTATGTGCCGTTGGTGGCGCTACTTTAGCTTATGTACTTTATAAATGGTATCAGCGGCCAACAACAAGTCATGAAGAAGAATTGAAAGAAACTGAGGAAATTGAGGAAGCTACCGCGGAGTTTGATGAATACCGCAAAGGGAATTCCAACAAAGTTTTAGCGCTAGGTTTACCGGCTAGTGGTAAGAGTAGCATGGTTGCTAGATTCATTTATGATGAAGCAAAAACCGAATATGAACCAACCAATGGTTTCAACATTAAAAATATGTCCATGGATGGTAAAACTGTCGAAATTTGGGAAAGTACGTAAGTTACGTGGTAACCATATCACGTTGACTAAATATATATACGATTGCATTAATTTTTTTATGAAATTAAGACTTCTATCTATTAATGAAAGAATGCATTAAGCCATACGCTTATCACTAATAGTATTAGATAAAATATTATTGCTAAAGAATGTGGAACTGTTTTCAGACATCGATTTAATCCAGACAGTACTAGGCATTCAATCTAGTAGATTCCTTCCTTTATATGTCATCACGATTAATATTAATACACTTAACACGCAGATCCGTATCAACAAAGGGAGAATTTTTTTAAAATAGAATGAAGATGGTAATCTATTTACTATTGGATCACAATGCATATCACGTTTCTTTAGAATCGGATTATTAATTCAAACTACTTACTTCAAATTCGTATGTAACCGTTAGTAAATGATATTCTATTACACTTCTCCTATGACAATAAAAACAAAAAAATACTGCTCCATTAGGTGAATTAATTATTTACATGTGCACTGACTTAAATCATGATATTAACCTACGCGCCCCAATTGATACTTTCTATAATTGATTTTAACTTCATCATACTATCGTTTATAACGATAATTATAATTAATAAATGGACTTAAAGTAGATTCTTACTAGAACAAAAGATTATAAATTTCTGATCTTAAGCATCGATATATCTCTTTATATTTTCTATTTTAGTCGGTGGGAGTATGTCAAAATACTGGTATACATATTTACCTGGCACTGGTGTTCTGGTATTTGTAATTGATGCTTCAGATTCATCAAACTTTCCAGCTGTTCGCCTAGAATTACAAAAATTATTTGACAACGATGGCTTAAAATTAGAAAAAACGAAATTTGTTCTGTTACTAAATAAACAAGATCTAACGGGAGGCAGCTTGGACAAGGACACTATCAATAGTATCTTGCCTAATGAATCTTGCATGAAAGATCATGTTGTCAAGATAGTACAAACATCACTATTGCAAGCCACTGTGGATGAATTCAACACCATTAAGAATACAGTATTAGAATTACTATACCAGTGATTTTGTTATTATACATTTTATTTAGCTATAAAATAAGGAAACCTGAAAAGTAATTTTAATGATACCCTCTTCATAAATAGCATTCCTTTTTTTACAGACTGATACTTCCATCTTAATAGACATGATGATAGTGATTTCGATTTTTTTCATGTATGTATACACCACTAACATGTAGATTGAATCATATCTGATTTACATTATTGGCATTAGTTTCGCAGTTTGGTGTTGAAGATATAGTCAACCTCTGTATTATAATTTTATACGGTTATGATCTGATCAGCAGTACGGTAGTCGTCATCTGGTTTAGGATTTTGGAATCACAAATTCGTATCATGCTTGTGGAAATTTCGTGACTAACTGTAAACCAAATTAGCTGCATTAACCAGATGCAACTTTATTGTAACATCATTTTCTATAGTGTGATACACGTAGTATTCAACATAGCTATCATAGTTTGTTCGCAAGTCTATTGTTCTATAATTGCATTTTGCTATTCTTCGTTAACGATATAAGCGCGACCTGCTTGCAAAAATTGATATGAACTAAAAATATGCCAGTAGTAGCATAATAATTATATTTATTACTATTAATTGTAACTAATGAGTAATTATATGAGTATGATTCGACGTCTTTCATCTTTAATAAACATGTGATCACGTAAACGATAAATATTAAGAAAAACTAGTAATTAAAACTGCTATGCTTGATAGATATCAAAACTCAGAGCGTAGATTAAATACGTGAGAGACTCGTATTTCCTTTGCAATTATTTAAGAGGAATTATGAGCTTCGTACTAATCTAGTTTCATTTTTATGGATGCCTAATGTGTGAAAAATTTTAACTGTAACAAGATATATAAGAAATGAAATTACTTTTGCGGCAGAAAGCAAAGATTTAGTACTAACATCCTTAAACTAGGTCTTAGTTGAATAAATAAATTCGAATAATTTGATATTACATCTCGTAAACTTCGTTCTAGTAATATATCACTCCAAAACTTATGTAGAGAGGTTATACATATCTATCGAGATGTTTGTACTGTCATCAATTAACGTTCATAGTTTTAAAAGAGGTAATGTTAATCAATAGATCAAAAAGTTCGTACTATCCATGCAGAACTGAACTTTAATAGCACTGAAACGTTTAAAAATAAAATTGATAGTTAATACTAATATTCTACAAAAATGCTTTGATTTTAAGATAAAGTCAAAGTATCTACTTTGATTTCTTGTTCAACGTTGAAACAGATTGATATCGACGTAACTAAGATCCTGAGCGAGAGAATAAAATCTATTCTAACATTTCCAACAAGTTACTATTAAATTTGTTGTTTAGTTACTGATTTCGAATAAATCACTCACGTCAGTAGATTATTATTGTAGGCATAAACTAAGTTCATCCATATAGTGTATTTTATAGAATTTGCTAATATATTCATAGATAGTCTATCAAGAATATTTGGATTTGTAAGGTTACTATATTAGGTAAAAGTAATCGAAAAAATTTATCTTTCAAACAAATTTAGCTACTAAAATGTCAACGTACTATAGCAGTAAACGTTGATGCATTCAACGATTTTATTACTGTTTAATTGAAACCGTTAGCATGCGTACATAATCAGTAAATGTACGATATAAATTTAACAAACAAACTACGGTATCTATCTTACGAAATCTTAAATTTAGGTTTAGGTGCAGACAGTTTCATATCATGATTGCTTCATGTTATTGCTAATTATGTCTAATTTCATTAACATTATGTGATTAGTACAAAATATGAAATAATGGTAAACTAAGAAACCAGAAAGCTCTTCTAGTAATGTCTTATAATGAATCCAGTTGGCCACTTATAGGTTTATCAAAATTGACTAACTACAATTTGCTATTCATTGAAAATAATTAATTCCTACTTACCCCATGAAGCATTTTGTATGCAGTATTCAGTAAGAGTAAGGGTAGATTGATATTCTTTAGTAACTTTAGCTACTACGATGACTGAATGCATAAATTAATTTATAAGATACCATAGGTGTTATATCAGAAAAGAATTTAAGCTATTATCTTCTATGAATTTTATATTATGAATAAGTTATCCAGCATGGTTATTATATCTTAAACCGTATTAATACTCTTAATTAGATCTGAAGCAGATATTTTATGGTAGAATTCAATAAAATAATTAAGAACAATTAGTTACAGGCGTATCATCTTAGACATGTATTAACGAATAGAAATTATTTTAAATATATTGCAAATATATTACATCATGTCTTTGTAGAGGCGCTATAGAGGATCTCTAGTATGGTGCGGATACGACTTAATTCCATAAAAAATTCAAAACAATTAGTTATAGATAGATGATTTTATACTAGTATTAACGAATAAAAATTACTTTAAATAATGTAAGCAATCTAGGTGGCGTGTATCGGTAGAGGTCCTTTACAAGACGCTATAGAAGATTTCTAGTGCCAAGTTGGTACCGAACAAATTTATTTCATTTCAACATGCAATTGCAATGTTGGTATATAGTAGCTAGTATCAGTGATAATATGATTAGCTGCATGACATTTTTATCGTATTGTATATTATCAGGAGTCTGTGCTACACTATTAGTGTACAGTATATACTAGAACAAGTATTGAAGCTTTATTTTGCATCAAACTAATTTGATTATGCAAGTAGTGTTTGCATGTGTAGATGAATTACGTAGTCGGCCAACCTGAATAACCATTTCAATAATTATAATAGCTATTAAAATCAATGGAAGCGTACTAGTTAAGCTCAGAAATCCTTTTTATAATTTGACATGTGTTTCTTTCCTAATTTTATTATTAGCTCATTTATTTAGCTAATGATCTTATCTTTACTTTTCAAGTATGCTTGATACAATCACCATAAAATGCTAATTGGAGAATAATATTGCTTCTATTTTAATTTAAAGTATATTATGAAATTTAGGTATAAGTAAGTGCAGATAAAATCATTGGTATCTTAGTTGATTTGAATTTCGCGATATGCACATCGATCAACTCAATAGATACAGTTAATTCGATAGATTAGAATGTGGATTTCACTCATAAATTGACGTCAGTCTAATACTATGATATACTTATTAATTCTGATTCGTGCGTTAAAATTCAATTCATTTCATATATTATTACTATAAAAAATCTCATAGTTTCAGGCTTATTGTATTGATAAACCACAAATTGACGATTAATCAACAAATTTTCGCATTTCTTTGTAATCATGTGATACCTCTGACTGATCTATAAAGCAAGACACCTAATAAAACTTCACAATTTTGGGATCAGGAACATAAAACTTTCATTAAATACTTGGATACAATGTTAAAGTGTTTTCTCCGTAAATAATTAGAATATATCCTAGCCCAAACCAACTAAAAGTATCTATGTCACATGATTAAAACTATTATAGCTAATTCTATTTGATCGACAAAGCAAATTAATAATCAATAGATTGTGTTTGGTTCTGAATAACTAGAGAATATTATTACAATTTATTTATTCTGTATGTAGCTGATATCAAGCGTCCTTTACGTCTCCATGGTAACGCAGTCACTTACTGAGATACATTAAGCATCGATCATCTTGGCTCTTGGCCTGCTCAAATTGCAGTTTATCATTTCCAAACAGGATTTGATAAATACATTTGGCTTGGAAAGTGACTTTACCACAATTATTATTCTCCCAGTAATCGTGCAATTTGCCGTACATAATTATTAACAGCGCTATAATAATTAATTTTAATTGAAGATATCATCTTGAAATCTTATCTTCTGGTAAGTCTGTTAAAAAGGATTTACTTCTAAATAGAAATCAGCCCATTAGGCAATCAGTACGAATTATTTGGTAGCACCCTATTATAATCTATATTTCAAATTTTTATTTCTTTGGTCTAGGTCGGTTTTTCTCCGTTACCTCTCAAAGCATCACGAGTTATGTCTGATTAATTAAAAACCTTTAATATGTCAGTTTTTTAAGAATTGTAATCACAACATAAAGGACTAAGAAATCATCTCGTGGAATTAGAGTGACTGATATCGTCGATCAACTTGAATCGAGGAGACTTTAAATCACGATTGTTCGTTTTAAGTAGCAAGTAAGTTTGATTTTCTTAACTATTTAGCATAATTATACTGCTATTTCATTGCTTATAGAGATTAGATATGATACGTCTTATAGAGAAAGTACAGTGCATTTTAGGTGATCATATTCGTAATTTTCGATAGAGATTTAATTGCATACTTACCTGCGTCAATAGTAACCAGTTTAGAGAAATCATTGATGCAAAAGCTCTGCCATAAAAATTGATTTGTGTAACTATTAAGATTGATAATATGTCTATCTTTACGCTTAGAATGTTATTAAAAAGGCTAAAATTCATTTTATAACACGCTACCATTCCTGGCATAATATCAGCAGTAATACCTTTGCATTAAAACTAATTCTTTAGTCTTTAATTTACACGATATACGTGACGTGATTTAGATTAAAATAAACAATTACTAAGAAAGCGAAATGTAGCAATCATTTAAATGTATCGTTTTGATGGATATGTTAAGGTGATGAATATTTGTAAGATTGTTCATGCCTGTCTACTTATACACAATTTAGATTATTAAAAGGTTGAAATCTCGAAATGGATACCTGGTAAGTTGATTTATCTATATCAACTATATTTAAATTAGTATTCTAGCAAGATTATAGAATTATCTGATAATAATGCCGTTTTAATATTAATATTTACTACTCAATGGAATTCTTTGAATATTATCATAAAAAATTGAACGCTTTGCATCTACCTAGACATGATTCTAAATTCTACTTTTTATTCCGGAATACAGGAGACCAGTTACATGGGGTAACCAAGAACCATTAGTACCCATTAGTACGGCCGCCCTACGAGCTAAGCCAAGTCAGCGAATTCTAGCATTATCAGAGCCAAAACCTATCTACGTTGACGAAGCGACTCACTTATTAATGAGCATGGAGCGTTCAAAATCTGCACCTGCTACGTAAGTCGTTACCTAAGCATATCCACTTGCCTTGTTTAATACTATATAGTGACTAATACCAATATCACAATTATTGTTCTAACGTTTGATAAGATATGGACAAAAATAATTTGAGGCGAATTGATCATAGCATTAGTAAAAGCAGATGCTGCAGATTTAAAATCAAAATTTCGACTTAATTAACTCATTTAGATCGAATCTCCGTTACAAAGACCCAACTCCACGGATTATACAACTTGCAGAACCGAAGAAACCACTTGTACTTGAAGGTGCTGATAAGTAAGTAAATCGGTAATTTTGATTGCTTTTGTAAAGAAGGGCCATAGAAATGCGATTTTTATTAAATAGGGAGTTAACGTATCCTATCCTAATTTTAAGCGTAGTACTGCACACATCGATCAGGTTACATATCGAACGAGTTTCTCTGGAATAGCTAGATTCTAAAGTTAATTTTAGTCGATGCCAGCCTTGAAGATCATGATACTTTTCAATCACAATCTCGTGAAAATTTTCAGATAATAGTGCCATTTTATTGTAGCTCGAAATAAAAGCTAGTAACAGCGTTTTTATAACATCTCCGTTGATTGGTAAATTGAGGGTAAAAATAACCGTAAAGTACGGTATACGAGTACATCAGAGTTTTAAGAAAGGCTAGCTGTTTCCTAAATTAATTACAATTTCAATGCAAAGATTCTTTGCATGGATAATTTTTTGCATTAGATGCTAGCATTAGTAATTAATTACTTACAGAACATTTATAACTGGAAATATAAATAGTTTTTTACTATTATGGCTCTCTTTTACGTGATTTATTTAGTTCAATCCAAGTTCTAATCGTTGATGAGATCGACTAATATTTTATAATTCTAATTAACTGCAACGCTAAAATGTATTGCCAGGTCTATTATCACAATGATTAAGTACGGTAGTGGTTAGGAATTCATAAAATAAAATAAATATTTTTGCTCATTATTCATTGTTATTGCCTCTTTGACATTTAGAAAGTATCAACCATTTACGAGAGAGGGTGCAAGGTCGCCATTAACAGAAGAGAAATTGATAAGACTTAGTACACCAAGTACTTTAAATCGACGGTTTGAGCCCGATAGAACTAATATTACAGAAGTATCGAGGGCAGCCCTTTTTGGCAATATCCCTTTAAGTGTTGATCAATTATCTCAACCTAAAACCCATCGTCAAGATAACTGTAGAGATCCAGTTTGGGAAATCAGCAAGGCAACAAAGCATGCGAATCCATCATCACGTATTCGAGAACTAGCGCGACCAAAAATATTGCCGGAAGGATTTCAAATACAAAAAGTTGAACCATGGAAGCCTCTTTCGCGTTCATTAAGAGCTGTATGTACCAGGAGGACAAATGAATTAGCTCAACCTGTTCGACGCGATAGTATGTCTGATTGTTTATATGATCCTGAAGCTTTTACGGTTAAGAAAACAGCATTATTGGGGAAAGTACCCGATCGTATTGAGACTTTAGCTCAAAAGGCTTAAAAACGAAAGTATATCGTTACCTTGTTAAAATAAAGACTGAACATAAATGCTAATTAATTGGCCAACCATGGATGTCAACGTTTATTCAATCGTTGATACTGTAATGAAAATTGATTTTATAACGTCCCAACTTCATTAAATGTTATGTTTTTGATATATCACAGCTATGATAATAGCATGAAAATATTTTTGCAACGTTGAAAATAGTTATCTTGCCATACCAACGGTCTCATTAGCTAGATTGAAGACGAGATGCCTATTTATAGATGTAATAGAACTAGATAGTTGTGATAGATTTTATATTTATTGATCATGCGATGAAGATTTTAGCTTTCCAGTCTCATTCGTATATGTTCGTATTGTGACGTGGTACAAGTAATTTTACCTTCTATCTTCAAGCAACCTAGTATGAAATATCCTCATAAAATACTGATAGTTCTAATTATAATATAAAGACTCGATTATTTTAGATACATGTGGTTAGAAAAGCCAATCTATCTAGCCTATTTTTTTAGATATCTTAAAATGAGAAATGACTTAAAATCTTTAAATGGAATATTTATGCATTCGTCATTGCGCTAATGTGACTGGCGATATAATTTTCTATTCCGACAGCCTATGAAAATTTTAGTTGATGTGATTAATTCATATAGATCATATTTACATCTACTTAACTGAGAAGCTGTAATTGATTTTATAATACAAACTTGAACGATTCATCGTTATGACACTTTAAAAAAATGAATAATAATAAACAGAATCGACATACTAATATTTAGCTATAACATTGAACTGCGGATACACCAATCAATATCACAGGAATTATTTTAATACTTCAATAACTATTTTTACGAACGCATTAATGCATATATGCTTACTTCTATAACCCGTAGTGTAATATCATTCATTAGTAGGATTCTATATATATAATTAATAATTTAATTGAGCATAACCCTTGAATTAGATATTGCTGAATCATAATTATTATTAACGATACGAGAACTTTCATGATTATCCTTTCAGCTATGCACGTATTATTATTATAGACTTTTAAAAGTACGGAATGACTGAATAAATTGAGATTTGGGGCTACAAAGTTTGTTAATATACTGTACTATCCATTAGAATTTTTGCATAAAATAAATTGCCTGAATAATAAGGCATTTTATCATCGATATTTGGCCTAAGTATATGCTACTATGCTGATAATCTATGAATGGGACTTGAACTATACACTTAAAAGTCATTTATCCTCGATTTGTTATCGTATTATAAAAAACGTTCTGATTTGAAACAAAATTGGGAAAGTCTTCACCTTTCGAAAGCTAGTGTAAGGACAGTGTGCATAATTATCGTCACTCCTTGTTTATTGTCTTGATTGCATCATGTCGTATGACCTATCATATTTCTATTTATGGATTGAAGTCCATAGTGAAATATCTTAATTTGATATCAATGTACAGTTTGGGGGTGACAACTAACTTTGCACAGCGATGATTTGCCATGACTGTACTGAAAGTATACTCCGTGTAGATAAATACGCCCTCTAGTGTATCATACAGTACTGCACATTGGTAATCTCTCTATACACTTGCGTAAGCAAAGCTTGACTACACTGTTTTCATACGCTTGTAGGCAGTTAGAGCAAGTGATTTACTGTTTAGCTGTTGGTTGCTATTCTATCTTGTAATTTAAAATCGAGAAGCTTTATGGCTATATAACGTAATGAATGCTTGAGATCGACGATTCTAGATAGATTTACGAGTAGTTAAGCTTCAAGGTTGGTATCAATGACTCTAAATAATTAAGGTAAAGCGAACGGATGATTGACATTTCAAGTTAGTAAAGCCAACGGATTTAGAATCGTCTCCTAGAAGATTAGAACTGCCATGAGAAAAAGTTGAATAAACACGTCTACATCATTGGCATCTCCAAACTAGGCTTGAAGGTACTATTCTAGAGTTATTAGAACCATCACATTTCTATGTAAGTGATTTTGCAATCAACATTACAAGTTAATCCAAGCTATTGATTAAGGATTACAGTAATCATAACATCTAAACGTTGGAGAGGACGATAATTAAACCGATGAACTTGATAGCATTAAAATATTGGAGTTAACATGGAACGTTATCAACTCATCTTATACTGTGCCCTATTGGTAATAGCCATATTTCATTCAGCTTGTGGATCAGTTGGGGATCGTCTTGAGCGGTATCAAAGTCTGCTAAGTCAGTGTGTTGCCAATTGCCGCGAAGCAACAATACCTTGGAGCATTTCTATCTTTGGCTGGGATTGTTTAGATAATTGTAAATATCTATCGATGCATCAAGTTGTAGATGAATTAATTGAATATAATCAGCCTATACCACAATGGCATGGTAAATGGCCTTTCGTCCGTTTCCTTGGGATCCAAGAGCCAGCATCGGTTGTATTTTCCATCGGTAATGCAATGGCCAACTATTTCGGTTGGAAAGCATATCGAGAGAGTGTACATAGTAATTATAGAATGTATCATGTTGTGCGAACTTATACGATGGTTTCTGTCAATGCTTGGCTTTGGTCTACTATTTTTCATACACGCGATTTACTCTGGACAGAACGAATGGATTACTTTAGTGCTGGAGCTGTCATTGCCTTTGGACATTACCTGTTTATGTTTTATATCTTGACAAATTATGGCTATAAGTGGTTAGCTCGTTTGTATGGTGGAATAGTTCTGTTGCTGTATAGTTGCCATATCTATTACATGGCATTTATTCAATTTAGCTACAGCTATAACATGCGCGCCAATGTTGCTGTAGGTTTTCTTACAGCATTATGTTGGTGTACCTGGTTTATAAAGACGGCAAAATCTAGACCCCATGTATGGATAGGATTTTTATGTGCTATTGGAACCCCAGCAGTAGCAGCGCTAGAATTGTTCGATTTTCCACCATTTTGGTGGACCTTCGATGCGCATTCATTATGGCATGCTGCAACTATCCCATTTGCATACATCTGGTTCTTATTTCTACGTAGTGATGCTGAATTGGAGATCAGAAGAGACCAAGGAAAATTAGAATAATGATATTGTGGAAATTTTTGTTTACAGGTTAATAATTATAATTAATTAACCAGTCGCAATAGACACAAGCATCCTCGACAGTTTATTTTGTTATGCTCTAATTTTCTGCAAGTAGAGCGCTTATTGATTGTAGTGATAGGTTTCTAAAGGCATGCTAGATACAGATACTGTAGTACTCCTAATCTTGCTGGCAGTTTGACGAGTATTATGCTATCTATACTAATATCTGGAAGATGTTTTTTAATCACTATTTTCTAATGTCGTTAACCAATTGGTAATTACCTCATTGGAACTAATTCTGTCCAAATAAGTTTTACTTCTAATTTTCTATCTAGCCGTTATTTATTTTTACATACGAGTATCTTCTCGTTCGTTTTTATTCATTTTAATTTGAAATTAAAGCATTGTACAGCCAGCTCTAGTTGATTTAGGTCTGGACTAGATTTCCATGAAATGAATCTTATTCATGATTTTACTTACATTAATATCGCATGACAGTAAAGATGCAATCAATTTATCAGCATGATATCCTCATCAATCGTTCATGGAGATAGATCAAGGCTAACAATTTACATTATCAGATCGTTTCTACGAAGAAGTCTTATAAGGCATATACTGTAAAATTCATTCATAAATCGTGATTGATATTGCAACGAGCCAATCAATATTACAACCGGCTACTTTAGTAATATCATTTTCAAAAATAGACCACTAGCCTAGGGATGCGAAATTACATTTTAATAATTCCATCAGATACTGCTTTCATTAAATTTTTACACTTTCTTTCCAATTGTTTAGCAGTCTGTTGATAGCAATTTCTCTTGTCCCGAGCCATAGCCTTTCAAAATTTAAGAATTATTTGTTTCAAAATATCAACTACAACTTGCAGACCTCTAGCACCGTCTACCAAAAAATGATATACCAGCTCTATTCGACTGACCTCATAATTTTCACCATGGCTATCCATTAGGTCCTTTAAGAATTTTACTTCACCAGGTGCGATGTGTCTCCTTGTCGTTTGGCTTCCTTGGCTTGCAATCATTTCTAATTCTAATGTCAGCAGTTGAAATATTCAAATTAGTAACTTACTTTAGGAGTTGACTAGCTGAAAATGCCTACCACGCTTTCGTAGTAATAATATATATATATATATATATAAAATTACAATCATTTCAGTCAAGATTATATATTAATCCCAGCGCATCTAACCTTGAACAACTTTGGTTGTTGGCTTAGATGGATTAGCTGGTTGATCTACTTCCATTCGCTCTGTTACATCCTTAAATAAAGCACGGGTTATAGAACTTTACATACACGTACTTTAAAGGTGCAACCATTCAGAATTAAAAGAGAGTGCATATACTTAAGAACTATTTTCCAATCAAAAATCAGTCATTGAGTTTTACATCGATGTACTTTCAAGGTACTACTAGTAAGAATTGGAAGGTAGTGCGATGGCATACACGTACTCGTATACATAAGAATTACGTATTTTAGATCAAATGATGGGTTATTAAGTTTTACATCGATGCACTTTCAAGGTACTACTAGTAAGAATTGGAAGGTAGTGCGAAGGCATACGTATACTCGTATACAGTACATAAGAACTACGTATTTTTCGATCAAACATGAGTTATTAAGTTTTACATCGATGCACTTTCAAGGTACTACTAGTAAGAATTGGAAGGTAGTGCGAAGGCTTACGCTTTCTCGTATATATAAGAACTATGTATTCTACGATCAAAACATGGGTTATTAAGTTTTACATAGATGCATTTTAAAGGTGAAACTAGCACGAATTCGAAGGTACGTACAGTGGTGCTAAGACATCTATCGTACAAGATATTTTTCTATCAAAACATGGATCATTGAGTTTTACTGTACCTAAGTGCACTCTCAAGATGAAACTACGTAGCCAGAATTAAAAGATAGTGCTAAGAGATATTGAAGAATAATTTTTTCAATCTCTTCGTGATGCTATTACTGTATTTGAAGAACAATTTTTCAATCTCTTCGCGATGCAATTACTGTATTATCGCCGTCGCTATTGCATCTACGATGATCGTGTCTAAATACATACTCGAATTTTAATTGCTTTGTTGGAGTTTATAGCTAATCCAATGCTTGAAAAATTTTCCCGTAATGTTTTCTTCTTATTCCAATTTTTCTTGATCGTATTGCTAATCAATATAGAAGAGATACTTAGTTCAATTGGCAAAGGTAACTACAAGATACTATACTCGTCCATAACAAGCTTGCTCCAATTGTGGTGCTATAGTAGTTTTGAATACTGTACAGGCTTGAATCGAACAACGTGCTGCAAACTAACTTTGAAATCGAGCAAGAACGCTCATCCTTTGACAGCATGTATTTTTAAAAAAAGTTTGGACTTCAAGTCGTACTAGAACTTGAAGTATATGCGAAATAAACTAGCAAAGAGAGAACTGCATGCAATATACTGTACAGAGTTTAGCTATGCATGGGTTTAATCCTAACTACAGCTTCTTCAACAGTAGAGTAGCAGAGGTGCATATACAAGTAGCAATCTCACTAGCAATTAGGAGAAGTGAAAGCTATTGCTATTTACTTGCTGATCGTCACTTTAGCTGCTTTCCGTTTTAATACACGTCCAGGTGCCGTTGAATTGGGGCGTTTGTTACGTTGTGTCTTCTTCCTACGGACTCCAGCCATGCCGGCGTTGCAAGTAATTAAGAGTAGATGCACGCAAGTTATGATTTAGTACTTGGCCAACTCGCCTGTGGCCTTGCGGAAAATACTCAAGCTAAATAGCATCGTGTAGTGGCTTAAGTATGTCATTTGGACACAAAGTACATTATTGACTTGAGTCAATATGAGAGCTGGCTGTAGTCAAGGATAGACGATAGCGATGTTCTCTTAGTCTTGTACCATAGTAACCATGCTACAGTGCCGTACAGGACTAGCACTGGCCTACTGTATAATAAATGTATATTACTGTTGGATGCTAGAAGTGATGGTGGAGATTCTAGTTCAATTGGGATGTGCACAACTTTCGTTTCAAATCGCTATAGGGAAATGAATAGCTATCAGCAGTTAGTGCTATTAATCACTCGTGTAAAATACCTTAGTGACAAGAGATAGAGCGAATTAATCGTCTGCAACAAGGACGAAAAAGCTAGCAGCCATATTAAATTACTACTATAGATGATTATTTCCACTTCTTTCATCTCATATCCATAGTATATAGTATATTACAAGAGAGTGTTTAAGTATCATTACTACCATCGATTTTTTCTACCAGTTCCAGATGCTGACACCGCTAGATTATGCCCAATCAGTCTATCGAATTGACTCTACCGTATAGTCATGAATGACTATTTTCAAACAGTATAGTATGTACAGTATCAAAAAGAAACCTTGGCAACTTTGACGGCAAATACTGCATATCCAAATAGCTCTAGAACAGCCATAGCTGATCTTTGCAGCCTTGGTTGGAAGCGTAAAGAATTTTGTCAACATTGGCCTGTCAAGTAGCGATCAGCAATGGATTTAACGCAGTTATTCCACGCCAGTGTCAAGACTGCTCGAATACGAAGTAAAGCGTTAGGCCTGGAAGGTGACTATTCCAGGAATATCTTGCCAAGAGAGAAGAAAATTTGTGAATTTTCGAAACGAGCTAAAGGCTTGGTGAGTTTCATCGCATCTTTGACATCCACTCTAGATTATTTGGACACCTTGTGATCCATGCCAAATTATTATTCGATTTTGTCCTTACCATCAAACGATAATTATAGTATATGTACATGGTATAGTAAACTAGGGTAGGAATAAGATGATCCATTAAATCCTAATTATTGAAAATAAATTGAAGCATCTAACAGATGAGCCTGTATTACGCTACGCTACTTCTTGAATATTATTTATTCGTGTTCAACTGGAGCTTGGATGATAGCTGAAAGCTCTATTGTAATTAGTAACTTATTGAAAGTGTAAAGGATGGTTGAAATGGCATTGCAACCAGTAAATTAGTGGACGTGTTGATGATCAAAAAATTTTGCTCGATGGAGTGCCTTATTGATGCAACGCTGATGGAGCGATCACTTACGATGTGATAATTATGGTGTTCAATCTATTTAGAATGATATAATGGATTGGATCTAATATTTCTTTTTTGTCTGTGTGTGGATCTTGAATTCACTATGATTCAGTCTAGAATTGAATCGTAATTAGAGAGAGTGATCTTCCAGTATCTTGATAGCAATCGTGACATATTGTAAATCATCTTACTCAACGATTATGCTTGCTTTTAGATTGCTAATATATCGAAATTAAGCGACTTTTTGGCTAATTATAAAACTGAATTCCTAAGTATGTCAAGGTGAGAACGCTTTCGATATTCCTTCTCTTCGATAGTACGGTAGACTTATTCGCTAGATTGATTCCTTGCATTAAACGATAATATTTAAGTAGCACGATTACTAAATGAAACATTTAGCAAATCATAAAAATATTGTAATTTGAAAGTGATGTAATGATTATTCTTCCAATATAAATTAGAAAGGACACTGTAGATAAATGCTGATCAAATTGGTAGTAATTGAAAGGATGAACGGTATACTGTAATCGGTTAGGAATAGCTTTAGCCTCAGTCAGGATTGAATCCCGTAATGATACTTCTAATTAATCATTACTCTCTTGTCGTTATCGTGTAAAGGGAATGATAAATAAGTAACAGCATGGAAATAGTGTCCAATGCGTGATCATGTTAACTTATTAGTATTACATGATGATAGACAGACCGTGGAGAATGAATGTATCGAATAAATCATGCTATCTAGCTGATTTTTCGTGTTGAGGGTGTTTACAAGAATAATTGGTTATGTTGATTCTCAGTCAAAAACCATCCAACTTGAGAGTTAATACTAAATAGTGCAACTGCATGCTGAGAAATCCTTTTATTAGAGCATTCCAGTTTGAGTAACAGCTTTGTAAACGCATATGTATATATTGTAAGGAGTTGTATAGAGGATTGATGTTGATTCTTAAGTTTTTAATCTTTTTTCTTGACTTCGATTGTCATTATAGCCAACTGGTTACGGATTCATCGTCTTATCATGACCACAAATTTGATCATGTTGTTGCTGAAACACAAAAATTAATGATTAATTGCAGTAATAGTATCACCTTACTTCGATCAGAAGGTACGTACGATAACTAATACACCTGTAGCCATTGAAGATAATAATAATTGTTGGTTAATACATTGAATATTGAACCATGACATCTTGAACGTACTTTACACCAAAGTCGCTAAAATGTTATAAACAAGCTCAATGTTTTAAATATTTTACCATATTAAAATACTTGTATGATGATTGACGATGCTGTTATATGCCTATAACCTACAGTCAATCAAAATAAACTCGATGCCCAAAATTCCATGCACCGTCAAAATGTGTTAGCATTGGTTGAAAAATATTTTAAAGGTATTACTATTAATCTACCCTATAGTAATCACAATTGCACTTCTGGTATGTTGATATATTCTAATAAACTGAAATACACCCTTACTCTATTAATATAGATGTGTCGAAAAATTTTAATGATTTGAAAAATACCAGAACACAACGCCTTGGAGATAAAAAGAAATTGTAAGTTTCTTAATTTAGAAGAAAATTTATTGAATCTCGGCTAATCTATTGCCTATATATCAAGTTATAAATTAGTGAACACAATTCTCTCTTAAAATCTGTGCTTACATTGAAATAGAGGACGACTAGGTGTGGATTCGCAAAGGAACACAGAACACATTGCCCAATTAAAAACTGATTGTGAGAATTATAGCTAGATTTATTGCTATTATAAATTTTGCTTGCATTTTTTATATGGTTTGATCTACAATACCATTCTGCTTTTTTCTGCGATATAAAATCAAAGTTGAATCGCTGCATCCAGACGAAGATTCTGACGAAGAATTAAATGATGCAGAAAGGATTCAGGTATAAATTTTGGGGTGATTAATTTCAATAATGTTAGCTCAAGGATTAAATGACACTAGCTGTTATTACACTTTCAGTTAATGGAAGAAAATAAGAGAATATTCGAAGAAATGGGCTCAATGGTCGACGAAATAAGGTTAATCGCTATGCCTATCCATTTGTTTCAGGCAAATAGTGTATTATTGTCGCTTTAAATTAACTTATTCGTGAAATGACCTTTAGGAGAGTTGAGGAAAGTGTAGTTGAGATATCAAAGTTACAAAATTTATTTGCTGAGAAAACTTTGGAACAGGTTACTATTGCACTCGATCAATGTTGATATACTGATCAAATGTTATTTCTTAACGAAAATTTAATTTCATTATGCATTCACTAATATTTTTAGAGCAAACAAATTGAAAATATTTCCGATAAAATGGTGGATACAACGGAAAATATCAAAGAAGGCAATGAAGAGATTCGAGAGGTTATTGTTATCGATAGTATTCTTATCGTAAAAGTGTAATGTAAAAGCGACAAATCCTATAGATTTAGACTAAATAGACTGTACTGTGGATTATCGACAGGAATACTTTTGACAAGCATGCGTTAACTATTCCTTAGTCGTATACATATATCACGATTACCATTTGCAAAATTATTTTAAAACTTTTTACATGAGCGTACTGCATAATGCCATTAGACAATCAAGTTGTAGTATTAATTATTAGTACGTATTACAGAATAAGCAGAATATGTAATAGCATTATTTTTTATTTTTTATTAAAATCTTAAATATGTACACCATCTTTTAGTAAGCATACACTATACGATAATCATTTCTAAACAGTTGGAATTGCCCTTTTTTGCATTGTTTACTGACCTAATTGCTATTATTTCTTTACAGGCAATCAAAAATAATGCTGGTTTTCGTGTATGGATCTTGCTATTTTTAATGATGTGCTCATTGTCTCTAATTTTACTTGACTGGTTTAGTTAATAGTATAATTATAATGATCTAACGATACGCGTACGCACGGTTATATTATTTATCAGTACATTTTACGAATCTTTAATGAAAATGAACAGTCAGATTTTTATTTTTATGCTAACAAAGGTAGTTTATGTTATCATTACATATTCATCTATAACGAACGCTAACATATTGAAGGTTACATTATTTAGTATGCTAGCCAAATTATGGTAGAATATTACAGAAATACACAGTAATCGAAGAAATTATTAAATCGATAAATAAGATCATTTATGAAATGCTTTGTACTGTATATGATTTTATGAAACGTTATTGCAATCTGCATACGTGAAAGATATTGACATTGTACTTGTTGTTGCATATATTTAATTTTATTGATGATAGTGGATGTTATAGCATAGGTGTTTTACGAAGTGCAAATGTTAATTGCACTTCCACTGCCTGATACCTGGTTGATTTCATTGGTGCACTTCTATCATGCAAGTTTACAGTGCGTTTGTGCTATAAGTATAATTCGGTAAAATTTAAATTCTATATTATCGGTGCTTTTACAACTTATATAGGTATAAAGTCAATTGTAAAATATTGTCTATATAATAAACGGCCTGCGACTGTAATCATAGTTGCAATTGCCATTTAATCTTAAATATGGGTTAATTTGGTTTACTGTAATTTCTGTGCTAGATATTTTCAAAAATTTCAATATCATAACTCGCCTTTTACTAGCAGTTATGTAAACGCCGAGGTTACTCTTATTCATTTAATTACAGTAAACGTAATAATAGGAATCTGCATAAAAACGCATATATACATGTATGTTATGTTCATCCTGCGTTGAAAATACTTAAGCACATTATATCTTGATATTCACAGCATTACGGCTTCCGTTAAACTGGATAGTAATTATTCGATACTTTTTCGCTTGTTTGAAGTCATTGTACGTGCGTAGCTGTTAGTATAAAGCTATAGAACAAGAGACCAAACCGAAGCTGTCCATTTACATTACTTCAACTAAAGTATTCAGCTGCAAAGCCACAATTCCTAGTTTTTCCTTGAGTTCTAACATTTTTCCATTTCATCTGAAGCAAAGCAACCATAAAGGCTACTTTGTGGATTAGTAAAATGTATACCTACGGATATACAGTACTGTTATTGAATGTGATTGCCACCGCACATAGATGGTATTTAGTGGAAAGGCTACCATTTCAGTCTGGTATAAGAGTATAATAGAAAAAGACATTCTAATTTATCTGTTGTAGTTCAATTCACAGTCAAGTAAAAATTAAAACAATTTCAGTATTTATTGATACTATCAAGTAGATCGTACAATATAGATTATCATCATAAGCACAATTATTGTTTCATCGATGGTGTGCGTACGACCCCTGGTAGGAGTCCATGTCACACGTAGCGTTTATTGACTTAGAATTTTCTCTATCTTCACATTAATACATACAAATATGCAATACTAAAAGTGTTGCCAAATAATATTGAAATATTCGTTTTAGGATTGAAATGGAAATATTAAAACAACAGAAAAATTTCATCAGGTAATTTGAGATTGTTTAATACCATTATATAAAG
Source organism: Trichoplax adhaerens (assembly GCF_000150275.1). Classification (NCBI taxonomy): domain Eukaryota; kingdom Metazoa; phylum Placozoa; class Uniplacotomia; order Trichoplacea; family Trichoplacidae; genus Trichoplax; species Trichoplax adhaerens. The sequence goes on along the minus strand of NW_002060959.1, from coordinate 931,343 downwards.
AATTTTCTTCTTTCGGTAATTTGAAATTTAAAAAAGATGCAAAAGTGAAACAATTTCGTGATTGATAACTATGTGAGGAAAAAGCAATCAGTTAAACACTCAGTGACCTACGCGTATATCAATAACGACGCAGGTTCTTTTCCCATACACCATGCCTTATTTTTGGTAAAATACAAATTAACTCCAGTATAATCTCAGGAGTCACAACATAGAAAATTCCTACAATTGAAATTTGTTTTTCTTATAACTCTACGGAAGAATACTGATAAAAAATAGAACTAAAAAATTTGAACTTAGATAAAACCTGTACTGCTGAATACAAACAGTTAAACAAAAAAATGTAATTATGCAGAGAATCGAGAAAACAGTGAAAGACAAATGTTAATTTTTTTTGCAAATAATTATAGTAAAAGCGATCAATATGACCTCTGCAATTTGTGACACAATTCATATTAATCCTAAGTTTGAACGAGGCAATGTGTCTTAGAGTAACTTAGCTAATAATTCATCATGGCATACATTTTTGAATTCTGTAAACATTGCACCTCTTCATGCACAAAAACATTGTAATGAAATAAAACAGTGCCTTTATAATCTACATCATAAAAGACTAGCAATAATGTTAATTACGTATGACAATATTGTCTCTTACCTTGGAAATAGTTATGGTTAATTTGTATTATTTTACAACATTCATTATCAATAACTGTATATCAAATATTCATTTCACATATAAAAGTTGAATGATTTATAATATATAAGTATTCTTGATAGTTAATTAGTCTCGTTGTAAAATAGCTTACGGTCGAACGTTCTATTTCATGAATGAAAAGCAATTGTCAGACTATTAAAAATAACAGCACTAATGTGTTACAATTTTTAAGTAATATAAAATCAATACCAAATCATTTACAATCAAGAACCAGTTGTATTGTCTTCTTAGAAAGGTAGATCAATTCAGCGCAAATTCAAATCGCTCAATGCTGTTGTTAATTTTTAAATTTATAGTCAAAAACAATACAAATTTATCTAGATCAAGGGTACCACGGCAACATCCTCTACACCTTTTCCATAATTTCGAGGTGTGAGTTAACGATATCGGCTCCCGTCCTAGCATCATACCAGTTAAATTCGAGTACATGGAAGATCAACTTTTAAATGTCGAAATGAATTAATTTCAAGGTGGGCAATTGCAATTGATGCTATCTGCACTTATATCGTTAACAAGACCGAGTTGCAGTCCAAATATACGCCGATCCATTATGAGATTACACAACAGTTTAAGCATTCATTATCACCATCTGCCAATACTACGTGAATGTACGATAGAAAAAATCAGCAGGTTAATACATACATTGTAGGAATCCTTAGGGCTGGGTGGCTCAGTAATCATTAATGAAACTGTAATGCAGTAAGATTAGAAGGGGTAACTGTCTTAGCATATGATGCTCTAGTTAGCGTAAGCTACTACATACAATAAGGGAGGACATTTAATAGGTCATTAAGTAAGAAGTCAGAGATTGGTCAAATCCAACAAAAGCTACAATTTTATAAGAGACTTTAATGCCATATCATTCAATAGTATTACTTTAAATACCTACGCTACCAAAAATCAGAAATGTTACATTTAAATCACACATGTTCATCGATAATGTAATTATTAAAAATTTAACGCAATAAAGATATTCAAAACTTTATATCTACGTAGATTACTATTAACGTAATAAGTAAACCATCTTTGGGCGAAAATTTTATAAATCACTCTAAAGGAATATAGTTAAAATCTTAAACGTATGCTATAGAATTTTAATATATGTAGAATATCATTAATTAGAAACAAGCATGATAAATTAATCGACAGATTACATAAATACCATTAACAATTTTAGCAAATTGTTTTAGGATGACCGAATTTCTCATCTATATCTATTTACATTTCTAAATTTAGCTAAGATCTGCTAATCGTCGAGTTCAGTAAAATTTAAATAAGTGATCCGAATCTAATCTTAACTAATTAAAATTTTTAGAATTTCGTAGAAGGCCTCCTATCTATTTATATGCATATGTGCAGTCTGCGACAGGTTTATTACAGAAGAATTTAAAACGATTTCGCGTGCTACCATTGCAGAAATAACTTATTGCCACGAATGATGTTAGTTTAGCTCGTGTACAAAAAATAAAATAGTAAGTAAAAATATTATTACACGGACTAATCTAAGCTACTATAGCAACTAGTGTGGGCACGTATACCAATTGGGAAGAAGATGAAGAAACCATTAACATTCAATAAGAAACGCAATGGTCAATAATCGATTGTTGACCATAGTTAGCGTTGCAGGTAGCCTATTAGCGTATACTACTTGATGTTATAGCAGCCTTATAGTTGCAAGATGCATTGCTAGACAGTTTAAACGATTGATGGGCGACCAAACTAGGAAGTCAAGTAGACTATAGAGTGTTATAGCAGTAGCTTTAACTGTCTGCAAGCGATTAGTTAAAAAGAAAGAATGAAAGCAATTACCAATTGAAGGGTTGTGTGGAGCATGAAGTTAGACGGTTATAAGACATGCTAGAAGCATTAAATATTACGAGATTTTCAAGCTAATGCATTACTAGTAGTAATAAATACTTGCTTCAACGAAATTAGTTAGAAATTGCTGCTAAATAACATTTTGGCATTGAATGCATTAATTGTACCGACAACTAATTGATTTGACTACAGTAAAGTAACAAATACAGACAGAGTTAGCTATAAATAGTATTTAAATCTCACCTCCTGGGTTACTGTTGTTGTTGCTGCTACCATTATTAGGATCTCGCCAACCGCTGGGCAGCTTAAAGTGAAGGCAGACAGGCTAAATAGATCAATAGAGCGAGTGTCCATTTACTCATCGAAATTGTAATAATACCAAATTAAGTATAAACAATATCAAGTAAATTACCTTATGATCGCCCATGCAAACGTCTTTACCTATGACATCATATGTGTACGTTGACTTGCTGTTATGCTAGAATAAATAATTCAAGCCAATTACATGAGCCACTGATTAAATAAAGAAAAGAAGTAAAGTTAATTTTATGATGCAAACCTTTACAAGGGGTACTGCGGCATTATTCAAGAGTATCCTGTCGCACCATGCAGGACATCTAAAGAGTACCGAAATATTTTCAGACATTAGCAGCAAGTCTCCGTCAGCGATTACTTACACAACATTTTTAAGACGCTAACCTTGTTTTCATATATGTCGTACCGGCAGCAACATCCTCGCAATAAGGATAGCTATTAATGTAAATTTAAGAGGTAAAGTAAATGTATATTGAGTACTGCACTTACAGCTTGGACGCTAAGAAAATATTACAAGTTAGCTATTACCTTGGAGGAAAATTACGAGGGCATTCTGATAGTCTATCCTTGAAATAATCCGCTTCACGATCACATTCCCGCATCTGCGAATAATAATTTACAATGCATTATGGTGCATTGTATTAAAGAAATGACATCGAACTACGATCGCAATGTTAATTAAAGATGATTGATAAGCTCCGCTGCAATAATTAGTACTTGCAACTATCAGCTCACCTTTTCTCCATTATTTTTATAAAAAACACTATGATCACCATAATCAAAAACTTTCTTTTCGATGGTAAGGACAGCCTGTATCAAGTAATATTAATGTAACTATAACAGCATTGACTATCTGTGAAAAATAACCACAAACGCAAATTTTCATACCTCATCACTGTTATCAACATCTCTAAATACCAATTTTTCTTTCGTTTTCTTCTTTGAGTAGCGATCTTCCTCAGGTGGACATAAAATCTAAATACGATACAGATCATATAATAAATTTCGTCGATTTAAACAAACATGTGAACATTTGCTTTAATTAATTAGCTTACGTCAACTACGGAACGTAAATCAAGTCTAAAATTGAAATCGCCGAAAATGAATAGAGGAGCATCCGGAAGATTATCACTTTCAAATCTAAAATAGTTACACAAGAAATTAGTCATTATCGAGTAACGCTAAAATTTCGTATCTGACATGATTTAAAATACCCGTTTAATATCTGTTCGAGGGCGCGCCTTCGACTATAACTAAAGGTAGAAGGGGACTAGAACAATAACGTAGATAATTTCCATGATTAAATGATATTTAAATGACGAATAATTCCCGATCGCGCAATGACAGTTACAGAAGTAGAATTGTAATTACTATATGAAAGATAGCAGCAACTCAGTAACTCCTGCAATAACTTACTTCCTCGTATGCTGTCAGATTGCTAGCATCATGAAATAGGTGAACATTGACAAAGTCTATATTTCTATAGAGATACCAAATCAAAGAAATACCAACCATTAACATTTTCAAGTATTCATTAATTAAGATGTTATATTAAAAAAATTACAATTTTAATGATAAGTATCAGTGAGTTAATGTATGAATTAGCAAGTAAGAAACCTACAAATTGCCAATTTTCCATCTCAGTCTCATATAGCCTTTCCTCGTCCATGTAGTCTTAAATAACAAAAAAAATGGAATTCTTAAAAGACTGCAAGTTCAAAGTGTTGTTGCTTCAACACGTTTTATTTCGATGTTGTAATAACTAGCGTGAGTTGCTATAATACACATTTGATGATGATATTAATGCGTAAAAAAACCGAGTAATCCAGCCATTAAACAAATCTATTTTAGCTTACTTGCTTATAATATTCATCTGGAAATCTCACTTTTTGAATAATTTGGACATCTTGCAAGTTTTTAGTATGTACCTGCCAATATATATATATACAGTATTATATCGATCATCATTTATAGCAAAATTATTTTTTGCGCGTAGTCAAGTAAGCAAGCTAAGATATCTATTCTATCTATCCAATAAAAATTCAAGGGTGTTTCGCTGAAGATGATCAACATCGAAAGGGTATTATTTAATCTATAGTACACTACAATAATTAATTTTCTTGTTTATGCTATACAACATATACTCTACATGATTCTTTAGTCATTAACATGGGCTATTACGCACTGAAACTGTAACACTCCTATTATTAACTTGTAATTATATCCGTACAACTACTGTTCACAGACAATCACTTACGTTTAATCCCTCAATTTTTTTAAATTGTTCGCCTACAAATACGAAAAGAAATTTATCGTGCCAGATTGAGCATATTATATCAGTAATTATATTAGTAAAATAATCTAATTCTTTCTAGTAGGACATCACGAAGTATAAAAACGATTCAAAGAAGAGTTCCACATTTGCCAGTGCAAGCAGGGACTACTAAAAATAGGAGAAAATATTTTCTCTCGTTGTAGTCCCCGGTACAACGTACAATGAGAGCTCGATTTACTCTGAATGAAGATCTATTCTTGCTTATTTATTAGAATTATAACAAAGTACGGCAGATGTAACAGTCGCTGCTGATATAATATCACTTATAAATACACATTGATTTAATTTACCAAATATGATGACGAAATGCATCTTACTACAGATTAAATTTTCCATTATTATTTGTGTCTGCATTTCATCAATCAATTCAAATCCAACACTTACTTTTAAAATTCCAAACCTCTGCATCGGTTAATGATTCATGCAGTAAGTAGATATTACCTAAAGCCTACATCATTGGTAAAGTATTTATGAAATAGATTAATTAAACAACACTTACATCAACTAAGGTATCAAATATTGTACACATAAAGTTGTAATCATAGATTAAGAAATATTCCTAATAATGCAAGCAATAAAAGCTGTATTTATATTTCATGAAGGAGAAATTGCATAACTAATAGGTAGACTATATACACGAAACGGTGTGCTATATGTAATATAACTGCTTAATTAATCGATCTATTCTACATTTATTGATCGATTATCTTCCCAATAAAACGATTAAAAACTGATTTATTTTTATCTTTGAAGGAGATTGCATACAAGATATAAGACTTACCGTAAATTTTGTTAAATCTTCGAAATTTTCGTCTAGAACAAATAGACTTCTGTCGTAATCCTTAATACGTTCACTTCGTCCTAGTTGTCTGCAAAGTTTAAAGTCGTTATTATGACGTACATATTAAACAAATCTAATCCAATAAACAAAAAGTGAATTATAACCGCTATCGCTCGTACTACTACGCTTTATGAAACTTATGACAGAAACTTAATTTCAATTTACACGTGAAAATAACCAACAGTATATCTATATAACCAGTAACATTCGACATGAATTTTATCAATAGATTTTAGGTTAATAAACAATGTCCGCCTCGGCAGTTAATTAATACGTTGTAATGCAGGCTTTTAATAATAATCATATTGCCAATTTAATCGCTTCACGGATAGTAGGGTTTATTACTTATTATGACTCAGATAGTAAAAGTATACCAAATATAAAGTATAGTACAGAACAATCACGGGATAATTGGTGCAGCATTGTCATTCAACTGACAGCAGCTGGCTAATCACAAAGATTGTATTTAATTACGAGCATGTAACTGTAGGTAAAAAAACATCAAAAGGATAACCTAATGAACAAGAAATCGAGAGCTTCATGGAGTTTAGCAGTTCAATTCATTAAGACAGTGGTAACAAAAATGGCCAACTTATTGATAATTTTTGTAAGTTTCCAAAGACGCTATTGGCAATGACAGTGATATGATTAATGACATAAGCGCGAGGTCGGCAGTAGCGGAATGCCATCGAAAATTACAATTTAATTCTCCCTATTATAATACACTTATAAAATGTCATCATTAATATTGTAGGATCGTCATCTTCTATACTTTGAGCTTACAAGCCACTTTAGCTAAAATTACTCAATCTAGGGAGTTGTTAATTTTAAATGTAATAACTACTGGGTAACGTTGTCCTTGCATCCATTTAACTTCATATTTTACTCAAGCGGTAGCCTAAGGTGCAAATATTTGTAGGTGTGCAACAAAACGATTACTGAAAATTTCACTACAAAAGAGTATGAGAAGGAATTGCTTAATTCAGGCGTCATTCTTAACTTGGGTGTGGCAAATTCTATCTGCATTACTCCTATTCTCATTATTATACGTAGCATTAATTAGTAAAATAAGTAGTCCCAATTGTTTTTAATGATCAGTATCTTCAATTCATACTGACTTGCCAGGCTGTAGTACCAACTATTAACAACTGTACAAAAATAAATTGTGTCCACGTTCGATGATTTCGACAGTCGTACATTAAACTAAGATGATAGAGTTAATTTAACGCTTTAACAGTAAGCATGAAATATCTCTGATACGGTATGCATAAAACATCAAAATAAATGACTACATGGACAACTCTAAAAAATTCAATGATAGTTAACCGTGATATCGTCCAAGGGATCAATAAACAATTAACTATAAATCAAATGGGAAATTGTCTGTCCTAAAATAAAACAATTCCCCATGACGTCATGTTAAAGGAAGCGCATTGATAATTAATATTCAACTTGATATCATCACACTATGCATGTTGTATAAATATCTTCGTTAAGTACTCGTATATTTATAAATGTATGATACATATAGATATATCTGCATAATTATAAAACAATTCCTACAGGAAATCTAGTCAAACAATCTGAACTATTGTTGATTTTTTCTTTAGGCGGCAATAACAAAGATAAATGGCGATAGATATTGCTGATTTCTATCACACCTGGACGTTAGACATACTTCAAATATTAATTTAACAAATCAAGCGTGTGATAGCATATGTATGTTATCAGTCAAGCAATACTATAAAAAAGGGATATGAACTTGTTTAAGGCTAAATAAGTATTGATTTGTGTTGATGAGTGCTGATAACAACGTTGACAAGATAGTCTTTTACATGTGGAATTAACTCAGTGGTTTAAATAATGTACTTTATCTTTTAAATATCTTGTCTTTCAATTGAATCAATTCTAAATACCGACATACTCGACAAATTGATCAACATGCTGCATCGATTTCTCATAGACTTTACCACCAACTTCTTGACAATGGATGGCTACAAACAAAGGTTTTAATCGTTCAATCTCCTAGATAGAACAGATGAAAAGATTTGAATAAAAGCAAGATCAATCAAAATTCTCCAATTACTTTAAGTATTACAGAATAATAGCAGCAGGCCACATTGAGAAATGCAATCATAGGATCAAGATCAGGCGAAACACCTATTATTGCCGTCTCAACATTTTACCAAGCACAGTAATCGCGTTGATTTAACATTTATCATTGGTACTTAAGCTATCTTCGATTGGTTTGCATAACATATACAGTATTAACTACGTATACTGTACACATACCGTATAATCAGTATTGATTACTATGCACTGTAGTATTAAACTAGGATATCGATTCGATAATTATAATAGGGGTAGAATAGAGCGCTCGAAAACAATGATCGTGATCATCATTATAGCATTTGTTGCAGTGAATAGATAAATTCTACTGAGTTCCACCAAAACCAGATGTCTTCACAGTACATTCCATTTCTACTGTTTTCTATTTTATACATTGTGATAGTATTGTATTATAGTCTAGGAGAGATCAATAAGCGGTATGAATAATCATCGTTGCTACTGATTACAAGATTGGATATTTTATCGTATGTCAGGGAAAAAAAATTTATAGCCGTGAACAGCTACTGCTGTGATTTTTTTTGTATAATACAACAACTACAGTAATACTTTCTTATATTCGACTTTTCTAGCTAAATATCCGATAGATAATTGATAATAAAGAAAGATAAATTCATTGACTTGGTGTACTGCACGACTGCGATCGAACTAGAGGTGGTCTAGCGTTGAGAAAATAGCAATTCCAACATGGTTTATCAACAGACGGTACAGTATAACTATTCTTCCCGTTTCATGCATGCATTTTCCTTAGCACTATAGAGAATGATTGGAGTATTATGCTCACTAAAATACAGTAGTAAGTTGGTAGAGACGAGATAGGAATTAAACTGTTAACTCATTGTAATAATAATAATTTTTTAAAATTATGTTAGTGTAAAGTTAATTGTTCAAGGCCGTAAGCCTGCACACTCGTTGATACAGGATAGGTTACTTTCCATAAAGGATATACTATACAGTATACGCGTACAAATACAATAGTATGCTAGTGGACAAATGAGTATTTTTTTTTGTTATCAACTGCGATTTTATAGATGTTTATCAATCTTCTGCCCGCATGCCAGAAAAATAAAGTACAATAGTATAAAAGGTCTCTAATACTGCTATGGAATTCATCGAGTTCGATGTACATGTAGTAGTATCTTGTTGACATTCCTACTTCAACATGGCGGCTGCTTACCTGTAGAAATTCATCGATCCAGACCTTGAGCATTTTGTCGGGCTTTGAACAAAGAACAATAAAATGATTATTTGAATTTAATAAAGTCATAGCCATTTAGATAACAACAAGGGAGAAAGACTCCATTCGAATATGAAAACAAAATTAGTCTATTCTACAGTACTACGTAGAAAGTGAAAAGCAAATGTTCCAAAAAAACGTGTACGGCGTAAAAAAGAGTGGGAGGAAAGCAAATCAATATGTATAAACAAATGTTGAAGTAGTTGATGATATCAAGGCTTCAATGGGTTCGGTCAAAGTAACAATAATTATAATATACTGTAGATGATTTTTAGTCGATGAAAAAAGGTCAAAATGATTCAATGGTGCTCAAGTTAAGCAATAAAAGCCCATTAGTTGCGATTGGTAAGAACAAAAGAGTTGAAGAGAAAGATCGATAACGATAGAATGATGGATTACAAGTAGAACATGAAAAATAATTGACAATACAGTACAACAAGAGGGAGAAGCAGGAGAAAAATAGCTTGCATGGATATTAGGCGATATGGAAAAAGGGAGAGAGAAAGAACGACTGCAATACGTCTCACTGAAGACTTGAAATCATTCGGTCAAAAAGTTCAAGGTGGGTGATGGATTGATTTTCAAGGTACAAGAGATTACATTTTAAATATTCATGTCCAATCATGATGAATAATTATAATCCAATGATACATTGTAATCCACTTTTAATGGAATGGATTGATAGAGAAATTTTCAATCATACGGCACTTGTGAATTGATCTGTATTGACGTTGTAAAATCATGGTCGGCTGACTAAATGGTGGATAATCAATAATAGGTTTAAATAGATGAGTACAGACATTTTTCCGTTCACATGCAAGAAGGGAACGGAGAATTTTATAGTGTTGTCGATGCATTCATTTGGTGTTGTTGGAGTAAAGTATGTATTATCCATCTTGAAAGTATTTTACAGTACTACAATTGACTATGTGGTAAGAGATCAGTGTCAAGACGGTTGATAGTGCTCGTCATCGACAAAGATATGGATAGATTGCTCTCGATGAAAAAGGAAATGCAATCTAACATCATTAGGCCATTGAATTCAAAATGGATGTGCTGTGCTTGTATGAGAGATATTGAAATATTTTGAATAATTTAGTGGAAACGTGAACAAGTCTAAATTTTAAAGCGAGTTTGTATATTGATTTTTCCATTCGTAGCTCAGTCAGGCCATAACTTGTTTCTGCTACATGTGCATCAACTATCTACTACTTATTTATAGGCGTATTATATCCATTGAAGTACTGCAAATCGCTCAGCATGATTGATGCCTATTAACGAGTAAACTTTTCTACTGCTGTATAGGACTGTTGAAGGATACAGGATACCTTCATTACTGATGCAAAAGTAATCGATGGAACAATCGTTTTCTAAATTATCATCCTGATTGCTATCACTGATGGAATTAAGATTGAATTTTTATACAGTAAGAAACGCTATTACCATTAATAAGTGAACATTGGCATAGAAATAAGCTGAAGAAGAAGGACGAGATCGCTATCCAAGGTACTAGGTAGAAAATCCTAGTCTATTTTATCATTTTATGACTCAACGATAACGATGAACGATGTATTTTAGCTATCTACTGATCTCTTTCGCTCTCTCACTCTCTCTCTCTCTTTATCACTACGTCTCCATTGCACGTTCAATGACAGCAATTTGCACATTTGAATAAGGGGCATTGAAAAAAAGGTGGTAGAAAATGCATTTGCAAATGAAAAGACTTGAAGAGAAAAGCCAAAGAGAGAGAGACAGAAAAAAAAAATAATGAGAAAGAGAGAGAAGAAAAATAATCCAACATGAAAACATTCTTACATAGACAGTAATAAGAAAGCACCGATGCAACTTACATCTTCAAAGATGGATCCAACATTGGCTGTGACGGCTAAAATTGACATGGTGATTTGGTATGATTAGCGAGTAGTGATTGCCTTTTGGGGGGGGGGGGGAAATGAACGCTCGAGCCAAACTAGAATTACACGATGACTCTATCCGTGTTGTGTTGGAATAGAGGCTATAAGTCAATCCCTAGAGAAAGCAATTGCAAATCGATGCCAATTGAAGCTGATTTAGAATCTTTTGTTATTTTACCAGTCAAGGATGATGGTTAGACGTTGGGATTAAGGAAGACGGGAAACGAAGCAATGAAACGGTGAAAGTTTAGGAAAGGGAGGTGGGGGAGGGGGGAGGGAGATCGATCGCTTGGCTTGTGACGAGTATATCCCCTCCAGCAATATCGACGATGATACCCGTTGAATATCGGTGATAGATTGAGTTGGATGAAAAGATTGTTGAGCAATTGAATAGGTCAAAGCTTTTCAACTTTAATTTTTTCAAGCCTTGTACGTCAAGATGGAACAAAAGCGATTGTTCAACAAGCGACAGGGGAGCCTTTTGACTGCAGTAAGCAGTCAGTCATGAAGTGATTGAAAATGTGTCAATATTTCTCTGGCTTCCAACTGGTCCAAGTGGTGATTGCTTCTGCCTAAATAGAAAATAACCGCAAGAAAAGAAGGTCGGCAAAAATCCATTAAAAGAAAAAATATTCAACAACAAACATAGGGCGTCATCCAACACATTCTATCTACAGTGGCCATCCATTTTTTTTTTTCTGACCTTCTTTCTCTTCTTTCTCCAATGGAAAGAGCAATGGCGGATTTGCTTCTTTGACTGCAAGAGGAAAATGCTGGAAGTGGCAGTGATCGGGTGACGATGAGTGACGACGTTGTCAGCAGCGTGTCAAGCGTTTTGGCGTCATATCTTGGTGTGACCTGGCAAAATGGTTGAAGGCGGCGTCGTTGACAGTGATGTTGGCTTGCTTGGTTGAAGTGATTGTGGCTGAGTGATTGCAACCAGTCAAGCTTATACGTCGACTACGTGGTTGAGGCGAAGGGCGAGTGTAGTGGTAGCAGTCAACTTGGCTGCGTCAATGAAAGGCAAAACTCGTACCGTACTGCACAGTGTACAGTACCGGACTGTACAATACAGTACAGTAGTTTTCCTTCTGTAAACTGTGATCAGTACAGTACTGGACACTGCGTCTACAGTGTCAGGACGCTGCGCACTGTGGAATCGAGAGATCGTCAGGTTGACCGTCGCTGACGGTTGTGTCCAACGGGACGTGACCCACATCATCGACTGTCATGCTCAGTATGGCCACCAACATAGCGCATACTCATGTCACAGAGCAGTCTTAGCGTTACTATGGAATCCAATGTTGCTTCAAGCTGCTAATCCATAGTTGAAAGTCAACAAGATCTTCCAAGTTGTGCACCAGCTCTACTTGCATCCATCATTCGTGTTGAAATTACTTTTTAATTCATGAGTTGTAGTAGGTTCGAGATCCCGAGATCCAATCCATTAGATTGGATCCGTGCAATGTGTTGAGATAGAATCCTCATTCAAATGGAACGTTTTCAAGATGACAGAGTGCGACCAAGCGACACCGGCCTCCTTCTCTTCAAGCCTTGGTCGGTTGGTGGGTTAGTTCTGCACTAGCCTGCATTTTCTTCCCTCTACTTTTCAATCATTCTAGGTGTTATAAGTTCAAAATTACCCTATCCAACTCATCGATAACTACATTATGCAAGCTAGCCTTGTCAAACAGTCATGTTCCCCACTCTAAATAAACTACAAATTCGAATTAGTTCAGTTACATCTGTGCAATAGACTGTTTACATAAAGAGGAATAACACCAATCAAACATTTCACCACACCAACTGCCAGCAAAGTCACAACTAGATAAACAAAACTTGGCAAAATTCAATGCTGGATAAAAACTCTCTCCTCACCTATTTGACAGTATTGTACACAACTGCCATAATGGTGGGACAAAAGAGTTTCCACGACAACCTATTGTCCATCCATCGTATACGTTCATTTACGCCTGAAATTCTACATCCACTTGCCTGTAGACAATCATTTTTTTTCCATTGGCTTGAGCTTGTTCTATCAAATTCGATATACAAACTATTGTATACGCTATGGACAATTAGATATTCTACACGTCTCTACTGTTCTAAAATGCAGTCATCACTGCACTAAGTAAACACATTATCGTTTCAATGTGCATTCAAAGACTTTATACCACTCCGGCAATAACTTGGCAAATGAACAATCGACTATACGCTAGCACTCATCAGTTATGCTGGTATTGAAGACAAAAAACAGCGTGGACAATATCCAAAACCAATTCGTGACATGCTTTTTTACCCATCCAACTGCTTCACGATCATAGTCTACAGTAAAATATGACGATGACGAGAATTGAAATCATTCCTCTTTGTGTCGATTTTTAGCCAAAAACTAAGTAAGCGAATTGTTACCGGCAGATGCAACCACAAACGTGCTACAGCCATAACAAGATATTTGACATCAAATTCAATCACAACCAGCTTGATTTAGTCAACATTAATTAAAAACACACTAATCAACTCGGATGGGCGTAATTTCATCATAAAGTGACTAATCAACTACCATATTGAATAGTGCCAAGTATTGCACATGGATGACAGTGTAATTCCATATCAGGAAATGATCTCACGATAATATTGAAGTTGGGATATGAAAATGGTAAATAATACGCAAGCAGCTCAACCAATATTGACTTATTCTTATATGCCAATACTCGTCGATATCATTAATCTTGATAAAGTTTCCCATGATACCATTAAATAGTAACATTTTTTATCCATCTTTTCATCATCATGCCTTAAAATTATGTCAATATCTTTGTACTGACTTGAAGTGCTGTAGATATCTTGTTGCCTTGTTTATATCTTGCTACTTTTGCATCCAGATGATGTATCGCTAGTTAATTACATATAGAGTAGAATATCGTTGATTGTTGGCTATGCACAATAGATAATTCCCAATCTACTTCATCATTTCAATATACTCCAATGAATTGTAGTCTGTTGTAGGTCATGATAATGATGATAAAACATGAGCAAAATCAACATATGGATACAGTTAATACGTAAAGGATAGGCATCACGACTCCTTTACGCCATGATCATAAAGTATCGACCATTATTAGCGCTAAAATAAGCATCGTGCAGTAATTCCGTATGATAATCCTTACTTTGTCGCGCGGACTAAGTAGTAATCGATCGACAGATATCTACAAGAAAATATCTCATTCCCTTAAGGCAAACCTATCTTATTCTATTGGCTGCTATTATCCTAAAATTAGAAAGATGTTGAAAGGAATGCTATACGAGTACTCAGCTTCTATTATTGCTTTTAATTTGTATGCTTAGTCATTTACAACAATTAATAATAATAAGTGCACTCTAATGCAATCAATATCATTCATTTTAGCTACAGAATATCACACTAGGCAAGTTAGAATAATAATTAGTTAAGTTGTCAGCGTTGGGTATTTTTACTAACTACTTAATAAGCATACATTAATCAGTATTGATCACAAATATTGCACTTTTCGATCGAAATATTTCAGTAAAATACATTTTTATTTTTCCTAACGTGAACGTATCTTATGCTAAATGGAATATTACTTGCGATTGGCATTTTCATATACTACTCTACATGCATATTTCAATTCGTAATAATACCACAAGTATTACACTTCTCGATCTCAACATTTCTATGAAAGGGGCTTTTATTTTCCGAAATTGAACCTATCTTATGCTTAGTACCATATATAGAGAGAATGACCTTCGTTAGATTTTTTTACTAACGACTCTATGTACATACTTTAATCAGTCATTGTGACAAGCCTTATCCAAGGACTTATTGATTTCAATATTGCTGCGAAACGAACTTTTATTTCCCCAAGGCGAACCGAACGGGATGCCATACAGTCCATTCAATAAACTTTGATTTCCCAAGGCAAACCTATCTTATGCTTAAGATACAATTACTAACGCCCGGTATTTTTACTAGCTCTTCTATACGTATACTATTAATTAGTAATTGCTACAAGTATTGCACTTTTCCATTCAAAAATTTCTGCTAAACAGATTTTTATTTCCGAAGGCGAACTCATCTTGCCGATATACTATGCAGTCTCTACTGTAGCTACCATTAATGCTTTTAATTTGTATAGACAGTCGTTTACTAAGAATAATCAAGGCACTCTAATGCAATCAATGTCGTTAATATTTGCCTTGCTAATATCATCGGTAACAAGTTGGAATAGCTTTGCAGTTGACAATTAGTAAAGGTAGGGTATTCTTACTAGCTCATAAATAGGTATAGGTATAGTAAATGAGCAATATTTACCGCAAGTACTGCACTTTTCTATCTAACAGATTTCTATCAAACAAATTATTTTATTTTCCTAAGGCAAATGGAATGTATTTTAAGCGATTGGTTGCTGTCACCAACTATCATAAAGATATTGAAAGAAATACAGTATACTCATATAGCGCCTGTTAATGCGTTTAATCGGCATATACAGTCATTTATGAACAATAGTCAAAGCACTCCAATCCATCCACATCGCTAATAATTTTTAGCCTGTGAAAGATACATTAAACAGGTTCGAACGATTTAGCAATATACAATATTAGTATCAGTAGGGTATTCTTGCTCTTTAGCAAATATGCATATATTAATTCGTATTCGCTAAAAGTATTGCACTCCACAAACTAAACATTTGCGAGGAACAATTTTGAACGGCTTGAAAGCAAATCGACAGTACCTTATTAATAGGCTATTGGTTACTATCATGCAAATGGCAAAAAGATTAAAAGGAATACAGTGGATAGTTCCTATTAAAGCTTTTAATCCGTATCGGTCGTCGTTTATGAAGAATTATAAAGACACTGTAAAGTAGTCGATGTCATTTATTCTGGTTTGCGAATACTACTGCTGTAGGCCTGTTTCAAACAGTATGTGGCATATCGCTTCGTAGAGATTATTTTTACTGGCAACGACTAGTAAATATGGATATCGAATAGCCTATAAGCAATCCGGTCATTTCTTCCTTTCTACGCTAATTATCTTGATATTTTTAGGCATGATAGTTTCACTCCTAGCAATAAGTTGTTTTTAAAATGCGTCTATAGAGAGTCTGCCACAATATCTAAAGTGTAAATCATTAACCGTAATTATGCGTGGCTACGGCTGTGTTTGCAAAGCATTACAACAATTATTTTACGGGTCTTCTGTATATATTTATTTACGACGATGTGCTATTGAATAGTTAAAATGAGTGAGTGATGATGAAGCAAGAACCAAACACATGGTGAATGATATTGTATCATTATAATGAAAATTATACGTTGGATAAATTTAGCGAAGTAAACACTACTAAAAATATACTTAACCATGGAGCTACTGTAACTAGTCTGACCATTTTAATTCGCTGACCTAGACTATGGTTTAATGGCTACACATTATATCGCATCACACTTTCAAATAGCCATTTACTGCATGTTAAAAACGGCGATCGTTAGCCGTTAATGTGCTGTATATCAATCAGCGATGAAACAGAAACAGAGCTTATCGATGAAAAATATTGCATGAGTCTATATCACGTACGATTAACTATTCTGGTTGATCAATGTTTGATCTGGTTTATATGGCTAATTGATCGAGATCCATGAATTCAAGATAGACTAAAAGTAAGTTCTTCGTGCCTAAATAAAATACCACTGCATAGGCATTCTATACCATAATCAATGCTTTCATAGCCTGGTAAAACATATTCATGTCCTCTCTATTGATGTATGTTAGTTAGCAAACCTATTTCAACTCTATCCAAAGCATCATTTCTGAGCGCATGTATGCTGAAAGTTAGTGTTTCCAATTTTATAATATCCATCACGCACCGAATTAGGCCAATTAACAACCAAAAAATAGAAACTCAATTATAGAACTCATCAATAAATGGCTTATAACATACAGGAACAAAATAGAAATCATAGTAAAAGAATGGCATTCTTTTATGGTGGTATTCCCATGTTCCTTTTAGATATGAAATCACATGATGTTGTTCTTCAAGATCATTATTTGATCAACTGGCTGTTGTTCTCTATTCATGCATCATCTTAAGCACGTCAATTTAATGTCAATAATTAGTCTCCATTCGAAGTGGAAAGCAACTCTTCTGATTTTATCCCTTTCACGGTCAAGTTTTAACATGATTTGAACGGACAATCTCCTTCTCGGCTTGACACAAATCAATAAGAATTATTCTAATAAAGAACAGACCTTAGGTCGATTAACATCGACGATCGATTCCTATTTTAGCAGACTTGATCTTGTCGCCATCTTAGGTAATCATTAATTCAAGTAAATTAACACTATGTAGCTTTGTTTCGCCTTAATAGCTAGAATTCAATGGCGCGATTATATTATTATTATTGCAATTATCCAATAAGAGACATCGACGCAACAGCGTAGCCGCCATATCTTTGTCTAAAAGGCCAACGATTGTTTGCCATGGCCTTGACGTGAATTATTCTTGTTTTTTATCGATTAATCTAGTCATGTTTAACACTAATACGTGGTAGACTATCTCGTCAACTCTCCAATATTGAATTAATCAGATTGGCAAGAAAAGTTCAATCCGTTTCAAAGACTAATTAATTGCTGGATAATTTACAAGCAACAACGTAAAGAAATTGGTAAGAGTTGATCCTAGTCGATGTTGTTTTAGCATAATTTAACGTTCGCCATCGAGCATATTATAAATTGTCTCTTTCTTTTAATAATGGAATTCGTTTGATAGTTAGAATCCATGTGTGGATAATTTTGAAAAAAAAAATTGACAAATATTAGTTCTATGCGCTATCCGCCATGTTAGCTAGGATTGATGTATGATAACGGTCGATGGACTGAGCATTTCTAACTTGATTTTAAATTCATTATATCATGTCAATGAATCTCTGTTAAGTCTTGACTTTTCTATCTTTAACTAATCTTGTCAATCAATCAAATTTGCCTATTCTTGCTAGAACAATTATCAAGTAATACGCGTTTCCGCTTGAAGTAAAAGCATTACTCTAATTCTTTTCTCTTTTCTATTCTACCAATGCTGCATTTTTTTTTGTTTTCTCTCCCAAATTCTTTTCTTCCCTATCAAATGATCTGTTTCGACTACGATTCCTCTTGCTTTTTATCCACAGCCACATTTTCCGTACATACTGTAGGGCAAACAGGCATCGACGCCTACAAGTACTATTTTACCCTCCAAATTTACACACCCATCTAATCACTATCAATAGCGATCAGCCCCACTATTAAATCCAGTTTGGCTACGACCATAACAGGAAGAAATATAAAATAATATTACAGCGGCATAGTAATCCACAATCGATAATGTCTAATTCAATATCAATCATTTGAAGCCTCAGATGCATAATCGCCATGTTGGTTACCCATTTTAATTATACTGATGAATTCATCAGGTTAGTTTAGTTTTGATCACTCTTCACGTCGATGCCATTCAAGCGGATCAATATCTGACGACCAAGATGATAAAATTATCAATCGTATTTGATAAAATGTGAACAATTTGACACTGTGGTCAATTTGCTTTCTAACTACCTTATATAGCGATATGACAGTCTTTGTTTCTCAACGTTATTTTTCTTCAACGATACAAGTCGTAATGCTTAATTGGATAGACTGTCCACTAGTAAAAAGGTACAATAAATAAGTCTATAGCGTCTTTATTTTACTTTTCTCTCGTTTTGATTCGATTATAAATACATTGAATTGAAAGGATGCTATACAAATTTCTATTTTTAAACTGAATCATTTTTTTTTTATTTTTGCAGTCCAATTTTTTTTGTCAACTTCTAAATCCTTCTCTTTTTTTATTTATTTCCTTGATAGCATTGAATACAGTTGATGAGATAATACAGAGAGTAAAGGAAAGTGAATAAAGTTGTTGTCGCGGCTGATCCTTTGATATTGATATAGATTCGTATTTGTGCGGATGGGGAAGGAGATACCTATATGCTAAATATAGCAACGGTCGATGCTATAAATTTCTATTGAGATTGGAGAGAGAAGAGAAAAAAATGGCAAACTAGGCTATTTTAACATTACTATTTGAAAATTAAATATTCT
The DNA here is from genome assembly GCF_000150275.1 of Trichoplax adhaerens. Classification (NCBI taxonomy): domain Eukaryota; kingdom Metazoa; phylum Placozoa; class Uniplacotomia; order Trichoplacea; family Trichoplacidae; genus Trichoplax; species Trichoplax adhaerens. The sequence goes on along the minus strand of NW_002060959.1, from coordinate 911,911 downwards.
TGCCTATTGTCAACTTCATTTTATTTCTACTCTATCTATTGTAAACTTATAGGATAATACTATACTTTAAATATATTAAATTAATATTCTAGTTCTTTTCCAACTACTTGATACTCTATTAAAAAAATATATTTTTTGTCAATAGTGGCCTATATTCTATTCTGTAGATAATCTATCATTTCTATCAATTTATTATTCTTATTCTCTACGACGAGAACAAGGCCTATATCTTGCTTGCATTCTTTCTTTTTCTATTATTCATTACAGTCGACTGTATCGATAGATTCGTATAAACGCGTAGATATATAGCAGGTATTTCCACTTTCGATGACATCAAAATCAATTACTTGTACACCTGGTGTCTTCTATAAAAATCCTAAACTATTTACAACCGATATTACTGTCGTCTATTGACTTTTACAACGTTTTGACGTCGATTTTTTCACTCTACTTTCCATCCACCTATTTCCAATTGACTTATTCTCACGCACCATTTTGGCTTTTCATTCTATTACACTGTACTATTGCTGTTGATAATTTTAATTCTATCCATCCATCGAATTGCTGTCTATACCTATCATTAAACTACATATTACGTGAAAACTTCGATATAATCAACTAAGAAAGATTGACAATCAACATTTTTTGGGGTATTTAGATACAACTTTATGCTCTCGTTTTATATCTACTTGATCCAATTGAATTACTCTATTTCATTTTTCTTTTAAGTATATACTGTAAAGATACGAAACGTATTCTTGTAGATTAATTGACAACAACAAATTCTTACTACAACTACTAAAATATGGCTACTTTCTTGGCTAAACAAATGATTTCCAATAAAACTAGTGCATTAACTAAAAGTGCTTCTAGTAACAATTCTGGCGGTGGTGGCAGTGATAATAGTGAAAACGCCATGGAGCACGAAGAATTTTTGAAGCAACAAGAAGAAGAACGAATGGCACGCTATGTGGATAGAGAGAAAAAACGTGAAAAAATTCGCGATAAAATACGTAATAAATATAACTTAGAAAAACGTGATTACTTAAGCATCGTCGATTTAGAAGCCACTGCTCCAAAAAAGGATTCATCCAAGTCTAATTTCTCATCACGTATGGATAACTATTCTAATGAAGGTTGCTTTCGTCGAATGCTGCGGTGTTGCTGCCCATGTTGTTGTCGCCGCTAATACAATCATTCTACATGACCAGTTTCATAAGCAAGTAGGAGCTATTCGTTTCTCACCTTTCTTGATATTGGATATTTTATAAATTACAAATTTAATACAACAACGATTATTATCATCAACTATATCAATTTTTAAATATGGTATCCTAAAGCTGTCTAAAACAAACTAGAAAGGTTAGCAATTATATTATGCTATCATTTTGCTTACCTTTTCTTTTTCTAGTCATGCTAATCATTTAACCGATGAAAAATTTTAAATGTTTTTTCTCTCACGCTTTCATTCTTTTTTTTTCGTTTACTTTGTGTTATTCAATCGTCAAATTTCTATCAATTTATGCCCGATATAACTGTTTATTCGCTATACATTCAAACCTATGTTACTGTATATGTCGATGATTGCTATGACTAGTTGATACCATAAGGAAAGCAAAAAATCTCCCGTATTTAATTCTTCAAGCCATGATTAACATATTGGAACAAATTGTTGCAATTTAAGTAGAAGATCAAAATAAAAAGAATATAAAATATCAATAAAATAACAAGGATGTGCAATTGATTGATGGTTAGCATCATTATGGCAGACACACCACGAATTGTGAGGGCTATCTTGAACTATAATCCATATCTTATGTCTAAGGATAAGCCTTGAAAGTGAAATGTTCTTATTTATATACAATCATGGTAGCGAGAGTAATTTTTTTCTACCAGTGATTTATCGCATTGTGATTAGTAAAAACTATAGACGTATACTTAATGCTAGTCCGGTATCATATCGTCATTCTAATATAAATCTTGAATATCTATCGATTCTTGAATGTGTTATCCAGTAAAGTCCATGGCTTTTGATACTATTTTCAAGACCTTTTCTATGTGGTAGAAATACCACTGATTGATGGCTATAATGAAGTGGCTAACCATCAAAATCGAACCAATAGAATGTAAATACCTAGCATGAATTGGGAAAAATCCCGCTAATTTATTCGTATCGGATAATTACAGCTACATATGCTAGTGCCTAGTGATGTATAATCTTGTCCTATCGGATTTTAATTTTTTTCCCATCCTAATCGACGCAGTTGATGTAGTACATTGAATTAGCCCAGCATTTGTTAAACATTTAGCTTCCATTTACATGATCCTATCATCACGTTACTAGGACATTTTACCTCAGTTGTCAGTAATATCTAATTTAAATTAAGAAGTAATAACTAAATTCTAACCTATGCTACGGCTATTGCAGGTTAGATTTCATCATAAATCCAAATCGAAACTACAGTTTTAGATATCCATTAATGCTCATTAAAGCACTTGTCAATAGCCCCAGTGATTATGTATTATTAGTTCTATCACATAATATAACATAATTATCCCTTCGATATACGGGAAATAGTACAATACGTTGAGGATAATCGGATAAGAGAAAAATACTTTGAGCTTTTACTATTGACCAATGCCGATCATGTAGACGGCTAATATCAGAAATCATGTTTAAATTTACATCCATTGACATAATATAGTGATCAATAATACAATCCTTAAATTATTTGCATTTTGGAGTGGCGTTATTACTTTTATTTTAGTTCCTTATTAACCCTTCCCCAATCCCCAAGATGGCCTTGATCCGTAAACGTCTATGAACTGACGAATACCAATATTGAAGTACTCAACTATATCAATTATGGCGATCATAGTTACAATTTTTAAGGAGGAGTTCTTTGCTTCGGTTGTTATAGCTTCAATTTAAATCTGCACTACGCCACAGCCGTTTTCAGTTAATCAAATGGAACAGAACTACTTCGACCAGCTGCTAGTCAGCAATAAGAAAAATTGAAAGATCCTTCAAATTATGGCGTCGCCAGGTGGATACGAATAGGTAGATATGCTGTGAATTGGACATCATAAAATGGAATTAGACATTTTTCCTAGTAAGTAAAAAGTAGTTGCCTTCCAAAAATCAATTTCTTCTCTGTTGATTTGATCTAACTGAGACAATAAGATAGCACAGCTTTTAATAAAATAAAGACGCTTAATATTAAAGTAATTATTATTACCATAACAACATTCTTTGTCTAGATATCATAAATCATCACTACTGCTCTAGTTTGTCGTAATAATCCCAAATCAATCTAATTAAACAGATATGCTCGCTCTTGATTACAGTTAATAGCTTATAATCTCTTATCCGTATTTTCTCGATCTTCCTTCATCCTCTTGGATGAAAATTACACTTTCTATTGCATAAACTATTGGCTTTTGTTCTTTCTATAGGTTTTATTTAGTTAATTTTTAATTCTTGGTAATAATATAGTCTATGAAGTAATAGATAATAGAGTTTAAGCTTAATGGTCATAATTACGTTTCAACATCTGCTTTCACTTCTTCTGTTGCTAAGGTTGATGGATAACATTACAACGCCTTAAGGTACTTTATGTAGTTCAAGTGAAAGGAGCAATGTAGACTTGAATTAAACGAAAATTTGTATTAAAAAAAGAAATTTTACACGGTTATATGAAAAAATCAATGCACAAATTGTATTTTTAAAAGCATAAGGACTCTGTCTTGACGCTCTACCAACCTGCTTCTACGTATGTAATATTGCAAGTAATGCTAAGATACGCTAATTTCTACATTATTACTATACGCAATCACTGCGTTATAAATATAAATAAAAACTGCAATTGTACGTCAGCGATACTCTTAATATAATTCATTTCCCATGTATCTTACTAAAATATTAGAGATGAAAAAAGTTAAAGAAAGGACATCTTTTCGATGAAAAGGTTTTCATTTAAGAAATAATATCAGCAGTGTCATGGTCTAAGTTTATAAAGTTCCATTTTTTTTTGCAGTGAGTAGTTCTTGATCGAGAACAACTGATAATAATATGTTATAATAAAGTTATTAATTTAATTCACCATCTTTTCTTCTTAACTTCTTTTGCATCGAGTAAGAATATATGCAGATAATGTGAAAGCCAACCTAGTCGGCAACGTGCCTACCTGGTCTTGCTAACATGATAGACTAGTTTTAGAGTAATTATCCTAAGTGAGCTTTCTAGATATTCACCCGAGATGCTTTTACCTTTGAACAGAAATAGCTTCTATTGGGGGTAAAGCTATTTTCTGATGGATGCAAGTCCTATTATCGTTTGCGTAGATTATTTCTCCTTTACGTGATGTCGTATTTCGTAAGCTATAGCAGAGATTCTTCAAAAGAAATAAAATTTCGATAGCTAATTTTTGAATTTGCGAAGAGATTCATTATAATAACAACAGAGAGGGACATCATTTGCCGTGGTGATCTGTTACATTGTTTTGACCGTTTTAAATTTTTATTCATATATGAATTGATAGCCTGTCAAAGAAATATGAAGCATTAGCTAAATTGCGCAATCTTGTGGTAGATATTGATGAGGGTTTAAATTCAACCCTTGACTGTATTTTTAAAATCACTGTATTAATTCCAAAAGCTTTCAGGCTAGGCCTTATCCTAGAGAGGAAAATTATGCTCCATATTGCATCACTAGCTGTGGCTAACACCAAAAGGTGTATTAGTATTTGCTCAATTTATGCTGATGCCATATTGTTAATGTTATAATTAACGAGGCTTTACCAATTAGATATACTTTAAAGTTAAATGTAGCTTTCAACTGGAAATTTGGAAGCAATTTAACATGTATCTACGAAATTTTAAAGAATTATTTAGGATTCCAGATTAGGAGCTACTCTAAGGATAAACTAAGATTTTCCATTTTAACAGAGCATATATACAAGTATGTATTATCATGGAGAGAGCGATCATTCAGAGGATCATAAATCTTTGTTAGAACAAAAATATTAGCTACTAATAGAGTAACCCATCTTCTTGTTGACGGTTTAATTTAAAGCAAGGAATTCTAATTGGACTCCATTTGCTTAGATGATAAGGATATATAGGTTATATATATAAGAAATGGGCACTTGAGCGATGACAGGAGTTGTATAGAAGTTGGTATACATCTGTAGAGCAAATAATGTTATTATCTGCCGAGAGATTCTTTTATTAATTATAATCAGCGCTATATTTTAGTAAAATATCGTTATTACTTACTTAGTTCTGTCTCAATTTAGTTCTAAATCAATTTTACCACAAATCTTAAGAGAAGTAATCAATAAAAGAGTTTCCTTAACAAATGCAGCGAAATCAATATAAAGTGATAAAGGTTGTGATTTGATAACCTCCAAAAACCCATTGGCGATTTATTTCCACCTACATTGCAATTAGTAAGACCAGATTATACGCAGTAATGCAAAAGTGGATAAATTCTATAAATAAATTTTGAAGGCAACAAGGCTTTTAAAAAGTCAGTAGACATTGGTTACATACATTTACGCAATATCACCTTCGAATCAAGCAATGTTAGAAGTCCCCATGAATAATATTGAAGTATTTACTGTCCAATAGGAAATATTTAAAGGAGAAACGGGATATAATTTTAGTAATTTGATTATGAAATAGCTTTATTATCAGTGAAATTAGCTACTAATAACTAGCGCGACGTATTATTACATTGCTGGTACTTGACAACTCTGTTGATATCAAAATGTTATGATTTTAGGATTGTATCTTCTTCAGAGGATATTTCTTCCTTCTGTTGTATTAAACTTTTTATTATTTGAAACACGTAAGGGGCGTACATACAGTATATGCTAAGTCGTATAGGTAGATTTCATTATTTGGATTATTTATACGTGCTTTCACGAAACTGATTATAGTTAGATTCTTTTCTCAAGGGATAAGGTGGCATGCTAGCCTGTTTTGACCATCTCAGACAGTATGCTTAATTGTATTTCTATCATGCTTTCTACCCTATCAAAAAAGAAGAGCTCGCTGTGAAACTTTGACGATTTTATACACTATCTATGTTTAATTTTAATAAATGCTTCGCGTCAATCCAACCTACACTGTTCAGGATTGTAACTTATACAGCAATATCTGGGTATACTCGTACGTGCAGGTATTCCATACAAATCTGATGTACTCGTACATTGACAGATTATGCTAGGAGTGATTTTCATTTCAAAAAACGCTCGAAAATAAAGCTAATAATAGCATATACATCGCATCACCTCGATACCCATGTGCTAGAATCAGTTTTCTATCCTTTCTTTCGTGTACTAGCTTTACTACGTAATTTTACCCTAACATTACTTAGAATAGTTAACGCAATAGAGAAAGGAAAACTATCATTTGAACTTTGTACAGCGACATACAATAATATTTTATATCGGCAACAAGGTAATCTTTTACAACGCCCGAATCTTATTTATAAGTGAAAACGAAAATCAATCAATGCTTTATTTTTATAATCGTTAAATAAACGCTTCTTGGGAGTCTACAAGAATTTAAAATTGAGCTACAATACATAGTGGACTTCGTGAAATTTTGAGCTAAAGGTAAACTTGTGGAATAAGTTAGATTTATAGGTTGTATAGATCATCCAGAACATTATCATAGCCAGTAGGATACACGCATCACCATATCTGTTAGCAAACGAGTACGTAAAGAGTTGCATTATATACATACACGTTATGGTACAGTTTCAAAATTGTACGCAAGTTTTCACGAAATTGTGTATGCTATCCTTTTGCTAAGGCATTTCTGCTAATGTTGAGTTATAGATCTTAAGTGAATTATTCTTCCATTATGCACAAAGGTTATATCCTAAAATTATCATGCAATAAATTATTCATTACAATTAATTAGTGAAATGTTAAAAGTTAGTAAATAAGCAAAGGTCAGGTTATAAATACAATAGAAAGTCATACCAATTAGTTTTACCTATAATAATAGTATATATTAAGCTTATAATAGCTTATTTATGTTGCATCCGTCAATGATTGTGCTATAGAAAAGCAATTTTGAACTGTAAAGAACAGTTCGTTACAACATAGATAACGTCGTAGACAATAGCCCTTATATACGCTACTTTAGTTGACTAGCAATCTCTACGCGTGCATGCTTACTAAACATCATTAACTCTACTTTACCTACAATCAGGCAAGCATTACTCAAACAGCAAAAACTACAATAACGATGATTTAATTTTATAATCGCACATCTGAATCAAACAAAACCAGATACGTCTAAAAATTTGGTTTACATGAATTTACTGCATATTTATATTGCAAAAACCTAACACCAAACGTGCTACAACCGTCAATCATGTATGAGCATTAAAAAGCACAGAAAACTATCCAAGCATGTTGCCAGAACATGACATCCATCAGTATTTCAGTTAATATTTAAATAGCCAACCAAATACAGTAGTTCCTTTTAATCTCATGAAACTGATATTAACTAATAAAAATGGTATAAATGTTTACTTGAATTCTTTATAATGGATGGCTCACTGCATTACCTGTTTGAGCCAATTAATACAATGAATAAAACATCTACGTTGACTGACATCATTACATGATTTAGCATTTTATTCCAATAATTTTATTCCACGATTCGCTCCCTCCATTTATTAATCTTTTAGCAAAATTTCACTATACTTTTCTTGCTCTGCATATTTTAGAGAAGCCTTGGCAGCAACCCGCTTTAGTTGTCCATCCCTACATAGTTATTAATTAATTCGAATTTATTATTTCCGAAAGCTGTATTAAATTGATTCATCCAAGATAATCACTGTAATCATGAAAGAAGACTTTGCTAAAAACGACAAGGCAATATCAGCTTACCAGACTAGGTCAACTAGTCCCCCTTTTTCGGCAATCTCAGCTTTAACACGGTTAGCAAATTCGGTTGCAGTTTCATTTTCCTGAATAATATTAAAGGAATCGTCACTAAGTATTGGTGGCTATCATAAGCTACAAATAGTAAAACTAGTATCGCAATTTGAATACATTATAAACTTGTATGATATTTGGTTTCAATACTAGCACAAACTATTACAACATCAACTATCATACCTCCATTTTTCTAGGAGGTAAATACCAAACATCGCATACTATGGCCCAGCTTGTAAGCATCATAACTAAATATTGAACCCAGCTTTCACGACTCGAATTCCAAAAAGCATCCCCAAACGTAGGATCATACTGACGTTTTTTTCATCATCAGTAATTAACATAATACTTATTAGGTTTCGACAAGACAGCCATTACATATTATCGGTAGTACGGTATAGCAGTTACAGTACCTTAATAGCCGCTGGGTGAATTGTTCCACCAATTTCGAAGGAACCTTTCTTAAACATAAATACAGACGTGTTGTTGATGCACGTACCTGTTATCGGTCATGAAAACAAAAAGGAGTTGGTTAAATCAAGACCGTAAGAAAGATTATTTATTGATTGGTACTAATGTAATATCGGATATAAAATCAATACTACATTTGTAGTTATTCCAAATCACTAACACCATATTATTTCATGAGAAGTACTGTACTATATTACATCGAAAAGCTTCGTTTTTAGAAATCAATAAAAAATTAGAGTAACAGTTATTGAACAGCAAGACAAATTTAATATAAAGTATAACAGGATGAACAACAACTTGCCTTCTGGAAATATTAACATTGGGTCCAAACTATGGTCCTCAACGTGTTCTTTTAACCTTCATACAATCAAGATGAATGTAGAAGTTACACAAGTCTAATCTTAAGTTAGTAATGTGATTTTAATGAATTTAACCTATTTGTCACAGTCATTCGATCCCTCATTTCAGATCTTTCAAACCAAACATGAGATTGAGAACTTGAAAGAATTCTTTGCACTGTCCCTAAGAAGCCACCATGAATTTGACCTACCTGTACTCAATTAAGGATACAAGACAAAAAAATTGAAGTCTTTAGAAATTACAGATGACAATAGCTGAAGTGAGCGTTCAAGTGTTCTGAATGAAATTATTGCACAAGTTGAATTCAATCCATACCATAGCATAGCAATTATCGGTAGATAAAATAAGAACATCAATTGGTGAAGTATGATTTGCAACACAAATTCCACCACCTTTAGCTCGATTTTCTCTAGAAATAATGACATTATCAACTGATATGTTAGCGTGAATGAATTTAGAGCAGTCAGGCCTAGGGAAAACTGCAAGTTGCTAATATCTTTAGATATTCAGAAACTGACTATGGTAGTATCCAGCTATTAATGGATAGTGGAGTTGACACTTGTATACGCATACAAGTCCATTCGTGTTTGTGTCCTAGTAATAATTGTTACAATAAAGGCCTCAACTACAGTATCATTGCATACCTATTGTGTACTCTAATAGAAGCAGAGATTGCACGCGCCAGTACGCGAAAGGCAATAAGGTAGGCGTAATGATTTAGCTTCGTTTGTAGGCTAAAGGTAGTGATAAGATTAAATAGATAATACAGATTACATTAGAATTGAAGGTATAGTGTAGAATAATAACATGATTATTAGATAAACAGACGAACTAGTATTAATTAATTATTAGCGTAATCCATACCTAGATTTCGGTAGAAACCCAATCAATGTCGTGGCTAAGCAGAGCCAAAGTAATCCCAAGCTTAAAATGGTAATTCTGGATAAGCAACAGTAAATATCAAATTAATACGTTCTTCACCAGTTGTAGGTTTATAATAGATTATACGAGAAAATATCATATCAAAGTTCAAGTAATTCATACAGTTGCATTAAGTAACGAGAATTAAAGTTCAAGAATTCAAATTACTCATTTTACCTGACAGGCAAGAAAATCAAGTAGCGGATACACCATCCAATGATCCACAGTATAGTTAAGCGGAGACTGTCATTAAATTAAAAAAATATAGTTATGTTAACTTGCTTCTATAGAGCTAGCAAGCCTTATAAATTTCATTATTATAGTACGTGCATAAGTCAAAGGCATGCTTACAACTTTAATTGTTTGGCCAAAAAAATATAATAATATGCCCATAAAGTAAAACCAACCTTATATATTCGTAGTTTTTATTTGTTCTAGTTAACAAATTCCAAGAAGGCAATTCTAGGCAAAGGTAGAAAAAAATTAAACGCTACTCTATGATGAAGGGATAAAATAGAGTGCAAAGCTAACTTTAGAGTACATTTAGTAAAAAGGTATGACGTAAATTAAAATCATTTGATGAAATACGTAATTTTGAAAACAAGTAACAGAACAGATTAGACTATTCTTGCTTTGGTGAACTATTATAGCGTTCAGGGGACGCCAAGTAAGGCAATATTATTAAATACGAGTGTAACACATTCAATACTGTGCGAATGGAACGATGTCATCTGCTTGTAATGAATTCATTGTAGCACTAGTGATGCTACTATACTCGTATTGTACTGTACCTTCAGCTGAAAAACATTTGGTGATTTCATCATCAACGATGGCCTATATTATACGTTAAATAAATCCTATTAGATTTTACGATATCGATAGAAGGCTAATTGGATTCTTGGGCAGTAAAGAATTATTGAATGTGTGCTATCCGTTCGTAACTACAAATTAATATACGATTTGAGTAGAACACTATTTTTCATAACTAAAAAGAAGGGCTATTATTCAAATGGGAATTTTATACATCAAAATCTTACTTGCATGCCACAAGCGGCAAAAGACAGCATATCGTCTAGACTAAATTTCTTCTTGTTGGTATCGTTTTCACTTAGCATTCTGCTGGGTAGTGATGGCACAGGGTGTTGATCGCTTTCATCCCCTATATGGTTATCACAAGGATTGAAGATCTTATTGATAAAAGCTATTGCGATGTAACACTATTCAGTTTCTACAGTCTAGTGTATTGGTTATCTGACAACCTTTGAGAGTAGACTTTCAAAGTTGACAGTGACAATATTATCATTGCTATTCCTTGACTATATATTGGTAATTATTCGGCTATCCTCTTCATGAAAGATATCAACGATTTACACAAATGTATTGGTTATCGGACAACCTTTGAGAGTAGACTTTCAAAGTTGACAGTGACAATATTATCATTGCTATTCCTTGACTGTATATTGGTAATTATTTGGCTATCCTCTTCATGAATGGTTGGAAAAAAACAACAGTTGCTTAAAGACTAACCATATTGTTCATCGTCATGGCGTTTTGTACGTTCGATCCTGCCTCGTCCGAACTAAATACATTATAGTTAACATTGATCTATTAGCACAGGAAGCACTTAACAAAGATATTCGATCAACTTCATCATTACAGCAAGATATAAGAATGGTGGTAAACTACTACAATATTAGTTGTAGTAGGCGATTGTATGGACTGAATCAACGATAAGCAAGTAATTGGATATTGCAAAGTTATCGCTTGCTTGATGGAATACTGTACGCATAGAAATACATTGTGTACAGTTGGAGCTTTAAGCATGTTTCCATGAGTATAGCGAAAAGTAATCATCATCCATTTGTATAGTACTGTAATCATTTGACTATCCATACAGTCCATGATAGGCTACTAAGCACGGGCATCCTTTGACTAAGAGCTCATGGCTATTTAATGCAATGTTGGGCGTTGATAAAGTTGAAAATTGTGCAGGTAGCATCGTAGCGCTTTTTTTTGTACTGGCCATAAATAAATGAGAAATGTCTATACTTTTTTTATCACAATTATAATATTGACACAGCGAGGTCGGGATCAAGAGAAACACAGATTGAAATTACAATTAGGGTAATTAAAAAATAGTTAGATAAGGTGATGAAATCAAGGTGTTTCAAAACTTGGCGAATCGATATCGAAATTGTACAAGATCAAAGCTGACAACGCCATTCGTTGTTGACCAACGCCATCGTTTCTTTGGCAAGCTATCCTTGCAGTTTACCTACACTGGATGGTCGTTAAGCGCGAGCGATGATCACAGTATAAAACTATGTCACTGACAGGTTGAATGATACAGTAGGCTAGTCTGCATCCTGCGCCGGCTTTGCATGTTGAACTAAGTGAAATAATACCAACAGTATGTGATCAATTTACCTCGAAAATTTTACGCAATGTATTGACGTAGCAATCACGAACGCCAAAAGAAATATTCAGTGATGCTGGTATAACCACGATCGTTAAGATTAAAATTAAGGGAATACCAAGCAGAAAGAGCAACATGATGATTGTTGATTTATTGCATCCGCTTCGACAGATTGGAACGGTTTCGTCTTGACTCAGGACCAGCCGCTCACCTCTACAGTGGGTGAGGCGTAGCTTAGCATCTAGTTTTAATACCTGCCCAACAGTTTGTTTTTCACAGTACTTAATACGCTACTACGGACAGTCAAAAGTACTGTACACTGTACACATCAAGTCTGTGAAACAATTTGCGCCTGTTGTCAAGATGGCACAGTTTTAGTGGCGTAGTCGAATGGAAAAATTGCCGTCTCAGGACTATATTTGACTTCAAAAAGAGAGATATACTTTGAGAAAATGTGGCTTGAGAAGTGGGAACAAAAATGAGAGAGTCTTTGGATCAACTTGAAAGAACTCCTGCTACACATACACCACTGAGTATGATCCAAACGATGGTCAAGACTGACTAGTGAGCAAAACTGTCGCTCATGCAGTACTGTACAGTGTAGAGTACAGCACAATCTAGTATTCATTTTAGTAGGACAGACTACAGGAATCATCCCTCAACATGCGCTAAGTGCTAACTGACTTTTCAACTTGCAACCATGTTCAATCTTGTTGTCTTGGTCATGGTATCACTATAGTATTCATGGCAGAAATTCCCGGTATTACCACGTTTTAAGCGTTGTCGATGATGGTCGCCATATTTTGGGGGCACTTTTTAGCAGTACGATTGCGATCTGACTTGTCACAATTGTGTTGAACGTTGAATCCAATCGACCGGTGTGACAAACACAGTTGGTTGACCTTTGCCGTGTGAATCTTGGTATTGTACTCTACTGGCGTTTTCAACGACGCCGTGACCGTACATTACACTTGACCGTCATTGAGGGTCACCCGTTCATCGACACAATCACCGGTTGAAACAACATGATAAGGGGGCGACAACGTTGTTGACTTTGCAGTACGTGGGCATAGGTAAACTCACATCAATCGGTGATTGACTTGGATGAATGTGTGACACCAAGATGATTCAGCCGATCCATGGACGACTGACGCTATCCCGAGGAGTGTGTCACTGAGTAGAATCAACCGATTGACGGGTGATTCATCCCATTGTTCATGCCATGGCTCAAAATGTCCGAGCTCGTAGAGCAAGCAATTGCAGCAATGGCAGATGGACAGTCCAAGGAGATGGATAGCAGGAATAAGCCATTCAAAATGGCCAGATGGTGTTTGATCCTGGAAAGGCTATGACCGTGTTTAATGGCATGTATTGTAGTCAACAAAGAATGCATCGTTTAAAGCTATAAAATCCAATGGGATACGATGCAACGTAGACGACTTATTCTTCGCATGGTCCCTTCATGCATGCAGTAGCAGAGAATTGAAAATGACAATGGTGTAGTAATAATTGACGATGCTCGACTAATCCATCATTTGAATACATAAAATGACTACATTGAAATCGGATCGGATACAATGCAGTAACTTATAGAATAGAGAATTCAAAATAGTGAGGTGGTATAATACAGGCACGTCGATTACTTCATACATTGAGTAGTCGATCATTCTAGCCTTTGGGTGAATACTCACATATGAAATCGGATCAGATAGAATACACTAACATGAAATTGATGATGGAGATGGTGTGTGTGTGTGTGTGTTATAATAGGATTGCTCTGCTTGGCAAATTGAAGAAGGGAAAACAAGTCGAGGAATACAAGAAGAAAGCGTTGATTCGTTGCAGAGCGGATGCGTAAACAAATAATCTTCATTTGCAAAACAGTCTCCTTTTATGCTTGCATATGCTACGCCATCATTAGCCAGTTGGTATACAGCATATCACATCACTTACTTAATACAGTATCGCAGTACTTGACGATTATGGATGCTATCATCAAGTTTCAAGTGAATGTCTGATAATACGCATAAATTAAATGGCATAACATCATAGACTACTCGACTAGATGTTATAGCAATGATTTTATTACATGAAATGACTTGTACGAAATTGCATCTGATACAATGCAGTAACATGGAATTGAAAATGACCGGGTGATACGATAAATAAATATCATATCATGGACTACTACAGTACAGATACTAGAGTAGTTGATCATTTTAGTACTTGAAACAACTAGTATCAAATCGGAGCTGATACAATTAAGTAGCATGCAATTGAAAATGGCGTGGTGGTGTAATTATTGTCATCGACTACTCGATACTATACAATCTCACCATTTTAATACATGAAATGGCTGGTATCAAATTGAATCGCATAGAATAAACTAGCAGAGATCGAAAAAAATGACGAGGTAGTATCATAAAATGATGGCCAACTAGATACTATGGTAGTCCATGATTTTTAGAATGTTTAATCCACGAAATGATTAGTATCAAATCTGATCTAATAGAATACAGTAACATCAAATTGAAAATGGTAGTATGATGCAGTAAAACCGTGCCATACTAGATACTATAGTAGTACATGATTTGAATATATGAAATGACTAAGACTAGCATTTATACCAATCTGGTCAATTGCAGTAACAAACATTTGTAATGATGAGGTGGTGGTGGGTGAATATCATAAAGATCAATTTAATATCATGGACTGCTAGATAGGATAGTGTAATGGTCCTTAACCGTCGTTCAATGGTGATTTTAGAGCTAAACATATAAAATGGAAATATTTCTATTCTGTTTTTAAAATCTTGCTGTAAAATTCTTGCTCTTTCAATCGAAATGATTTCTTAACATTTAATCTTTTCAATTGTCCATCCCTTAAAATAGTTTGGAAAGATACGTAAAATATTAGTAATATACTTATTATACTATATTTACTTTATTCAATAATTATATAATTTACGCTAAAGGCGAAATGATAGAATGATGCAATAAAAATGGAAGCTAGATCCACAGCTATATGTTTAACTGTAATACATACTGTATATGTTATGTATAGAGATAATATAATTAATCTACTGAATGCTACTAAATCTATGTAGTATACCAAGGCAAATTAGGTATTTGTCCGTGTTTAGCAATCTCGGTTTTGACTCGGTTGGCAAAAGCGATAACGGTTTCATTTGGCTAGTGTTTAATTACCAAAGTGTAGAACGATGTTACGACGTAAATAATTTCATATACTTTAGGAAATAGCTATGAAGCACGTAATAATACACTTAAACTACTGATTATTTCTCATTAATCAATTTATAGGTTGATCATAAATATTATACAATTCGTTTACCTTGATTTTCGCCGGTGGTAAGTAGTGAACATTGCATACTAAGCCCCAACAAGTAAATATACCAATAAGATATTTAAGCCAACCTTTAGCTAAAGAGTTCCAATAGATATCACCAAACATCAGGTCATACTGTATTGATTTATTAGGATACAAAAATAATCAAAATTAGCAGCAGCTATAAACTTAGATCATGTGATAAAAGCATGTTAGCGTATCTTATAAAACTACAAAGGCTTGAAACTCTTGTACTATTCTAAATTTATTTGCCGAGAAGAAAATGCTATCAACTTATCACTGGATTTTTGATCAAATTATTAGATGATAACTATCTAAACAATTCTACAGAATACAATACCTCCAAGGCTACAGGATAAATTGTGCCACCAATTTCAAATGCACCTTTCTTAAATAGCAATACACCTGTGCTATTCACGCATGTACCTACATCAAAATATATGAGAGCGCATTTAAGTCAACTGAGATTGCTCCTGCTTTATGAGCTTGACTAGATATCTGCAAACCTTCTGGATAAATTAACAACGGGTTCAAGGTATCGTCTTTAATATGTTCCTTCATCCTGTAAATATTATTAGCCAGTAGATAAAAATTATAATTAAATATTTATGTTTTAAGTTAAATTACCACTAAAAATAGCTTTCTTTATTGGGTCATGATGGCAATATAACTATACCTTCTACATAGTGCTTTTCTGTCATTGGCTTCAGATCTTTCGAATAAGAGATGGGATTTGTTATACATAATACTCTTAATCAAAATACCAAGTAGACCACCTTGTTTTTGTCCTACCTGTTAGCATGGAATAAAATAACTCTTATCTTATTGCTATCTAAAATAATTGAAAGCAGTTTACTAAATTAATATATACTGTATTTAACCACTGCTTGGGTTAACTTTCGACAATATTTCGATCTTGCATGAAAAAATCAGAAAAATTAATAACGTATCAAAGCATCGCACTGATCTCTTGCCAATATTATTCTATCGTATCATATTGCAAACTACTCTACATTCTTGGATTAAATTTCATTTGGATGTCTTATGAAAGTAAATTGACTATCTCTTAAAATTGCATCTTTAACGCCGTTGTAGTGTAGTTTCGATCTTACAACAAATAAAATTAATAAAATAATAGTGACTGACCATAGCATAGCATCTATCTCTTGATAAGACTACACTATCTAGTGGTGATGCATGATTTGTTACACAAACTCCACCAACTTTAGCTCGATTCGCGCGCGCTAGAGTTCGGAACGTTGTTAGATAGGCAAAATTATGCAGCTTTCTTTGTAATCTAAACAATAGTCGTAATAAATCTCGTTTGAGATTGATCTAGCGATAGTTTTGATCCGCTATCCAAGGACAGACAGCGAATACTGATTTATAAAATAGTGTTATTCAATATGGATTACCCAGTATTTACAGGCAATAAACAGACTGTAACTGTCGTGAGAAAGAACCAGATGAGTGTTATGGCGAAAAGTATAGTTCTATCAAAGTATAGAATGTAAATATCTTGGTTAATTAACATATCGTAATTTAATTATATGATGATATTAAAATGATAGAAAGACACAAGATAATGATATAACACAGAAAATAGCATTTAGTTTTAAACATTTTATATATTTATACCTTATGGGTAAAAAGAGAGCATATCGAATAATTATGCCAAGAATCCATAAAAGCGTTAGGCGAAAGCTTAAAATTGCCGTAAAAGTATTATGTGGTTAATAATTACAATTAAACAACGCATCATATATGCGATGGTCTATGATTACGGCATTATAAGGACGAAAATACACATGGTATTTATATAATTGACATGATGAAAATATAGGAGTATATTTAAAATGATATATTAATGCCATCTACGAATGAAAGTGTAGCAGTAGTAATATAAAGTTGGAACTTATTATAACTTACTCTTTAAACTGATATTTCTTCTTTGTTCTTGTTAATAAATTCCATGAAGATAATTCTAGCTCATGAAAGTTGAAAATGTTTTAATCAATACTATCAGACATTTCACTACAGTAAAAAAGATTACTAGCGTATAGATTATGACGTTTTTAAATAATGTAAAGTATTACCTGTTGCCCAAAATCGTGGCAAGACTTCATCATCTACGATAGCCTACAAGTCCAGGAAATCAAAGTTTCATAATTGCTTAAAGTTATCTGTAGTTTATAAATAATATAGAATACTGCACTGCTAGAAATCTTTTATTTTAAGACCTAGAATGGAAGAAATGATGGATTACGATCAAGAATGGGTACTAGCCTAGTAAACTACAGCAATAAAATTTTCACAGGTATTTTAAATCGAAATTGCGCTATAGCATGAAAACTGATGGAATTTACTTTATATTCTACTATCTAGCACATCTTATAAATATTACTATGTCACGTTCTGTAATAGTTACATAATTAGTATGTTACCTTCTTTCTATATATGGTTAAATATCACGATGTTATCACGTCAGGCGTATATAGATGTAGTTATGGTACTATATTAAGGTTACCTATATATGTATTCTCATGTTGCCATACTTGGCATGATAGTCTATTTGTAATGAC
The DNA here is from genome assembly GCF_000150275.1 of Trichoplax adhaerens. Classification (NCBI taxonomy): domain Eukaryota; kingdom Metazoa; phylum Placozoa; class Uniplacotomia; order Trichoplacea; family Trichoplacidae; genus Trichoplax; species Trichoplax adhaerens. The sequence continues at coordinate 893,834 of NW_002060959.1, read as the reverse complement.
TAAACTAGGGAAACCTTTCTGTTAGTGATGATCTTGTGATCTACGTCAGTAGATCAAAGGTCACAATAAAGAAAGTATATAAACTCTTCATTTTAACAATAAAGTTAGTTCTTCAACTTAATTACTGGGTCTCCTTGCTGAGTGCAGATCTAGTACTTGTTACAAAATTTGGAAATTGTAACATACTACCATACGTTAGTACCATGATATTCGTAGATTTAAATAAGCTGTAGAAGTAAGTTTGTTAATAGTAGATTTATATCGTAGCATGTGATCGTAAATCATCTTAAGTAAAGCCATATAAATATGTGCAATTATATAGATGTTTCAATATACGCACGCAATAAAGTTAATTTGTTATGCTTAGCTACATATAATGAATGATAATAATAGTCGTATATATCTGATATTACTAGCTTGCAGAGATATTAAGATGATGCACTAATACTTGCAGTTAGCAAATTAATTGACTAGATTGTAAATTCGTAGTCCATTCCTACCTGCATACCACTGGCAGTAAAATTCATGATATGATCTATATTAAAGTCTATCTTGTCTTTCTCATTGTTAAATGTTTTGCTAGGCAAAGAAGGCATTTTCAGCTGTGCATCATGTATTTCTATGGAAAGCATAATTTATCAATTAAGAGTTTATTTTGTTATTATTTCAATATCGATGTCAAAATCTTGAAAATAAATTTCATGCTCTTTATTAGATTCGTTTTAATTACCTTGCTGCTTAATATCCAAAGGCTTGTTATCATCGATTATGTTATTAGCAAACTGGAACAAACGCAACAATTTAGATAGAAATTGATATGCAGCGAAATTTGTGAATATAATTAAACCTGAATTTTGTTTTCGCTAAATAAGAAACGTAAGTACGGATGATAGCTCGTACATATTACAGCAAATTATTATAACTGTCTTTTGCATATAAAACGAAGATTGTGGTCATGACGAAGATTTACGAGCTAGATTTTATTATTGAAAGCAAATAAGTTTTTATCTAAATATTATGTAAGTGGGCAATAAGTATGTAAGCATAATACTGCACTATAAATTAGTACAATAAGGGCAACGACTTTAGATGAATAGCAATAAACAAATTAAAATCTTATTTACAATTGAGTTGATCAATAATAAAAAATATTATCATCTTCATTAACAAATATTGTTCAGAAATACTTTCCTATTATGACCATAGTCATTAAGAAATAATCTTTAAAATACGTATATCAGTATAAATTATAATTATTGATGCAACTAGGAAATTAATACATAATAGGATATCGACAATGGAGTAATATGCAATAAACAAGCAACTCTATCTACAGTAATATCTTTCAGCTGATTTAAATGGATTTCTTTTCATTATCTGCGGCAGTTAACTTGCAAGATTTATTTATAATATTAGCAAAGAGCTTTTAGATGCTTTCGATCTAGAATGCCGTCTACTATGAAATCATATTGCGTTTACGCTATTGTTAACGTTTTAAATACCCGTAGTGACTGCATATTAGTGTTTTCATAGTCGAGAGAAATACCCGTATTTTAAATAATATAGTAGTTGGTTGTTTGTAATCTACTAATTATACTAAGTAAATGAGTTCAGTTATTTATTATAAAGCTATCTTCTTCATCATATCCAGTATTAATACTTAATAAACAAGAACGATGGTATGGCAGCATCGTGCAACAAATTGCTGAGTATCTTCTTGCAGTATCGAAGTTTTTACGGAAAAAGATTAGAAAAAATTGAATATACGGTACCTAAATGCTATTGCACAATGATTGATTAGAGATTGTGTAAAGCTACTTAAATATATGAAGCAGAAGAGAAGATCAAAAAAGCATATATATTGATCTACTCGCAAACGGTCAAACGGTTGAGTAACGAAATGATTTGTTGGTTCTAACTACACTACAACCCATAGAGTATCTCTGTAGTCTTTGGCATGATATGGATTAGGGCGAGGAAAGTAGTGGTGTAATGGATTAGCTAAATCACCTAGAATTTTTATGTTGTAAACAGCTCAAGCTAGTAGAAGATATTATAAACATCCTACGTTATCGAATTTTAGAAACGTAAACTTCATTCTTGCTGACTTCTAAGGTGCTGCTATATCAATAAAATCTAATGAAATCATCAGGTAATTAAATTGAAATACAGCTCCGCACTTCTACTTGAAAAATAAATGTTACTTTAGGCTGCATCTAAAATTTGTCTATGTCCAGCAATGTTGATTTATTATTTAAACTGATATGATTAGTAAGTGTATTCATTAATTATAAGCAATTTTGTATACTCTACCTTGAACATCCAACGAATCAAGGGAAGATAGAAATATTCAGTGCCAAAAGAAACCTCAAAAGAAGCGGGTATTACGATGAAGGTCAAAAGGAAAGCGAGGGGAATGCCAAATAGAATATGTAATAAGATAAGTAATCGATGGGTTATCCATTTAATGCAATATTTTTTGGTGTCTTGATGTTTCATGACGAAAAGTAATACGTTGCAAATTGGATTGATTTTTTACTAATTATTCGAATTTTTTACTATTTACTATATAAAGTAATGACTAGCTAATTCCTATGTCTGAATTGTTTTTGATTAATTTCACTTCGTCTTATAGTTCGAGCTACGAAATTCCTTGAAAGCTTGAAGAGTGAGAGACGCCTGAAGAATTAAAATTGATGATTGATCGCAAACGTCTAGCATATTAATCTCAACAATCATGTAGTAATGTCAAAAGCAAATTGAACTTTAATTTGTTAGATCTTTCTTTATCTGGGAGTAAATCATCAGACTAAATGGTGTTGTACACTGGTTTAGGTATCTTATGCAATAATAAATCAAAACTTGATTCTTAACAGTATGCAGATAATGAATTATTCAGTAAGCCATATTCTGAAGTTGTAACGTATTTCTAAGCCAATGCTTACCAATTTAAAGGAAATTGATAATCATAATTTAACGATCAATTGATGTTTTAGTCTATCTGAAATGAATATTGTTATAGACGATAAATATATTGTGCACTTCTTATGCATGGGTTATGTTATTAATGCGCTAATACTGTACCAGTTTACATATTATCTGGTTGCAATTCATTTGATAATAAATGTACCGGGTAAATTCGTTGGCAAATAATTTAACATAACATAAGAAATTAGTTTGTAGTATCCTGCTGATGTGGGTCTGCGCAGAGAGTATTTAAAGCAGAGTTATTTATTTATACCCTAGTAAAGATATACAAATAATCTTATGCTATTCACTACAAGAAGATGAAAAATAGGTAATTGATTAGTCTTAAAAATTGAAAAGTGATAAAAAAATTAAGAATTCTATTTATACTATCTTTACATTACAACCTCATTCTGATAGCTTTCAAACGTAATGCCAGTCTAATAACTATGCATGAAGTTTTTTTTACCGTACTACCGCTCATAATTGACATAACGAGGCAATTGAAATCAAATACGTATAAACATGTAGGTTCGAAAAGGATTTCAAAATATGTTTATAGCTTCAATTGAAGTTGTTTGCTAATATAACATCATGGAACCGGATGTTTACATCAATAGTTTGGTCACAACTAAATATATAAATAGTCAGCTAAATTGGCAGGCACGAATATTATGAGCCTACCCTTGTACTAAATATATTAGCCGATATCGATGTGTGAAATTGAAAAAGTAGCATTTTATTTGCATTTACGAATGATGTCTTTAGATATCTTGGTCTATACGGTATTCTTTTTTGGGAACAGATACCCATAATTAAAGTTCACCTTCTAACGTTGATTACTAGTTTGATCTACACGTAGTATAGTATATAATAACCAGAAAAATTCATATATGCATTAATGCATACAATATACTCAGTGCTAAGCGACTCAGATAATGTAAATTCATCCAAATTTAGTAAATACTTCATGTTAATTAAATAATTTATTGACATTAGCATAAATTCATTTTAGGTTGTTTACAGTTGTAGTACGGTTTAGGGTCGCGTGCATACTATTAATTTCCTTACACTCCATAATATTGTCTTTACTTTTATGCTGACTAGTCGAACTCTCGCTCGTGATATTCCGCGTAGGCGCGTACTGTATTTTTGTATTTGTTACTTTTTGGATTAATTATTCTATGATATTTGAAAATAAGTCGAGATACAGTGGAATGGAAGAAACAATATCAGACATATATCGTTAGCTATATTATCGAGATATTTATAGGTCGTCAGGTTACGATAAAGATTAAGCCACGGTGCTGACTTTGAAGAATTGTGCAAAGTGGTCGGTCGTATTAATATAGAGTTTACGTAATGAAAAAAATTCAAAACAAGGATAAATTTACTGCATATCCTTCATAATAAGAACTCTTACAAATTTTAATCTCATCTTTGATAACTATCGGAGCTAGCTGTCAGCCATGATCACGACTTTTCATATTTCTTATTAGTAGCTTTAATACCAGTGAGCGACTTAGTTACAATGCTACAGAGAATATCATACTTAATAAATAGTAACGAATCTAGTTACAGTCTTCTATGAAATATCAATACTACGCTGATTTTCTACATACATGTATGTGAAGTACAACTAGTATATGCGTAATAAATGATACATACTCTTACAATGGTACGTCTTAGCAGGGTACCGCTTCGATAAATTACTACGGATATAAGGAATAGCAAGTAATACATAGTCATATAACTAGTTGATCTATACAAATAATTAGATCTAAATTCCATCCAAACTGTCTCGTCATATCTTGAGTAATTAAAAGTAGTGCTGAAATATCTCCCGTCGCTATTAGTAAATTACACACTCAAAATAATCATTGTTATACCTTAATTACTATTATTGTCATACTAGGAGTTTTGTGAAATAATTACTGAGCTGTTAAGTTTGAATGAGTTGTACGGTTGTAAATTTGTAAAAGCTGTTTCTATCAAAGACAATCAAATCTATCAATTAAACTGATAATAAATAAAGAGAAGATATTAACGCGTAGTTTATTACGAAAATTTACTTGTAAATGACTAGCAGTCAATGTTATATCCTCAGTGCTGCATAGTTATGCGTACCGCCCTAATTGCATGTACGCGTATAAGGAAAAACTATTCTGTGCAAGTTATCTTGATGCAGTAAATAAACAAATGCATATAAATTACTTGCTGATCATATTTCCTAAAAGCTACTTAGAAATATTAATATACTATAGAGATAAACCGGCAATTATATTATCCGAAATCGTCTTCAACAAATTTTATAAGCGATATCGCCGAGTGCCACAATCTCTAAATAACTACAGTAACCAATTAGTTACAATTATATGCTGCTATTATTATCTTCTAAACCAAATATTAATAGTGCCGTATGATACATGTTGCCTGCTCGATAATAATAAGCCTTGTCATTTAGAAATTGATCATCAATGCATTCAGCATAAAGAGAACTAGGTAACATAGTATCTCAAAGCTTAGTAAAAATCGATAGGTAATACAAGCAGTATACAATTTTTTTCACGTCTTGTATGGATTAGTAATACTATACATACAGTCCGTTAAAGTAAATTTGTAAATTGCTTCAGTATGAATACAATATTTAAATATGGATACTCAATTGTAATTTCTCGTATCATAGTAATTTATAAATTAATGTAAATGCTGATAAAATAACCAATATGTTTTTATCATATTGAAAATTGTATTTACATTAGTGACGTTTTATCTGCACATTTACTTGCTAGGCTTAATTGAGCCTGTATCGGTAATCTGGAAAATGGCGTACTAATCCGGTATCACTAACGATCCGTTTCCAAGCTGGAATATTCTTCTAATAGCAGCTGATAGTCAAGATTTGCTAATGGAATTGTTCTACGGACAGCTGAAGTGATTGATCGAACCTATAAAATTTATTATTGGAAAGTACAAATTTTAGGCTCATCATTGTTTCGTAAAAATAATATTCAACCTGTTGTGCCATTTCGTTAATAGCATGCGTAGTATAATTATACTGATAGTAGGCCGATTTAATTTACGTACTAGTTGAGTGAAAAATGATGTATGTTTTGGCTTTTCCGCATATCTTTCAAACTGGTCCAAAGAATCTTGTAGTTTTAAGGTAAGACTGTCATAATTGTTTCGAACTACAGATAGTACCTGAGTTTAAATTGTAGACGAAGAAATGTTAACATAGCAAATCAACAGTGTCATGAACTACCTGTATAAAAGCAATGAAATGCATTAAAACATCTGCAACACCTGTTCTGAAGTGAGACTTTGACCATCATGTGAGGCAGAGAAATAGTCGATTTTCAATGTAAAGTGGCTGATGATTGACCTAGTAAGCAAAGCAGGTGATTACTGTAATTGTAGCGTTAGTTCCAAGGCAATAACGCTATAGTTTGCAAGATCTTACCTAATATTGACAAGAGCGCGAGTTACTTTTGTAGATGATTCTTTCCAAATACCATTTTCATTTGTATGACGTAAAGCTTTATATTTTAATAAAACAATAAAAAATTCAGGCGACATCTAATAATCATTCGATTATAATATTTACTTATAGCTTACACATAGAATGAACGTTATCAAACACTTGATGCATTCTAATAATTTCATAATAAAGCTCATCATATTCCTTTGGATTAGGTAAGAATGTATCACCATATGTGATGAACAAGTTGAATATGGTTAATGCCTAGAAATTTGAATTAAATGATTATTTACCAATAACTCAATAATTAGCTGCGTTAATGTACCTAATAAAATGCGAATGTTTGTGTCGATGTATTAATGAGAGCATTTGAGTAAAATAAGCTGCTGCCGCTGCGGATAAGACGCTTGTACCTTACCTCTAATATAGTTGCAAAGATGTCAGCTTTAGCGATTAAAGTTGCTTCATTGCTAAGTAGAAATTTTATTAAGTAGATGAGAGCTGCAATAAAATTATGGAAAAAATTATAGTCAGCTTTGATCTCCAAATTACTACTCACCCCCAAGAAATTTGCAAATAAAATGATTAATTGATGATAAATAAGTGAAAATATTTATTTTTTGTCTAAACGAACCGGTCCAAAGAGGCTGCCAATCGTAATTCAAACGTATCCTGTGCTTCTTTTGATAACTGATCAAACGACGGATTATACCTACTGCGAATCTATGATAATTAAGCTAGCATTAACTTGCTGTACGAATCGAGAATTAGAATCTGTGACATAAACTGATTGATAATTAGTTAAAGAATGAATCTATGCATTACTGCCAAGTCATTACCCGTAAAGATCCGTGGGTAACTTTTTTACCAGATGACTTGCAATAAACTCAGTCATTAAATCTGAAGTAAAATATAATTTGATACTATTTATAAATCGAAATACCAGCATACAAGTTATGCAGTGAAAAGATAATACAATAATTCATCTCAGACATCCTACCTAGAATAGCACAAGCTAGAGAATTAGGCGTTGCAATTTTATTCACTACTTCTTTTCTATGACGCATAGGCTGCAAAAAATCATTTGGTATAATTATTAGTGACGGCGGTGCATTACATCAAACTTTATACTTGACATAAAAATAAAAAAATGTTATTATCATTATTATGACGTACTGCTTTATAGATATTGACTGCAAATTGGATGTTGGTATCATGAAAATAGGCATTAGCATATTGATCCTTTATGAGAAATAAAACTTATTACAATTATGGTATAGCAAAGTATGCAATAATTAGATGAGGCGAATAATGAACACACATTATTTATAGCATGGTAAACTAACCTCTACTAAGCAGTTGAGAGTAATAAAACAAAGTTTCGCTATATTGCGCTGGTGAGCGTCTGTAATAATTAGGGAACATAGAAATAGGCAAATGAAGATAAATAAATGGATAACAGTAAACAAGGACTGAAAAAGAAATTTTATACTTACCTTTAAACTGACGAGTAATGATAGATATAGAGGTTAAAAATGAGCATAATACATTAGCAGGAATATGTGATTCAGGTACAGCGGACATCGATGGGGTAACTGTCGACAAAATTTTAGGAATATATGGAGTTCGAATTTCAATAATTGATAGACCTTTAAAATCTTAGAGTAGTAAGTATCGGTAAATACCTAAAGATCCAAGCTGTGGTACTACTAAAGGAGTAGAGTATTTGGGAACTTCTTCATTGGACGATTTATCGTGACTCTAATTGCGTAAAGGATTTTTTAAAGTTATTCTAAGATGAAGCAAAAATTGTCATAATTGAATTATTCAAAATTCAAACAAGGTCATACATGGCACAGGACAGTCATGAAATTTCGGTTTTGATGAATGACTTGATACAAGGCTAATATTAATCCTTCATTTGTTCTACAATGGTGATGATAAAATTTTCGAATGAAAAATGAACTAAAATCGAGATACATCGAATAGAGGACACAAATCCTACCTTAAACTGTAGTCAATATCGGAATCTTCGCTTACGAATAGACTACCAATCTGTTGTTTGACGTAACATAATAATTTCTATTAATTTTTGCATTGACAGTACAAGCAATTGCTAAATAAAGTAGAACTACGTTTCTTACCAGACCAGTTATTTGTGAAAGCATTCCTCCGGAATTTTCAACGACAGAATTTTCGAAATCGCTAACGTTATTAAATTTGTTAAATTTTATTCTACATAAAGTTTAGCAAGGGGAAATAGAAGTCTAACCTGCATCTATTGGACAACATATTATACAGGATTGCTCCCATACCCTAATAATTTGTTTAAACGTAAGATTAGTACATAGAAGCTCAATCAAAGTGTTCAATAGATACCAAAATAGGTACATACACGAAGAGCTACTTCATCATCAAGCGCAGACAGCTTTAGCAAATATACATTGGATGTCTAAGTAGCCAAGAGAGTATAAGACAATGGATGATTTAGCTTTATCGATGTAAATTTTGTTTCGCTGGTTTATAGAATCTCTATCTTAATACATACGTCATATTTTCTGTAATTCATTAATATTCCTAGCAGGAGAAGTGTATCATAGCCAAGATGCCGTCGCAATTTTGGATTAGCAAGTATCTATGGAATCATATCGTTTGGTTATATTAGCAAAGACTCCATCCCTCTAGGTATTCTTAATTACTAATCCTGGTTGGTGTTGGAATTGCAAATAAGACATTCTTAATAGTTATTTAATATGCATAACTTACATTCATGAAACAATCAAATAGGTTATTCAACATTAAATATTCAACCATAGTATTTTGGCTGACATTATCTCTTCCCTACGCAATGTTGAGATACAAAGTCAAGTTAGGCCGTCATCAATGAACAGTCATTCCGATGTTACGCAATAAAACGAAAGCGTGCTGGTAACTGAGATACCAAATACAATTCTTAACGTTCATAAAATATCAGAAAAGATTCATTGTACTGACCGTTGACAAGATAAGTAGAAGCTTGAGGCTCAAATTCTGCAGGCTAACTGTCATATCATGAAACAAGCAATAGTTACGATGAGGTTCAACACACGGATGTAACGCTTAGCCATATACAAATCAGTATTTTTTTAGGTATAATGGGATTTAACGTCTTAGCACAGACTGTTGATACGGTACAATGCTAACCTGGGAATGCTCCAAGTAAAATACTCTGAATGCTATGTAGCATATTCTATGCAAAAAAGTGATTGATTATTAGCAAATTTAGAGGTAAGATAGATAGGACAACTATACAATTACTATAGTGTCAATAAGCTGCTCAATTAAAGATGCTAGGAACTTATTCGTACTTGCATTCTAACTTCCGATTCATCAAATCCAATCAAAATATCGATGATGTCAAATCCGAAATTGGATAATTTTTTTCGGTAAATGGAACGAACTAGAGCGCAAATTGTCTGTTATATCGAGTCAATTCGATTTTGTGTTAGTATTTAGGTATTGCGATGAACTGTAATTAGGATAGCATCTATAGAGATATTTTATTTTCAATTAATTTTATAATGAAAATGGAATACAATAAGGGGAAAAATGATGCAATTAAGTAATCTACTACAAGAGTATTGGTAAGAATGGCAAACCTGTAGTGAATTTGTCATTCTTATCCAACTCGTTCCTTTTAGTACATCACAACAGCGAGCGAAAAGAAAATTGATGATACCCTATATTACAAAAAGATAATAACTCAGCAATCAACACTTTCCTTTATTAACTGTAAAATGAGGAAAAAATTTTGACAGAAGTTTGCTCAGTAGTCTGGTGCAATTTCTGATTTCAATTTGTAATGTATGAGCACATTGCAACTTACTTTCTTCTGTATAAGTTTACTTTCATGATAATTATCAATGGTTGATTCAAGGAAGACCACGTTAGCCTAGTTTCGTCATAAAAGATTGATATCGTCAATATTTATCTTAAATTAGGATAGGAAAATGATCTTTGATAAATTAATGTCATCCAGGTTTTGGTAGAGACAGTAATTGCAATCAAAACTGAATATAATTACTATAAGACTCGCGTTATACAGAAGTTGATTTTAATCTACGTGTAGTTTATGTCTTTATGATTACAAAAGTAGTCTTATCCTATAGCGTATATTCTACAAGAAGTTATATACAGAAGTTGATTTTAATCTACGTGTAGTTTATGTCTTTATGATTACAAAAGTAGTCTTATCCTATAGCATATATTCTACAAGAAGTTATATACAGAAGTTGATTTTAATCTACGTGTAGTTTATGTCTTTATGATTACAAAAGTAGTCTTATCCTATAGCTTATATTCTATAAGAAGTTATATACAGAAGTTGATTTTAATCTACGTGTAGTTTATGTCTTTATGATTACAAAAGTAGTCTTATCCTATAGCTTATATTCTACAAGAAGTTATATACAGAAGTTGATTTTAATCTACGTGTAGTTTATGTCTTTATGATTACAAAAGTAGTCTTATCCTATAGTGTATATTATACAATAAATTGAAACATAAAAATGATCTTCTTACTTAGAGAAACCAATATAATAACGTCTACTAAAATACAATACTGACATTATTCTACTTTTAATTAATTATTTTTTATTATTCGTATACTACAATAGCATTACAAGTCAAAAATGATGAGTTGTATTTTCAAGGATGGAAAATGAGATTGATGGGATACTTTCTTCATACTGTTCAATTATTGGTATGATATTCAAACAGCATCGAATTCCAAATACCTTAAGAAGGAAGAATTCGTCCCAAAAATTGATCTTTTCTTGTGGTAGATCGTCTCCCTACACGTACATTATAGAATAGTACCAGAAATTAATATACAATATGTACAGTAGAGTGAAAAGTAGCGACATCTTTAGTCTCTTCAAAATTGTGGTTCCTCAATTGAAATAGTAAGCTACCTATTTCTGTATCCCTGATTCTATTTCTATTGGTTGTCCATTTATACCATCAGCAAGCGTCTAGTTCTTGTTATCGTAAGAGAAGATCCATCCTTTTATAGGATGTTAATCACTCCGCTTGCTCTACAACTTTATCATTCTACACGTATTTTTATATTTAGTACTGTACTGTAGGTAGGATGACGGCGATGGAATTTATTTTTGAGTAGTATGGATTGACAAGACAGAGGCAAGAATAAAGTTGTGCTATCCATCTCTTATTTTATTTTGCATGCCTGGATAATTGATAGTTCAATGGCAAGGAATGGAGCAGCTGTAGTTATTCTAATGTTGTCACAGTTGTACTATAGTAGCTATACAGTTTGTGAAAAAATGTTGATGACATCATTTCTTAATTAACGATGGTCTCCTCGATGATTAAAACGTGCTGTAGCGGATATTTGTAATGGACGTAGGCTACTTCAAAAGGTAGACAAGGGTAGTCAGTGGAAATTGTTTTTTTGCTGTACAGTATACCCATTTAGGACTAGTGATTATCAGGTAGAACGAAAATAGTATAGCATGATTACCGATATTTTTATACATGGACTAACCGATATTGTCCACTCAACTTGGAAACATGATTTGAACTGAGCAAGAGGCTTTGATATTTAATGGAGATCGTTTTCATGGTAGTTGCAATAGTAACGATAACGGTAAGGATGAGATTGCACAGTGTTATCACGAGTAAATACTGTACGCAGTCAATTGAGAAAATTTGGCCGCAATTTTGAATCCTGTACAATAATATTAGTCGTGTCGTCGTCCTTGATCCATTTCTGTTCTCGTTGTACACTTTAGTACAGTTGATGTCGAAGCATGCATACTGTATTTTCAACAACAACTGGTATGAAGTAGCCAAGGAGTTAGGCAAGAGCTTGACGGCTATCGTCTACAGCAATTCTACGTATACCATCAATCGATTGATCAGATGATGACAAGTAATTAAAAGAGGATTATGAGGAAACGACCAGTGATGCTGATTGTTGTTGTACAGTATAGGATATGGATAAAATCAATCAATCTAATGAACAACAATAGAATTGAAAGGTGCCTCATTTTCGTACAACTTTGGATGGCATGGCATGGATGTCGATGATGTAATATGGATGAAGAAATGGCTGAGCAAAGATGTCAATGCTCCTTGTTTTCTCTGTTTGAATCAAACAAATTGAACATCATGTCGGATAGAAGTTAGCAATTGATTGGATCGATTGGAGAATCATGGCTACTGTCGATGTGGAAATGAAGAGCAAACTGAAAGTACAGGCGTTGATAGTCAGCAGCGACTGGCTATTGATGATTCATTATTACGTTTGTCTACATGTTAAGATGTCTGTACAGACCATTCTACAAGTCTTTTGAGTAGAAGAAGTACTTTCTGTAAGTTAAGATTGTCATTTAGAGATAGACGACAGTAGCGATGTCTCACTGATGATCGATTTGTACTTCAAATCAATGTCGATAGGTCCATTTTTGGTGGTAGCAAGTGCAACATAGTGTGCATAGTTTATGACTGACTTGCTACAGATGCGATTGTATCATGAGAACTGGATAGGATAGCCATGATTCTCTTTGTACAAGAATAGCAAGAGTAATCGTTGGAGATAGTACGGAGTAAGGGTAAGTACAACTATCGCTATTGAGAATTTGGACCGTCATCATTTTAGTTGGTAGCCTAGTGATTATCGCAATCGACGTGTATAGCAAGAGGAATGGATGAGGATTATCAAGGAGTCGAAAATTGAAAGTGATGGTTTTCTCCTGTATGATATTTGACGGTGATTTGCTAGAAATGTGAAGAAATAGCGCTGCTAAGAAATATGGATGAATGGGCTATGATACCGTGTGTACTATCGTTGATGATTTATTGACTTTGGTATGATCGATGGCCATGTTGGCTTTGATGATGATCAAGACGATGACCATCGATTAGCTCACTTGATCTGATCTGTATGATGGACAAGGGAGAATCAAGGAGGCACAGATGAATGGATGTGAAGGCCTGAGATAGAAATGCATCCTAGTACACTAAGCTGGTCGATTGATTTGTAAAGTAGAAGAAGGAGAATTGAAAAAAAATAAACCCCCCCCAAACAGTGGAGACTGATTGAGAACGTTGGGCATTTTAGCTTTTGCAGGCTAAAGATGAAAATAACAAGGTTGTACACCTATGGAGTAGCATGGTCATGACTAGAATTGGATGGATGATGACTTACTTCTAGTAATGACTCGTAAATCTTAATGACTTTCTCCCTTAGAGGCATTTTCTGTGGATCTTCATTGGGCTGGAGCGAGAAATAGCGATTACTGACACCAGCTGCAGCCATGGCTTGGACTTTTGCAGTCAAAGAGAGGCAATTAAGATGGAGAACAATTTTCCTCTTGCACTAATGGACGTTGTAGCAGCAGTCTACTCTCTCTCCAATCTACCAATCAATTGACTGGAAAGGCATTTGCATTACTCTCCACTCTCAATAGCAAGCAACACTCCTTGGTTTTTCCCTCTTGAAAGCGCCAATCAAGGTAGACAGTCGTCAAGCTGATCCACTGGATGGATGCAAAAGAGAGAAAGAAGAAAGTTCACAACAATAATCACAATTATTGATCAACAATTTGGCCTTTACCCCCACTGCCACTCGGACCAATAACTGTCCCACTGCTGACTCCAGTACTGTTATAAAGGTGCAACCAAGGGCCAGTTTAGTCCAGGCGGACGGCTGGACTGATGCAAGGCCACTGGACACTGGACAGTCCTGTAGTGGACACTGTAGTGGACACCAGTGGACTCAGTCGACTCGTCCAGGCGGACGGCTGGACTGATGCAAGGCCACTTGTAGTGGACAGTAGTGGACACCAGTGGACTCAGTCGTCTCGTCCAGGCGGACGGCTGGACTGATGCAAGGCCACTTGTAGTGGACAGTAGTGGACACCAGTGGACTCAGTCGTCTCGTCCAGGCGGACGGCTGGACTGATGCAAGGCCACTTGTAGTGGACAGTAGTGGACACCAGTGGACTCAGTCGTCTCGTCCAGGCGGACGGCTGGACTGATGCAAGGCCACTGGACAAGTGGACAGTTTTTAATGGACAGTAGTGGACGAGTCGACTGAGTCCAATCGTCTCGTCCAGGCGGACGGCTGGACTGATGCAAGGCCACTGGACACTGGACAGTCCTGTAGTGGACACTGGACAGTAGTAGACACCAGTGGACTCAGTCGACTCGACCAGGCGGACGGCTGGACTGATGCAAGGCCACTGGACACTGAGTGGACAGTCCTGTAGTGGACAGTAGTGGACACCAGTGGACTCAGTCGTCTCGTCCAGGCGGACGGCTGGACTGATGCAAGGCCACTGGACAAGTGGACAGTTTTAGTGGACAGTAGTGGACGAGTCGACTGAGTCCAATCGTCTCGTCCAGGCGGACGCTGGACTGATGCAAGGCCAGTGGACAGTTAGTGGACAGTAGTGGACGAGGCGACTGAGTCCAATCGTCTCGTCCAGGCGGACGGCTGGACTGGTGCAAGGCCACTGGACACTGGACAGTCCTGTAGTGGACAGTAGTGGACACCAGTGGACTCAGTCGACTCGTCCAGGCGGACGGCTGGACTGATGCAAGGCCACTGGACACTGAGTAGACAGTCCTGTAGTGGACAGTAGTGCTGTAGACGTCGAGCGATTGGACGTCCAACGGACGTTCGATTTTGGACGTTCGGTATGTACGTTCGTTGTCAGATCGGACGTCGACGAACTGTACTGTACAGTGTACAGTGTACAGTGTACAGTACTGTACAGTCAGTTTGTATAATCCCACCCCAATACTATACAGTACATACAGTACAGTAGTACAAACGTCTTTTACAAACACTTTCAGTACAGTGTACTGTACACTATGTATATACTGTAGTGTTAACACTGTACACTGTGTACGTTGGTACTGTACGTTCAATGAACGTCCGACGTTCAAATTGGACGTTCGTACGTTCGTTCATTAAAACTGGCTAACGTCCACAGTACTAGTGGACAGTAGTGGACACCAGTGGACTCAGTCGTCTCGTCCAGGCGGACGGCTGGACTGATGCAAGGCCACTGGACAGTTAGTGGACGGTAGTGGACGAGTCGACTGAGTCCAATCGTCTCGTCCAGGCGGACGGCTGGACTGGTGCAAGGCCACTGGACACTGGACAGTCCTGTAGTGGACAGTAGTGGACACCAGTGGACTCAGTCGACTCGTCCAGGCGGACGGCTGGACTGATGCAAGGCCACTGGACACTGAGTAGACAGTCCTGTAGTGGACAGTAGTGGACACCAGTGGACTCAGTCGTCTCGTCCAGGCGGACGGCTGGACTGATGCAAGGCCACTGGACAAGTGGACAGTTTTAGTGGACAGTAGTGGACGAGTCGACTGAGTCCCATCGTCTCGTCCAGGCGGACGGCTGGACTGATGCAAGGCCACTGGACAAGTGGACAAGTGGACAGTTAGTGGACAGTAGTGGACGAGTCGACTGAGTCCAATCGTCTCGTCCAGGCGGACGGCTGGACTGATGCAAGAGCACCGGACACCAGTGGGTGAGTCCTCCCTTATTGGAGGACGCGTCCAGTCGTCTCGTCCAGTCTACAGTCTACAGTACGACACGAAACGACAGTACTCAGGACTGTGGCCATCGACGGCGGACTGTAGTCTTGCGTGACGTGTTGGAGGCTCTGCAGTGCACAGCGATGACGTCATCGCTGTGCTCATACTACCGCCGGTGGCTATACTGGCCCTGTCTATCAGCGACAATTATTGGGGTGGCAACTGGGCCATTTTGCCTACTCCGGTGGCTATACTGGAAGATACAGCAAGACTTGAATTGGAGTTGGCCATTGGCGACAAGAAGTGGGCATCATCGTTTTGACTCTTTTTGGATCATCATCGTCTTGACTCTTTTTTGGATCATCATCGTCTTCTTCTTCTGCTGAAGATTGGCTTGTCTAGTTTGCTGTCCTTCTTGACGAGTAGGCTGTCGATCGATCTTTTCCATTGCACAAGCAATAGTGTTGTTTCTACTTGATCCGTGACTGCGTTGAAGATGAAATTATTCTCCTTGGTCGTCTTGTATAAGACTCATCAGGTCGATATTTTAAAATCGTCCTCTGATCTCGCTAGCTTTGGCTATTTTCAACGTTCAAGGTAAAAAAAAACCCAACAAGAAAATCAATCCATCTTATTCTATTGCAAGATACAGGCATGCATGATTCCAGGATTCATGGATAAACCTCCAACGTATGCCAATCCACGGACTCCAACAATTACAGACATCAACGGCAAGCTTTCATTTGCCTTACCAATGACAATCTTCCTTTCTCTTATCCTATCTCGACTACACCATTCTCTTCTAAGGGGATCTTCAATCACTCATAACCACTCTACGCTATCATCAATCGTCTACTTCACTCCAATACTCCTACCTACTTCTTCTCTAGTCATCCTATGCCATCGATACAACCATATTTTTCATTTCAAACATACAAAGAGGACGAACAAGGCCATCAACCCCGCCGAGCAAAGTCATCATCACACTCTACGGAAACCAATGGGGGGATAAAGGACATCTTCCATAACCCTAAATCATACCCAAATTCCACCCATCCAAGCGGATACTCTTCCCTTCCTTCTACAATCCGACACATCATCACGATCGTCAATCACCCTCAGTGTTCTACCAGTACTGTATTTTCGCACGCAACAAAGCATCATCCAGTCTTTGCAATCATCGTCAAAATCAACCGATGGATAGGCCTACTATTCTATTTATCATCAAAAACATGATAGCAATAGGATCGTCCCATTTTTATCGACCATGGAATCAATCGTACTAAAGAAAGTATCATCCAATCATCCCCAATCACATAGTGCAAGCAAGCATCATTCCATTCTTATCCATGCTTGCTTGAGTAGTGCTTGTAGTCAACAATTTTCGCCGACTTGAAAGTAAACTAAACTGAAGAAAATAGCATCAAGACCATCAAATTACCCCCAAACTCACTCAGTATGAGACTTGATAAACTGAAAGAAGTTCAACTCACTGTAGAAAACCTTCGTACCACTACCCGTCTGCATCAAGACCTGATTCTTCCTTTCACGAACCGTTCTATTTTGACATGTTGACGATTGATTGATTTTTCTTCCCTTCAACACATTGCATCCATGACATACAGAATGGGATGCATTGGATCAAAGGTGGTAAAAATATTATTGTACTATTCATTACGACTTGCTATCCATGGACTCGACGAGCTCTTACGCTCGTGTAAAGTGACTACTCTACATACATTGAATGATGGTATAATATTCTGTATCATCCCTGCCGGTAGAATTTCATTCCATTCATGGCATACCTAGTTCTAATCGTATGCTGAGCTAGCATGGCACCCTATTGACCATTTCTATTCGTATATGTCAAACATTTTAATGATAGTCTTAACAATTGACGTAGCCTGTTCAAATACCAATTCATCCGACAATCTTTAAATTCATAGCCCTCCATACGTGATGAAAATCCTACATTGAGATCATGGAGATAGACGTACTCATACTTTAAAATACTATTGGACAATCATGAAACACTGTTTGAGCTTTTCCAATCCAAGGCTTAAGCGTTCAATTAGACGAGCATTTCAATAGTTTCTTGAATTGATACGTAAAGTATTTTACAACTACCTGTTTTAATTGCACTATGGGCCGTATACGCGTAGATTAGACTACTGCTAGGGTAGAAAGTGGTACGAATCATTAATGGATCATAATCAATGGGATGTTATTAGTGATGTGAAATAATGTAGAGAATCAATTCATTTTACCAATCAATCAGTATCGAAAAATATCACTTTTAATATATTGCTGTATGAATTGGATTGTATCTAGTGTTCAAGAATTTATGCTATTTACCAGCAAACTCCTTACTGAAAGAACACAGCCAGGACAACGAGTGTCAGTAAAAGAGCAAGGTAATGATTAAACAATTCAGTGTCAAACAACAATATTAAAGAGGTACTTTCAACCACAGACTTCTAATTAGAAGAAGCATATCATAGTTGGTGCTTGAAACCGATACAATACTGAGAAATGGATACAGTTCAAGTCTGATTTACTAAGTTAGAATAAACTGTAGAGGTTACAAGCTGATGATCATCATGTTGAATACTACGCGTACTGTATAGCCTGCCATTCAACATCAATTGAAAATATCAATAAGAACTTTTTTCAACACTTGCATTATACGAGTACATGTGTCGGTCTCATTTTTGCTATTTTTCCACTATTTAGATTATTTATGTCACACCTATATCAGATCGGATGGCCTAGCAGCAGTACTCATTGCTGATCATGAGTATCCTGCGCGAGTAGCCTTTACCGTCTTAACAAAGGTATATTGGTATTCTTAAAATCGTGTGTTCTAACTGATCGCAAGCAGCCTATCCCATTTTGCCCAAAAGTTTCAATGCTAAAAGTTGTAGGATTTTGTAGGCTATCAACCATTCCATTAGCCCATCTAGTTTTATAGAAAGAAAGACAATGTTGTATTGAAAGCATGTACTAAGTTGTTGCATGTTGCTACTCTTGTAGACTTTAGATGATTTTACGGCAGCCATTCCAAAGTCAAGTTGGAAGCCTGGGTAAGTTATTCAATTCCATTCTTACATCGAGGAATTGCCTCAACCATCATAACATACGACTCTATTCAATAATACTAGGCAAGCCAATGCTATCAATTTAGAAGAGATGCTCAGTAAATATCAGGTTGTCTCATCTTGCTGTTCATCCTCAATTTTCTTTCCGTTGCTGATACGATATGAGTACTAATTGCCTTGATATTTTTGTACTTTATTTCTACAATATCTTGGTATAGAATCCCAAGGACGCTGATCCAATGATGAAAGTTCAGGCTGATTTAGATGAAACAAAAGTTGTATTGGTAAATAAATGCATTAGTAAATCTTGTATCAAGCGTTATGCTTAGCAAAGATTTCTTGCTGTTATCGACTTGCAATAAAAGGGCTAGAAAGTGATTCAATATGCTAATATTATTGCTTATACTGTCACAAAATAGCATAATACGATTGATGCTGTGCTTCAGCGAGGTGAAAAGCTGGACGATTTGGTGCAGAAATCCGATAATCTCAGCTATTCGTCGAGAGCCTTCTACACCACTGTAAGTATTATTAAAATGGTAGATTTAGTAATTGATTCATTGACTTCAGATAATGTATTACCCTACACCTATTTCAAAGAATAATGCATGAAAGGTGGTTTAATTAAAACCACCGTAAGCGCAATAGCATAACCTTTCTAACACCACTTAATGGAAGTAAATTTTAAGCTGAAAATGGCTTCTATTGAATTTCTGTTTTTTAGGCAAAGAAGACTAATTCTTGCTGTATTGTAATGTAAATTTTTACTCCAATTGCTGTCCCACAAATGACAGAGGTCTAAAATTGGTATAAACTGTCCGTAAAGGGAATACCAATATTTAATGAATTACATATAGTTTCCATTCTCTACGCCATATTATCGCTTTATAGTAATGTAAATTATACCGATTTCCTATCAGAACTTTTGGATCTTTTACTTTCGCAATAGATTAAGATTGCCTGATATACAGATGTTATGGTGTTTAATCGTTTTAATCAAGTCTGTTTCTATCAATTACAATCTTAACAGAGGTCTTTCAAGAAATAACACTTATTGCTTTCATGATTACCTATGGTGATTGCATATGATGTACCTATAATGTTGTTTACCATCTCTGTAAGAATTTATGCTGCTGATCCCAAACGATTTGAATGATGATAAATCAGGGTATATTGTACGCAATAAATTTGTTTTTGCTTAGCTCTTGGTAGGCAAATTCAACTTTTAACTATCACTCCCGGTATTAATTTCTTGCCATTGTTATTAAACAGTTCATGAACAGTCTTAATTAAATATCGTATTTATATACGATGATTTTGGCATCAAGGTGTAGTAAGATAAAGCGCTATGATTGCCATAAATTGATGTCGAAAGATAAAACGCATCAATTTAATTCAATAACTTTCTTCTCATATAGAGCTAAGCTAGAAGTTCAATTTATAAAGTAATATCCACAAGTCGATTAGAATATTTTATCAACTTTTAGTTTTATTGTTGTTGAATACTGACATAAAAAATAATCAAAAGTATAGTACATAAATAGGATAGGCGTCTAGGCAAGGCGTATCGATAGATTTTACATTACAGATAAATAAGTCAAGCCGCGTAAGAGGTACACAATAGTTAATGTACGTATAACTAAGTTTGAAAGCGTCATTGAAAAGGTTAATTATTTCTTATAAACACAGCTTTACAGGACATCTTAATCAACTGCTTACAGTGATAGTAACCTATTAGCTATAAGAGCAGTGATTTGTAGATACTGTTTTTGAAATACGGAATAGATAACATTGATAAGTTTTACAAGAGTGGCAAATTAAAAGAGTAACATCACAGGTTATTGAATTATTTTACAAAATATAAATAAACCAGAATGCAGCCTAATAAATAACTAATCGTAAGAGATATATGATAACCCTACAATAGTAAGTAACTTTTCAGCTATTAAACTATATTTTGACTGTACAAGAGTTGATCGTAACAAAGAGAGGAAATTAAAATATTTTAATTGTCGACAATTCGTAAATAACATTTTACATTTTCAAATATTTATATAAGGTAACTGATATAGTATGATTCAATCTTTCATTGTTTACGAAGTTCGATAAGTTCGCTCGAATCATAGTAAAGACAGTTGATTCAGGAAAAATAGTCGTTCGTTTAACCTTCAAGGCAATAAAACGTCGTCAGTTTAACCTTCAAGGCAATAAAATATCGCCAGTTTAACCTTCAATGCAATAAAACGTCGCCAGTTTAACCTTCAAGGCAATAAAACTTAATGCCCAAATAGAATAGTGACGCCAGCCATAACAGCAACACCAAAGAGCAATGCCAGAACCTGTTTGACAGATTCACTATAAAAGAATAAGAAAATGTCATATCGCGTTAGTATGTTCGCTGTGCTATGTAATGCGGACAATAATATTTCAACTAAATAACTGATATGAGAGAAAACCACTTTCTTGATGCAATTACTTACATAGGATCAGTTTCTTTTTGCAAATCAGGTACAATTGTAACTAACGATACGTAGATGAATCCACCAGAAGTAAATGGTAGTATCCATACTGTTGAGTTGGCTATTATTGCAAAAGAAGGAATGCGTATATCGCATTAGTGATATCAGTTAGAGAGGAACAACGTTAGACTACCATGAAGAAATTTCATCCAGTACTATAAAATTTCTACCTTTAAAGTAGAAAAAAATTTATATACTTACATGCATCTTCTGCAATAATTCCAAATACTACACCAAATAGACCTCCGGTTGCAGTAATCATCTATACATGGCAATAATCACAGAAATATATATTAGGAGCCTATTAGCAGTAGACTATTAATACTTGATCTGTATGGATACAGATAAGGTAGAACTATATAGACTATGCACAATGTCAAACTAGACTACTGACTATTCCAGTAGAAGAATGTAAGCAGTTTTGTGAGAAAGTTAACTATATCTAATATATCAGTAATAAACCTGAGCTACAGCGGCTTGCCATCTCGTAAATCCAGACTTTAGCAGTATTGCAAAATCGCCAACCTGATTGTGATAACATAATTTATTAGTGCTGACTGTGGATACATGTTAGGGTAATTTACAAATTAAATTTTCTATAACCAGTTCAACGTACAATTTAGATATATTACAAATTATAAACTATAAATCGCTGATACATAAGTACGTTATCTGTTTCGTTACTGCTAAATGTCTCCAAATTTACAAAAAAATTAACTATAGCCAGCCATGTTACCTCATGAGGGACTTCGTGTAATAAAATTGCTGCAGTAGTACATATACCAACCTAGATAGAGGCGAAGGAAAAATGAAGTTTGTAAAGTCGCTATTCAATGTTGGCCAGCAAGATAAATAACGAAAAAAATGAGCAATTACTATTTAAAAGTATATAGCTATTCCTAACTAAAACTTTCTTTCTCGAAAATAAAATTAAAGTGTAGAAATATTTACAGTAGTTAAAAGTATGATTAGGTGCATTCAATACCAACATCAAAAATTCCTAAATGATAGTGCATAAGGTGCGTATGATACTAATTAACCAGATTGTGAAGAAGTAATCTTATCATGCTTACTTCAGATTAAACTAATCTATAGCATAATCCAGTATGCCAATAAGGGATATTGAACACTCATTAGCAGTAAGGAATGCATATATATTTAGGCTAACAGAATTACTGAGTATAGTACTTTCTTTATGACCCGCTATAGTGTCTTGGATACAGTAGTTGATTTGTAAATAAAATTTTGCAAGATATGATCTGAACAGATTTTTTCTTTCTAGAATCTGTTTAGGTCAACCGAATTTAGTGTCGTATGATGAGGTACAGAAATAGAAGTTATTTTACAATCAAACTGTAGTAGATTTGATAACAAGTATTGTATTATGTAACTAAATCTCTGGCGCTGCGATATTATATTCATATTTCTATGTTCATATCCCGTTAAATTTACTTACATTAACTCCAAGAGCATAACCGCCAGCCACAGCTAATCCATGAGTAAAATTATCAACCACATTAGCTAGTAGGTTTAAGTAACCACTTGTCTAAAAATGAAACAGCAAGCATGATAATTGAGATACAAGAACACTAAAGTAAATCCAATTACTACATACTTGTATGGTACTCTGGTTTTAAACGAAGGAATAACATTGCATATGAAAGACTTAAGTGGTTAAAATTAGTGATAATAATGTACGGTATTAAACTGAGAATATACTATAGAAGAAGTCCTATTTATGCTAAAACATGCGTCAAGCTGATCTTTTAATGGATAATACAATAATTAATTACTACCTTGATTTGTTGTTTCTTATTTTGTACAGCAGGTTGATGATTCCCTATTTATATTGAAAAAATAGTGTCAGATACCTTACTCCTTTCCGATTCAAGTACGAAAGCTATTTCTTCTATCAGCAGTATTATATAGTACGTAAATGCTAACTTAAGTTAATCGACATATTTGCCAATTCAATTTTGTTGTTACCGTCAGCTAAATGATGATTGCCATTAGTATGGCCATTAGTATGGCCATTAGTATATCCATTAGTATGGCCATTAGAATAGCCATTAGTATGGCCATTAGAATAGCCATTAGTATGGCCGTTAGAATGACCGTTACTTTGACTATGTCCATTTTTTTCATTGATTGGATGATGCTGTTTAGTTCCATTTGATGTAAGTTTGCCCTTTCTCTTGGTTGCACTACCGTTGGTTTGATGAGGACCATTTCCATTCGGAATAAGTCCATTGGTTTGCTTATCTACACAAATATCGTTGCCTTTCGAACTATGCGAATCTCCATTTATTTCATTGAGCTGATAGTGAACATAAATTTCGTCAATATTGCAATAGCCACAGTTTATATTGAAATATATTTTAACGATAGTATGATCTTACAATACTATTATATTTAAAACCAAGTTATATTGTGATCATTGCCTCACCTTTGCTTCTGCTTCTTCATCATCATTAGCTTCGTCTTCTCCTTCTGGAAATATCTTTTCACATAGCATAAAAAATACGATGCCAAATATCGCCCAAAGTCCAATTTTTGTATGATAATCTAAGGAAATACACCAATACTAAATTAATGATGATTATTAGCTAGATGAACTAAGGATGAAAAATACGATTAAAACCATTTGAGTGCTTAATTTATGATTATTTACGTGGATCATTGTTTTGGTGCGCCCAAGCTTCTGGTAAAAGATGAAGAAAGACATCGCCAATTAAACCCCCCACAGCAAAACATAACAGAATATTAAATTTTCTGGATGTAGCTATAAATCACAAAGATTGAAGTGATTTTAAATACAAATGCTAGATAAAGATAGAAATTAAACACTGTAACACATATTGAATAAATATCGTAACGATAATAACAACTTTGTACGACGAATTTATATGTAAATACATATCAATAATGTATGGATAATGCTGACGTAGAAATATTTAAAGAGATATATGATGTACGGGCATATATAGGCATTTTTATGGTCTGTTCTTGAATCTCCAATATCAAATGGACTATATTAATATACCGTTTCTGAGCCATCAAAAATTGATTGATACATGTCTATAAATGAGTGAAATGATCTTAATATAGCTTAGATAGAAAATGATTAGCTAGAAATTGAACTATGGGTAATATACTGTATAATAATTATAAATAATTTAAGATAAACCCTCAATCGATCTATCTACATAGCAGGGCACAATGTGACAAGAAAATGTTACAGAAGACTTTGAAACTAAATTAAAATTGTACTTATTACATAATTCATTTGCTGCCTTTGTACCGTATCGTCAACATATACAGTCGTCTTACTCACAAATTGAAATTATTTACATGTATATCGATTTTTTCAGGGTAATTTTCTAAGGAGACAGTGGAATTAGTATTATCGGAAATGATTCCTTCGGTCAGAATTTGTTGAAAAGTTTTTTATTCTATTAAGACGTATTCTACTGAGTAATATTTCGGCAACGGGAAAAATAGCGTTGTCAATGTGAGGAAACGTAGAATCTACAACAAATGTTAGATAATTCTAACTGATTAATACGTCTTAGTATTATTTTTTTATTTCTGGTCCACTGCCGGTGTCTATCTTCAATTCCAGGCATGAAATATTTACAGAAGATACTGTAGTTTATGATGCAGAAAATATACAAAACAACCATATAATCTGCTCGTATTAAATGACCTATAATAGCGTAAGGCAGTTCTAGTAACCATGTGGAAGGAAGCCCTGATGAAAGACAATTATTTATGCACTTTCTCATTTAAGTTTACAGAATGCATGTTAAACCTTCCGTAACTTTATATCAAATACTTGCAGATAGTTACTAAGATTGCTATTGTTAAGTAGGAAAGTTAAAAGAAGACAAGTTCTGCAATGGACAACAAAAAAAATTGAATCCTTACAATATCATCGTGATTAATGCTGAACTATACAGAGTCTATATTCTTGTTGTCATGGTCCAAGATTAAAAGAAAATTCTTCAATTATTTATAGATTAATTGAGTTTATTCTTCTACTGTCACAATGATTCTATCCTTGAATATTCGAATAGCTAAAGTAGGACAATTGATAGCAATAGTAATTAATGGCTGATTGTCTTTTCTCTCTATATTGATCAATTGTTTTTTCCTGCTCATTCAATTTAGGGTGAATTATTTAAAAAATTGCCTTGATCAAATAGATGTATAATTATGGCTAAATAACTTGATATGACCAGAAAAGTTTGCTTAATTCATATTAGTTGATGAATGACGATAATAACGGAGTAATTCCGCAATACAGGAATAAGCCTTGAATTAAACGCCCTTTTACTTAAGAATCAATCTTAATGAGTTATCCATTTAAATCCTGCCTTATTCCCCAGAAATAAGAATGATCAACAGTTGGGATAGGCCTTGTTGTTCTTGACACGCTACTGCTAACTTTTAACGTACTGTTACAGAATTATTGTTAATGCATTCATTTTGCCATCGTAAAATAAGCAATAGAAAATACAATAATGATAGACTAAATTAACACCGTAGACTAAATAAAAAATGAGCGGGGCGTTAAAGTAGTCGTATACTGTCCAGGACGACTAGTTTGTCTGTGTTGATTTACGTTCCTAATAACGTGATAACATTACCCATCGGTGATACATATAATATTTCTAGGAAAGCTATTTTACCCATTTTTAATCTATCGTCCTTAATTCTGAAAATTTTTTTGATTTCAAATTCAATGCAGCAGATGAATATCATTGAAGTGGTAGGAACGATATACGCGTGGATATTGAAATAAGTAAAGCAATATTATGGACTCAAGTCATTGATATTGCTGATCCAAATTCAGTATATGTTCAAATTTAAAGCTGAAACCTCTATTTTGTTAAATTGAGTCTGAGTTTTGAGTTTGTAGGTTTTCGGGATTTAATCGTCGTGATGGGTGGGCAATGATTCTTTTTAAAAACTTAAACTAGCTGTACTGTAGTACTGTATATTATTGAGTTCAAATATGCCCACTATTGGCATCAAAGTGTTTCAGAAAGGGAGAGTGAAAAGGACTATGGGTACTAATAATTTATTTAATAGGTGATAGAAAACTTGCGGAATCGAATTAATATTTTATGTGAAATCCAAGTACGTCTATGCAGGATTAAAATTATTTTGTGTTGGTTGAGTTATGGCTACTAGAAAAGAATGCCTCGTATAAAAATGTCTTATTTTACAAATGACTACTGTAAGGTGATGAACTCAGAGATTTAATGATTCATCGACAACTTATGGCAATAAAATATGAATACTTTATACCGGAATGTAAAAGGGTGGATATTGGTGATGAGTAAGACTTTTATTGCGTCGAATAGATTATAAAAAATGTCGATAAAGCATTTAAAACAAAAATGGAGTTCATTTATAAGCATTGAAGGAGACAAAAAAAAATTAAGAAACCTTTATCAGTATATTAGCAGGTAAGCTTCAAACGGAAATTAAAATGTTCAGAAAGGATTGCTGATGAAACTTAAATTAGCATGCCCATTCATATTTTTTAAATATTAGTCAGGAAATATAGCAAACAGATTTCAATCGGACTTTCTTCACACTCTTGACTGTAACTATGATTCTAGTCCACATTAAATGGAAATGTAGGCAAAGCCTGTCATCTTGATGTAGTAAATATATCGAAATAGTAATATCTAAGAAAGGAATACGGAAGCTGAAAATAGATGTTATATTGGCTGTAAAGAATTGGAAAACTATTCTAAGCCAAGAAAAATTGTTTCAATGATATATATATTGGGTAATTTAATTAATGTCCTCTCCATTCCAGTATCTGGTAAGATTTGTCCCTGTAGTCATCTCATTATTACAGTGTACTAGGACTAAAAATATATTGTCTAGACTGCAACAAGTCTGCGTCTATTTTATAATAATATTTTATTTATCAATTATTTCGTATTCGTATTTTGAAAATAAATGTTGAAAACTAAAAGAATCAAAGCGGAAGAAAGTGACGACGTCAATCATGTTGTTGTGTAATGATTAACAGGAGTGACTAACCTTGATCTTTTAACTTTGGTACTGCTTCTAATGGAATAACTAGCAAGGGAAATATACCACTTAAGCCTACTAGTGCTGCCGATGGAATCGCATACATCCATGTTTCTCTCAATCCATGCAAATGACTTTTTGGCAAACTTGAATTATCATCGGCTAAAAGAGTTGTGTTCCGTTTCCGTGATGCACCGTAGCGGTGAATTTGACCGTTAATAGCATGATCCGATAGGAAAATTGAAATAATAAATAACCAGGTAAAACTCTTCATGATATTTTTAACACGAACCATATTTGTAATAGCAATTGTACCATAAACCTAATTTAAATCCAGTCAATGAATGATCTATTTTTTGTTTATGTGTAAAGTTGTTTGCCTTATGAAGAAATTACGAAACTTTTTGCCAGTTGAAAGCGTCCAAGGTACCAATATATTAAACTTGCTATGATTTAAATAATCAATAAATCCTCGATGTATGACAGAATCTGCGCTCGAAAAACCCAAAATAGATGGACTTGAGATAAAAGAGGCTGTTTTCAATTAGTCTACGATAGAGTAGTATCAAAAGCGGAACGATTAGACCTTCTTAAATGGAATCTTGATTGCACCTTTTTAAAATAGAATCTTGTATCAGCAAAATCAATCAAAAGTAAAACTCTTGGATCTCGTCAAGATGGCTAGTTGGGTAGGTTCAAGGCTTTATAACCGCTATCAGATAACAGATCAACAGACCATAAGCGGAATAAAGTAAGATTAGTTTTCAATTGAATTTTTTCAATAAAATAATTGCATACTGAAAACAGATCAAGTAGTTGTAATCGGAGGAATCATCTACTGGCTATAAATCATCGGAAAAATGGTAGAAATACTAGTAATCACTCAAGTTCTAACTTCAATTCTTAATTAGTATTCCGACGTCAATCTATTGTTATTAATAATAGTATTGATTGATATAAATAGGATAGATGTAGAAATTAGTGTAGCAATCTGAATTGTTGAGATATCAATGGGATTAATTCTTTCCCTTGTTTAATTTTTAACCACTAATGGACTAATGGATAACAATCGCTTATTCAGCCGATTGGATAACGGTAGCCATGCAATTATACAACTTTTATAATTGCTAGCCATCCCCCTACAATTTGTTAATAACATAGAACTGCGATATTTTTGACTTGATATCCAATGTAGACATTGATGTATGAATGGAGAACGGTTTCTTGTATTAACATACATTATTTTTTTTTAAGTCAATAGACACTTTCGTATCATAACATGTTTAATGAGCTCTTTTAACCCTATGGATAGTGATTAGGTAAGAAGAGAGAATTTTGTCCAGGAAGGAAGTCATCATGGTGGTATCATATTAAATAAGTAAGAATAGATAGTAACCTTGTATGAAGTAATTCCCTGTTATTCTAGCTAGCTATTCATAACTGTTGACTACTTTGAACCTTTGCCATTGGTGCTCAAAATATGTTATTTCTGTAATTATAGTTACTAACAGTGTTGTAAGAATGTTTGTTAGTTATGATGATCGTTAGTTTGTGGGTCCATTATAAAATAAAGTCTACTCTACTTTGGATGCTTATAATTAATACGATTATATAGTATGGTCCCAACAGTGTTGTCAATTTCGACGTAAAAAGGAAATCGCCAAGCAATTATGACACAGACTACAGATACCTACAAATATACTTTATATCAATTACAATACTCAAATGGTAGCAAAGGAAAGAAATGATTGGGATAGTCTAGTTGTAATATCTTGATGATAGGGAATAGGGATAGTTATTGTCCAGTCTATCAAAATTGAATGTTAACAAGGAAGACGTAATCTATTGCGTTAATAATAATTTGAATCGTTAATTAACTTGTTGGCATTCTTAAACTATTCATGTAATTATATCATGATACACCTCCTTCATCATAATTTATTACTTTATTACTTTTCAGAATAAGTACTTTATTAGCAAGTGATGAACATTGGATAGACATAGTATACGTATCGCTTTAAGTCATGTTATAAATATTGCAACCTAAGTTCTGATTATATGAGTATATAATTACTAGTAGCGTCTAAGCGCTCATGTAATATAACTTAAAGTGACTTATTGAATTGGATCTAATGTAGGACAACCTCTTCTCATATTCTAGTCTGTTTTGAAAATATAATATGTTCACAGCCATTTTAACCTTCTACTTATGAATAAAGAATATCTTTTAATAGGGTTTCTGTCAGATAGTATTTCATTTTGGTAGAGAAAACGTTGAAATATTAGAATTAAGCTTATCCGTAAAGTAGGGTTTGTTATCCAGTTGGAAAAATATCGTTCAACAATAAATCGTGATTGCATCATTTCCCTTTTGCGATGCCTATGCCTGATTATTGACCTGCAATCGCTGGCATTGAAAGTGTATTTGGCGTAACTAATTCTGATATCTTAATTTATCATCTCTAATTAGGCCATTTGCTATTTTCTACTAGTCTTATGCTACTGTTACTGGCAATATGAAAAAAATAATGTTCGTTGACTTGATCTTTCACTAGTGCCAATTCTTGTCTACATTACTACATGAAGGATCAAATGCGGATTGCAATGATATTTCGATCTTTATATTGCACAAAGATAACATGCACTCAGTTCTACTCTAGGCGAATACAACTACTAGCAAGAATTTTAGACAAAGCTACTAAATCATCTAACTTTGCTTGCTTCAATGCTCCTTGTAGCACTTGCAGCTATAATCCGCATAGCACTCATCTACCATCTTTTACAACTATTCAAATTATTCATTAGTTATTAGTGACAATATTTTGCAGCAAATCATCTAGAGTCCAATATGCTAATAGCTACATTATTGACGTCGATACAATATTTATTCTATCGGCAAAAGGACGGTGAACTAGCTATATCCTAAAATAGGAACTACATATCTCTTTTTACCTCGAGCATCAGGAGTGGCCCAACACGCTACCGTAGAGCGTAGAGCATATAACATATGATAGCATACAATGTATAGTTCTTCGGCTCTAACGTGTTCGCCCTAACAGTGGGATTGGTTAACATCGACGATGGATGTATTCATTCTTGCTCTTGGATACTGATGATTTACTGCCTGTTCGTTCATTTCTTTCTTAATATCAAGACTAAACCTCTCCAGATCCTTGGCGTTCTTCACAGTTGTGCAATAACACTCCTACATTATCCACGGTATAATGCAGCTTAGCCATGCCCACCTATCCCAAGAACTCATCAAGCTTAACCGATGGAATTTATTGAGTATGACTTAAACAACTAGGCTGCCAATTAGCGTTCTAGTTTGGCTATATAACTATACTAACCCTAACCCTCACCATGGAATTTTAGAAATAGACCTTTGCTAATGTCCGGGTTAAGAAATATTTGTAGATGTCGATACCCAAAGCCTAAATCCTAACCTTGCTACTATATCTATAGTATCCATTAAACTGTGCAGTACTACAGTACTTCTACCAGTATGTTTATTTCTGATTCGAAATAGAATAAGGGTAAAAATATGGCTCCAACTAACGTACAAATACTGTTCTTTATACCAACATCTAGCTACTGTCCATGCAAGATTGTCAAAGCCCATAGCAATAATCTCTCTATACTTTGCCATCCAAAAATCGATAGAGTAAATAAATAAAATCAAATACTTCCGCTCGAACTGAGGGACTATTTCATACTAATAACTATATATTGGCAGTATTGGAGACGTCCATCCGACATGCTGTATCCTTATTGATTGATTATAACCATCGTTACGGCCAATCCTACCAAACTCTTTCGTCGCCGAAATTTTTGATCCTATTTTTCTTCTCTAGATTGATTGAGAATTGGGCTCTGATTCTTTCGCTTGTGCTAATCTCACGATGGTTATGCTGAAAAATATTCCAAGCATTTTATCACCAGAAATGCTGTATGCCTTGGGCCGAATGGGGCACGGTGATGAGCTAGGTAATAACATTTCTACTTTAGCCGTGATGGTTGTTTCCTTCGACCAGCTTTGTACAGATGGGTGTATTTTTCAACTACGGTGTGGTAGACACGAAAGAAAAGTCAAATGATCAGGCTGTTATGCGGAAGAGTAGTTCTGTCTTGATGTTTCATTTATGGGTAATAATTCTTTTGGCCACTTTTGACCGATTTACTCATCAATCTAGAATTTTTGTCTCAACCAATCGAGGTCGTTCGTTGTTCACAACTAGACAGTTATTACACGTAAGTGTAGAACAAGATGAAGTTAGCTCGAATGCGGTATACGATTTTAGTCAATGAAATGGACATAAATGCGCCTTATTCGTGAAAATAGAGAGCCATAAGCTTAGGTATAGACTTGACAGTAGTTACGATGGATCATAAACAGCTAGGGAATATCTTTACCACCAACTTGGACTAGTAAAATGATATCAAGATAAGCATCATTCCGATTTTGGTGCTGTTCCCATTGCTATTTTGACTCGTCCTATACACTAACTACTCCTATGTAATTGCAATAAACTCTCCACTTGTATTATACTCCTCAAATTCCTATTCGGACTCATTATTACTGCTCATACTATCAGTAATCCATCATACTGATGTCATAAAGTTCTGTCCAAAGATTGCATTTTTACAAATTAAAACGATATACTGTTTGTTAGTAATATATTTGACAAGAGTCATGTCAATCAATAAGTGCTAGTAGCTATTCCCTATTACAGTTTCTACAGCAAATTGTGCGCTAAGGATAGTAAGGTAAGGAAGACAGCTTGATCATGCTAGGATAGTAATTTTCTCATGGATTAATTGAAAATGGCACAATTCATCATCAGCTTACAATTTCTAAATTCGAATTTTTGTAAATTTTGTGCTACTAGCTCAGGTAATAAATGCATTCTCAGACCATCAATAACTTTTTAAGATACTCCTTTAAGCTAGTTTCAGAATGATAACTCTATAGATGTGAGGTCAGCGTTGATCAGGAGATATTATATTAATGTGCATCACTACTACACGCGTATCGATCAGACTTTTTCCTTTTACAAGACTGATTTCTACGCTAGCTATAAAAGGTTTAATAATTAATTCAAAATATTTTCTTTGGCCTAGCATAGCTATGAGTTGATCTGATTTATGTTCAAGAAATATTCAAAGACTGCTGACTGATTTTACTGCAATCCCTTAAGTTCTTGCAGATGCAAATTTTCCAAGTGCTTCGGTTGCTAAGGCTGGCCCAGAAATAATAAGGGCTGATGGTAACTTTATTCTTCCTATGCTAGATAGTCTTGTTCTAATAAATATGTTCCTTACTGCTACTGTAGCATTAGATTGCATTATTACTCTAATTTATTAAAATTGTTCTCAAATTTTGATTGCAATATTTAGGAGTAACAATCCCTCAATTACTGGATGCTATTCTGCAATTAATGCCACTGGATACTTATTCAGCATACATGGTGTATATTGCAATACCTATCAATAGTAATTTGAGAGGCTATGTAATTAATGAAACTATTGAATCGCGTTTTTTTTGTAGGCTGCGGTCATGGACCTTGTTGACAGTGATAAACAGAGGGGTTTAAAAACACCAGTATGGCAAGTATATAGCGATATTATAGAGAAACATGAAGGGAAAAAAGTATGTCAAATCAAAACCTTACAATGACTTTGGTCAGTTGTTTATTCAATAAAATATTCATTTGCCTATAATTATAAAGGTCCCTCTTCACAAGATTGAAAGGTTTGAGTTCTATGATCAGGCAAAAAAAGCGTTTCTCGTTATCGCGACTGGGTCTGTAGAAGTGTAGTGTCTTTAAATTCATAATATGATTGTAAGTTGCTAAATTTTTTGCTTGTATTTTATGTCACGTTTCTTATAGAGAAACTGCACTGTATGGAAACTTGATCTTAAAGAAAGGTGTAATTTCACCAGATTGATATGAATTCATCAACAATGAAATTTAGAGAAGGTTCAACTTTAAATCGATTCTTGCTATCAGGATACTAGATACTGCGATTTGAATAATGTTTGCTAAACTATACACCTTTATGCTAATTTTTTGTAAAGCGGCAATATCTTTTAACCCGTTTATCGTATTTTAACATTTCTCATGTCAATTTTGGAAGCAATTAAAATTATCTGAAGTAGTTAAAAAATCAAGAGGATTGGTGTGAAATGTTATCTCTTTGGGTCTAATTCCATAGTACGTCATAGTGTAAATTTTATGTGTAATGTACGCGAGTAATATATTACTAAAACTGATACATGTGACTGTAATAAATGCGTCTCACAATAACTATCTTAGTCAAATGGTATTTTCTAAAAGGCTTTTATTACAAGGTTTTAGGAATAGTAGAGCAATAATTAATTACTACAAGAATCTAGTCTAAAATCGAAAGTATTCCGAGCTCAAAGCGAAGGGAAGCCTCTTCTCTGCTGTTCTTATAAATATTTCGTTAAATATATTTATGACAACTTGATTAATCTACAATCAGACATGAGTCATCAAACAAAATACTTTTCTCTAAAATAGTTCATCATTATTTTCTACAATCTTAATCATTCTACTTAAGATGTCACTACTCTTCTATTAACGTCTAGCCCTTTCTTCGAAAGGCATCTTAACAACTACAGTGTTTCTAGCTACACAAATCTTGAACCACAATTAGTCAACTGGCTACTATTAGTCATCAACAATTTCTAATATAGTAGTTAGCAATAATCTAATATTAGCTTCACGGTAATATCTATTCAAAGCAACCTAACTATATCAAATATAGCTATCCGTATAATCAAATATGGGTGCATCACTACAGTGACAAATTCAGAACTAATCGTAAGTCGTGGCAGCTCTCAGTTCTTAAGATGATTTTTATGTTAAGTAAATAGAACATTAAATTTTAGAACGCCTATTTAGCTGAAATAATTAAATGATTTGAGATTTGAGTTAGAAGCAAGTGTCGGTACATGTTAATGCTGAAGATGACTGTACAGCTATTGAGCAATAAACGGCAAAAAATAGTGCTGGTTGTAAGCAACTTTCTTTTCGAGTTATGATTTACTCATATCATGATCGAAACTGGTGAAGGTAATAGAACTACCTTGACTATAGCATATTCAGCTGAAAATGCGTATAACATTCATTACGTTGAGTAACCATCTAACCCAGGGTAAAATATACGAAAATATGGACATACCTTTTAAATGAATGAGATTTAAATGCTTATAAAGTATGTCGTTAACTACAAAACGTTAAAGTGTGAAAAGTAGAATAAGAATAAGAATAAGCAAAATCATGTATATTTCCGTACAAATACACAATAACGTTGATCGATAATAAATCAAAATAGTGACTTTTTATTGATCAAGCTCGAGTGGATATTTCGTTTGAAAAAGGAAAATTTGCAAAGCTCATTTTGATAGAAGTCTAAGTTAATAGTGGTTGCCACGAATTACACTATGGGAAAAACACGGATATGCATTAATACAAGGAACTTTACAGTTAATGCACCAATGGATAAAATAATCCTTCACTAAGTCGAAAATGGAATTAAGCTAATACAGGTATGCATGCCATAGAGATGCTCAAGGTAGCGTCATGTTAGTACGGTACAATTCTATCGGCATAAGTATAATCTTCAATGTCATATATTACACAAGATGCTGAAATTAAATTGCATATACAATCCAAATTGATTTACAGTCCGTAAATAATTAATTTATACTCAAAATAATATCAGCGAATCAAATTTAAGTTATACTCAAAGCAATATTGGAGCTAATCGCTAATTAGCTTGGATTACATTCCACATCCCCATCTTTAGATGCCTTCATTTTTCGAAGTTCTTTATGTAATGCTTTTTCGTGTTCTATTATTTGACTTGGCTTCTGATACTGCAAATGAAAGTTTTAAAGATCAAATCAATTACAAAAATGCTGATAGTAACACTAATCAGAAGTAAAAGTCATTGGTAGAAAGTGCATTGAAGGACTTACCGAAATTATTAGGCAGTTATTAGCGTGAGCAAGTTTTACAGCATTTTGATCTAATGGTAAGTGAAATCGATCCATGTCGGGGATACTAATTCTTTTAAAATATCTGCAAGAAATTTTCAATGCTATTATGCAATTATCAACATTTTATACTTTAGCCTATCACAGCTAGTAATGTTGGAGTAGTATAAATTAGGCACGTATATTTTACTGATCGTATGCAAGTAATGGCAAGTGATAAAATGATCACTCTTCCTTTTACTTTTTATTTTTAGTTCTCAAGACAAGTTGTCGCTTTTCATCATCAACTGTTATCGAATAATTATCCAAGGGATAGGGTAAATTACGAATTCTCCACTGAAAGGCATTCTTGCTGTATTTTGCTGAAAATCTAGGCTTATAGAGAAAAGGAACAAATTTAAGTTTTACAGTGTATTTGAAAGAAACATTGGTAAGGGTTTGGAAAAGACTTGAGCCACAAAGACTAAGACTATGGCGTACGAGTTCGCTAACATGCTACTTTACATAACATCTTAACTCTTGCAATTACAAAGGACGAAGATAGGGTAGCCTTCTAGGTTCTGGATTGGATATTTAAGATATGGTACACACAAGTACAAAGATATGCTAAAGACAATCAAGAAATTTTGGTCATGTAAATAATTCATTGCAAAGTATCCACTTAATAATCCATTACCAAAAGCCCATGCACTGATAGCAAACGATATAATTTAACTATTTTACTATTCTCTTACTTTATATAGTTGCGTTGCTACTGTGCCGTATCGATTATAAATGATTCAATTAATTATACATTGGTACCTTGTAGCTACAATGCAACCGTAGGGGTACATTAAATCCAAGATATCCCATCATACTTATGTTAACAACAATCTCAATACTTACTGTTGTATTGCTTTCACGAATACTGAGCTCTTCTATATTGGTGATATTTGTTGCTTCGCCTATTTCATATTCCCATTGACCAGAAGATCCCAAAGTAGATTTCTTGCGAAATTTTCTAACTACATGGAAAGAAAAGAAATGGAAGGAAAATTAAATAAAATTTTAAATGTAATCCAACAGCTGCAACTGTACCTTTTCTATAGTAACTTGGTGAATAGAGTCATGTATAACAACGGTTGGATGAAAAGTAAGGGGATTTCATCGATACGTAACTTCAATATGACTCTATTTACCGTGTTAATTTAAACAATTGTGGCCAGGAAATACTTTACTTAAACGCTAAAAAATATCCATTTTTATACCCATGATCTTATAAAAATGTCCAGATTGATAGAAATAACAGTAATACATGCTAGGAATAGCTCCTTGCTTTGTCAATTATTAGGTATAATAGTATAGTAATGATAGAAAAATAAATACAAAATAGATAAAAATAATACTAATATCGGCTAGAAATAGCTAATTGCTTTATCCATTATAGCTTACAGTAGTACAGAAATGATAGGAAAAAGCTAAGACGCAAATGATGGAGGAATAGCCTATTCAAGTTTACAGCAGATTCCTATTAGCATGATTGAACGCGTCAGTTATACCTGAAAGATCAAACGTTGCCATATCATACTCTTCAGCCATCTCAGTGTGATTTTTGAAGGTATAATGGATCTTTTTACGCCCTATAATTCGATGACACACAGCAAGTCATTACCATTCAAAATTGTTTCTATTACAATAGAGCAAAGTGCAAGGTGTAACAGAATCCGTTATGAACTACAGTATATGTTGGGTTTTCAAGTTACAATGTCAATTTACATATTGATTTTCGTAAGATTATGTAAAAATTAGTATTGGAGGTCTATATACTATAGGCGTATCATGAAGGCTTCCTACTAAGTTATACAGGAGTTGGTCAATGATAGGATATGATATCAGCATTCTATTCAAGTGTAGCTATGGACTAGCAAAATAAGACCTTGGCCTCACATTTGCAGCTTGTGGTTTAACCAACAGTCTAGATGGCATGTCCTATAAAGTAATACTCTATTCGTATTCTATATCTAGATAGAACATGATTCTACAAAGGTTCCATGCTATCTATTAGTAATTTAATGATAGCTGGTCAATTCTTGTGCATAATCTGTATCTGTATTGTATTAACGTTTAACCTATTTCTGTCATGTCAACTGCTGTCCATTAGCACTGGGGGTGTGTACGACAACAAACCTACATACAATATTCCCACCTAGACATCCATCGTTGGTGAATTCTATTGTACATTAGATATTCTCTCCAGGTTTCAACTATTTTTGTGCATCCTATACTGCTGTGCAATCAGTGTACTAAAATATTAGTACTTATGATCTGTAGGTTCTACATCAAGGTTTGCCATCAAAACACTTGTATACAGTAGTTGGTAAATCCTGTCCAACTAAATGGATTCTATCTGGTGTCGATGAAACCCATTGCTATCACCTTCTATGGCATCGACTGTTATTAGTATAGCACTGCATTAGATGGCCTTATACTATCGTAGAATGATGACTTCGTATTGACATGTCGTAGGTTAATCCTATCGTCAAAGTTTTACATCTATTTTACCATCTTGCACAAGGCAAGTTTTCTGAGAAGACTTCAGCATTTCGACCCAGGTAGACATATTGCAGGCTAGATTCTTCTTTGATTCTTCTTCTTATATTGGTGGATGCTCCACGATCTTGTCTTCACCAACGAAATGAAATAATTAATGAATTAATTAGCGGGATTCCGCGCAATTTCCATCCCTGTCCTGTTACCATGGGCTACTAGAAGAGTTGCCTGGATTGATCACTCCCTCAGACAGACAGACTTTTTTTATCAAATGAGGCTGTCCATATCCAAAAGTGCTTACTTAGTATGCAGCTTTCGTGCCTGTTTTCTGAATCATTGG
Organism: Trichoplax adhaerens; assembly: GCF_000150275.1. Taxonomy (NCBI): domain Eukaryota; kingdom Metazoa; phylum Placozoa; class Uniplacotomia; order Trichoplacea; family Trichoplacidae; genus Trichoplax; species Trichoplax adhaerens. The sequence goes on along the minus strand of NW_002060959.1, from coordinate 855,256 downwards.
TACTAATTTAAATCACATCGACGATCTTATAGAACTGTTCCCAAGCAAAATTTTGTTATAGATAATTAAATTTAATGTCATGCTATCATTTAATTTAATAAAAAAGTCAGTCAATTTAAAATCGATCGTTCTCATACTAAAGTACTGTCATCAAGAGGCGTTTGGCACAATATTTTGACTAGAGGAGGAAAAGGTGTCTGTCCGTCCAAGAGTGATCAAGCCATGTCTTCTTTCTAGTAGGCCATGACGGTACAGTAAATCGTTTCGAGCTGCAGCCTGTCAGGACACACTATGAACTGTCATGGACTGTTCTAGTACTGTAGTAAACAAGATAAATTAAGGATAGGGAAAATTAGAATTATTAACCAAGTTTCAATAATTATTGATTACCAATTGGGAATGAACAAGTGATGAAAAGTTACCAATTTAATGAATAATTTTCCCAAATAGATGAACCCAAAATTCAAGTTTTTATGAATTGTTAATTAGCAAAAGTTGCCTTTTTAGTTGATAATTTCCCTCAGTTATGTTCTTAATTAATCTTGAACGAGTTCCTCAGTTTTCGCCTGTAATAATTATTACTTCGAAACTATTCCGAACTACTAGTTCACAGTAATGCTGAGATCGAGTGCCTTAGGATGAGAATAACTTGATTACATACTAAAAAGGTTACAGAATACAGTATTAGCAATGAAAAGGCTATAGCTAATAGTAGAACATTAGTCTGGTAATCTCAACTTGGTAAATCTGAGAGGCTACTTTAGCTCTCTCTCTCTCTCTAAGACCCTTTTATACGATCTGGACCCATCTTATTTGTCAATATATTTTGAACAAAACTCGAACACAAATATTCCCTTAATAAGTAGGTAATTTTCGGCCTGAGGTGTGACCAATCGGAGCCTAATCATCGCAGCTAAACAACAGCCTCGCGACCGATCCAACATAGCGCTAATACAAAATCTATAAATATCTAATTCTAATACAGATGACATTATTACATTGCCATATCACGTCTAATAGTGAATTACTTCATTTAGTAAAATTGGATCATTTTAATGGAGAAATGATAAATTCAACGTCTTCAGCTGAAAGGTACAGTAACTCAGTCGGTTGTAGCTTTCAATCAGAAACGCCATTGCCGCTAAATTCACTTTTTAGACACTAGTAAACAGTATTTAATGTAGTATTTCACAACTCTATAGTAATCCTATATTTATCCGCGGCTGACGAGTACCAAACAGCTTTTGAAATTTAGGGAACGAGAAAAGTTAAAGTATGCTCGGCTACTACAGTGATAGACTTCTAGGGGTATACATTATACCATAAACTACTAGAAGAAGACCTTAGCTTCTAGTAGTCCATGATTATACAGTCCATACTGCACACTAACGGAATCGACTCCTTAAATACTGATGAGCCAGCGTTAAAACCATGTTGCCATGACAACTTTTGACCGTCTGCTAATTTCCGTTCATGAAGGTCAATGATTAAGAAGAATCTTCATCAATTTATAAAAGTAGAATCGAATAGATGGAAGCTTTAATTTCCTCACCAACATTTCCATTACCTGGATTATCCAAAAATAATATCAGCAAATCACCACCTTTAAAGTAAGACTATATGAGAAATAAATCGGCTACAAACTACAAGTTGTTTAGCTATTGTCAGTGATAGCATCAACAGTCATTAACATCCCACTGAGTAGCGCTTAACTTAAGTAGTGATATTATTTACAAAATTGGAGTTTAATTATTGCACTTGATTTATTTTCTTTTTTTTTACTGGTAATTATAACTTAACTTTCAATATAAACTATGAGTAATCAATTCATCATTATGATAATGTAATTATATTCGCATACCAGAATCGAGGGTGAGAAAATGAACGGATTGAATAGTTCATCGAACGAAGAGAAAAAGTCACCTAGGGTAAGATATATAGATATGCGTTTGCATGCATTAATGGCAACTTGTTGCTATCCAATCGGGTGGTATTATTTAAAATACAATAAAGTACTCCATGACTCGATTTTTTATTTTAATTTCGGGTCGCTTGTATGTAAACTGAAACGAAAGGATTACCTTAAATATGTGTGATAATGGTTGATAGGAAATAATTGACCTAGACGTGGTAAAACGATGATTTACCATTGTCTAGATATAATTGTTGCTATAATTATGTTATCAAATCGAACTGCCCCAAATACGAATACATCTGCTTTTTCTTTGTCCGACTTATACGATTAACACCATCAATAAAAATATCAGACTAAGACCTCAAAAAGGGTAGCGACAGCATAGGCAACTGCTTTTTTAATTAGATTCAGAAATTATACCTTACATCCACCTTACATCCAGTGCTTCACTTGTTTATAGTATAGATCCTTGAAGTTTCAAAGGTAAATTTGAATACTCTCATTTAATAAGAGTAGAAATAACGGTACAATCAATATTTATAAAATTTTAGTAATTCGCCAGTAGATTATACTCACTACTAGGTGCAAAATTAATGAAAAACATAATTGTCATGACCATGTTATAGTTAGTTATAGACTAAACTGATATCATATTTATCGAAGATGATGTCTTCAAGATTGCTACTCACTTTGAACTTTAGTATATGCATAGAAAATTGCTAGTTCCGTTCTTAAAATAAACTTCACAGAAAATTTTATGGATAGTAAAATAAATTAATCCTAAACCTGAACCATAGTTCCTTGCTAGTAAATTTAAAGAGATATTTTACTCAAAATAATTTGATCTACGGCTGATATATAATCCAAACTATGTAATTCTGCTTGATGCAATTCATTAACAGTAGTTATTTTGACAATATAGCGATTGAATTTTAATTGTAAATGACTCTATCTTACAATATGTTGTAGGGACTACTCAATTTCTTTTTTCATAGTTTTCATACAAAATACTTAGTTTAGTATATTCCTATCCCAAACTAGCACCTAACTCTATAGAAAATATGTTACGTCCCAATTCTTTCTCCTTCTTTAATAATTTTCCGTTTTTTTACTTGATTTCACTAATAAAATAACGGCATTTATGAATATATTTTGAAGCCAGTGTCGTAGCTGGTGAAGTAACTAAAAAATTGCCGCTTTATAATACGTTGGAATGCTTTAATTTTGAATTAACTGATACAGTAAGAGTCTGCAAATTAATATTAAAACCTATATAATTAATTCATAAAGGAAGAATTACTGAACGTGGAAGCTAAACTAGCGCTACTTAAGTTTAATAAGTGAACCAAAGCACTATTTTGTATTCATCGGAAGGCATTAGATGCGCTTCAAGTCTGATACTCTTGGCTGCAGGATATTATTAGTTACAATTGTCTCTGTATTTAGGCACATTTACTTAAGCCAGTGAGAGTAAGACCAAGAACACAAGTAGGAACTACAAATCGCTGGCGGTTTCCCGAATCATCTGGTGGTGATCTACTAGGAACGTCACAAGCAGTAAAATCTGTACCGGCAATTGATGATACTCCGTTTATTCCTATAATAAACTATCAGAGTAAGTGTGATACTAATGATATCATGCATACATTGATCACTGAATAACAAAATGCTGATGGTTACATTGATTCTTTAATATATGCTATAGCTTATTCGGAATTTGAACAGCAAAACATACCAGTAGATCATGAAGAAGTCAAACCTCTACCTGGTATTGATGGCAAATTTGCCAGTGGAGAAGAAACTAGAATCATAAAGCCTACTAAATCGACCTATTTCATGTAAGTTAAATCTTCTAGCGGAGACCGCAGATTGATCGTAGCCTATACTAAACAATTAACAAAGGAACAATAAACTGGATTACTAGTATATTTAAATAGATTAACCGCGTTATTAAGTTGTGAGCTTATTTAATTAACAAAATAATTACTTTTCGACCACCAAATGAAATTAATAGTAGTTAATATAATAGTAAAGCCTCAATAAAATTTAAACAGCTTTAACTATAGTTATTAAAATATCATATTTATAATATTCACGCAAACTATACTGTACTTCATTACTGATTACAAAGCTAAGGGATTGAATATTCACATTACGCTAGGGATTTTTTGAGCTATTTTAGATTTGTACGACAGAATGTTACTTGAATCTGATATATCTCTAACTCTTTTTATCGCTAACAAACGTAATTTAGACCAAAAGAGAAGAAAACTAAACTATCACCAGAAGCTTTCCACTATCATTCTAGATCAACTACATCTCCGTATGAGCCAGGTAAATAGTATAATTTTGATATCGTAAAGCATCCTTCTTCTGATAACTGCTGATTCTTAGAAATATATACTTAAATGTACGGTATATGATGATACTCTATGATATCATGCCTATACTATTTTAGATGTTATATTATCTTGCTTGGGAACTCTTTGGGAATTACACAAGCCATTTCTACAGCGCTCTAATAAACTAACCGCGTTGTTAGAGAAAGCTGGCGATAGATCAGCTGCTACGTATACTAATCGCATAGATCATAATCATGATCGTCAGATTACATCGAAATATAGAGCCGGTACCATTAATAAACTTACATATTTTTAATATTTTCAAACGGTACCATATTTCTGTGGTAATTAAAATCAAATATTTTTGATATTTAATTTAGGGCTTATAAGCGGCTCAGAAATGAATATTTCATCGGAATTACCTGATCACAAAAGGCAACAACATGATACCGTTACAAAGGCAGATGATCAATTGATTAAAATTAAACTATCGGCCAATGATCCAAATATTGATAAGGAAGGTACTGATTACTTTCAAAAAGTTCATTAATTTCATATATCAAATTTTACTTCATTGGATGTTGCTTTTGTCAATAGCAAATAAGTATTTCTCGATAACTTAGATAAACAAATTAATAACTTCGTCATTACTTATTCATAGCCTTTGCTATTGCAATTTGCAATCTATACCGAGATGACATGATTGTTGATGAAACACACGTAATTGGCGTACTAGCGGCTGCCCATCAGTTACAGTTCTCGAAATTAGAGAATAAGTAAGTGTTCGCAATTGCATATGATAATGAAATAAAGGCATCATTTACGGCTAAATCACAAAATAGTTATCACAGCCATACTTGCGGAAGGTTTATATATGCTTTGATGTCAGTATTGATATCATATAATTTGCAACTTAATTATCTGCTAATTTTACGTAGATGTGCACAAGTGATGCTCAAAAGTATCGAATTATCTAACGTGGCTCAGTATCATCAAATGGCAACAAAGGTATCTTGATCAATGCGTATTAATAGAATAAATCGATCATCAATTTTGGTATTTATTGTGACTATGTTTGATTTTATCATATATCGAGACGATGCTAAATTAAAAGAAAATGATTTAGTATAAAAATATATAACCATATTTCAATATTGAAGATTGTTCTAATCTACAATGATTAAAATTATCTTGTAAGAATTTATAACTGCAAATATACCAAATATTTTATTTTTATTTACTTTCGTAGATACTAGTTTCATCAGTAAAAGATTTTACTAATTTATTCGCTAAAAATGTCATTAAATACTATCTAAATAGCAAAGTTATTCTAGTTCTAAAGAGACTACAGCTCGCATCACTAATTATATTTCCTATTTGATAGTGCAAGCAATCTACTGTTGCTGTGGCTTGTGAAAGATGGCTAGAAATTAATTTAATGCCACTGGTACATAAGTATTTTTATATCGATTTCATAACACTTTGTTTTACTCGTATATCTATAATCAGTTACTACATTCACTTCGTTTTTCAAAAAGTAATGCAGCAAGAAAATTTTAAGTTTCACGTAGTATCTAACCCTAATTTTCAATTGCTTGCTTTGAAACAACTATATAAAATCCTATTTGTATTGGCACAGATGTCTAAACGGATAAACCTGAGGCAATTGTCATTAGATCTACTACATAAAATTATTCAATCTCCGAGGTAAAATATTGTAAGAATAGCATGTGCTTAAAAACTTTAACAACCACTCGCTCTGATCTAAAGTAATTTGGAAACTGTATTACTTTCTTGATTCTCATAGATTTTTTACGTACAATGAATATGATGTTTTCAAGCTCGTTTGCGTGTGGATTTACTTAAGGGAGAACAGTTCAGAGATGGTAATAATTTAATTTATAGAACTACTTGCAAATTTAATCCATGTTTAATTCATTAGCGGGGCTACAGCTTGTAATAGAAGCTTCATTAATGGCTATTATTAGAGAAAAATATTTATATTATAAAGTTAAAATATTACTTTTAGCACTATGCTTCTTTCTTATTAGAGTAAATGAAATTGGTACATACGTTCACAAAATGTTAAATACTAATAAGCTCATTTAACATTCACAGATTAAATTTGCCTTGAACTATAACTTTACTTGGATTTATTTTATTCTGTTTGTAGTTAATGCCGACCTATGCCACCGTAGTTCAATACTTTGAAAGGTTAGTGTAAATTTTAGCTGGTAAGCGTTATAAGATAAATTAGCAGTACCTCTGTATAGATTATATATAATAATGTTAAGTTGCTTAACATTTTTTGCATTGCATTAAATTATCAAATGCTTGTGTGGTTCCTATTTAAAACTGATATTTTGAATGTTCACGATTTTTTTTAATTACAGTATACCTAAAAATATATGTTTCCTCCTTGGTGCTGAGGTTTGATAAATAGAAATAGTACAGGCCTGAAATTCAATTGAATATTGATATTTATCATCCCTAAAAGCTTGACTAAATAGTTTTATATTGAATTGGTTACCATAGGGCAAAAAGTATACGAGCATATTTCAAATCATTCGTTACAATGGCATCATTGATGGTGAGTTTAATGCAAACTCTCTTGAAAATGAGTTTAAAGATCAAATGGCTAGCGTATTTAAGAGACGGTTATAATGATGCTCTATAGAGAAGCTTACTGCACAGGATACCTTTCAAATTGTGTTATAGCCCTGCTATGCTATAATAGAATTACATTTAAAAATTTTGCTTTACCGACTAAACTATTACATTGAATTGTGCTATTAACTAGTGATTTGCAACCAATTATTACCAATGTTCTTTAAATTTTAGTGAGACATTTGGATGAAATCGAAAAAATGAATATTTTTCCTCAAAGTCATTTCTATTCTCTATTGCATCAACATTACCACAGTGTAAGTTTACTAACCTCAATTACCTGACCATTTATAAAATTGTTTGCCTTCATATACTTTATAACCGCTTGATTATTTTATCTAAACATATTAGCTACAAAATGGAGGTGATATGTTGCTTGATCCACGAATAGAATTAAATGGTATTAGAATAGGATTTATCCTACAAGAGGTAGAAAAAAATTCGTCATTAATTTTTATCATGTAAATCTGAGTTATAGTATTTATTAAAATTTCTATAACCAATCTTTAAAGGCAATGTCAAGTCAAAAAACGAGTAATTTCTATTTATTCCTTCATAAGCTTTTACTCATTAAAAGGTGCGCTATCACTGTTGATACTACAAGCTAAAGCCGTTTTCGATGTAATTTTACAGGAACCTAAATTTCATTCGGAGTTAATAGCCTTGCATGGATTTTACTTTGAAGCCAAAGCAATTAGGCAAAGCCATCCAAATTCTTACAGTTTCTATATGCAGGTAAATATAAATTAGATGATAGAACTTTCATTATTGATCTTGAATAACATTGCTTTAGAGTAATAAACGCAAATCGAAGCAGTATTAAGAAATAGATAATTTCGATCTTTAAACGAATCTTTTAATAAGATACGATCTCGTAGTAGATAATGGCGACTTACGAATACCTTTTTTATGTGATGAAGCAGTTATAGCTGGGTTTGAAAAGTAATTTTAGTACCGTACTTGTTCTACTTCAAAATTGTAAACTACAATCACATTTTAACTTATGTGTAACATCTGAAGTATACAATGATAGACTTTTTATAATCTAATCAGATGATAAATTCGCTGGTCTTTATTTTATTAGTAAGAATGTTATCACGCTTGCTAATATTTGTAATATGCTATTAGTAAACCATTAGGTTTTATGCAACTTTTAAATGGTATAGTCAGAGGACAATGTATGTAGTTCTATACTTTATCTCTGTATATTTCTAGCTGATCTTCCTTGTTTCGAAGTAAAAGAATTTCGAAAATGCAATAAAGATTATCATATTACGTTTCCTAAGTTAGTTAACTTGATCTATCTATGATTGAGGGCCACTATAGGATGTTCCAAAAGGATATTTGAATAATGCTCGAATTTGAAAATAATATTAATATTGTATCACAAGTCATCTCAGATAAAATAAGTAAAGCTGTAGTTACATCCTAAACGTTTATTTGGCACTAACATCGGATTATAATTTCATCTTAGCGTATTCGGCCTACAGATAATGTTCTATCCTATAAAGAATGTGAGCGCCAAGCATTTTCAGTACGGCCGGAAAGAAAGGTAACGTATAATAGCAATTTAACGTCAATAGAAATTTGTGTATTTGTTCTAATGGATTGCTCTTGGTGTACTGTAGTGCAATAGTAATTTTATAATTATTAATTCAAATATTTCGTGGTAACTTTAATGAGTAACAGTTTATAAAACATTAATATTCCTACAGACAATGTACATTGTTCGTGTTCAGAGTACACAGGGCGGCAACTATAAAGTTCATAAAACAGGTAACTCAGCACGATCGAAGAATATTGAATTAGGCTCAAATTTTAATTTCTATGTTTCAGTCTGCTTGAACGGTTGGCCGTAGCTTAAATTTAAATCAAGCTCTATTTATACTGAGTTCAAGTTTGAGTAATTTATCTACGATAAAAAAGTCAGTCACTGTCCATTTCATCTTAAATAATCATGTTCAGCTTAACTTAATATCAAAATAAGCATTTATTGCGTCTATTATTCATTAATTTCATCGTTAAGTAATTAGCATTCTGTAATATTTCAACTGTTCTAATAGATATTAAATTTGAATTAAAGTCATAATATTACTAATAAGGTTGAGTTAATGACCTTATCCTTTACAGTACTCGATATCTGATTTATCATTTCTGCTACAATTAGAGAGCAGTAATACGTATAAACTACGCTAATATGTAAAAACACGCTGTGATATAAGCAAATCGTACACCGTGGCAGCTGATTTACTAAAACCAATTAATTCTTAATTCTTAGACATGTTAACTCATAATTTTAGCATGACAACTCATGGAAGAAAAAGTCAAGTAAGTCGAAATTACCAAATTTTAAGCTTAGTATCGGATCGAATGCAGTTACATTTCATTTCTTGAAATTTCATTTTATTTTTTGTGAAGGTTTTGACTGTTGATGGACTCCAGTTACCAGTATACGTCACATTTACTATTTTTTTTCCACCGAGTGATTAGTCATTGACTGTATAACGACCATTAAGCACGTAAAATGGAATTGTTGAAAATTATAGAAATATCGACTGTTTCTGGTGTCATTTTGTAATGAGCGACGTATCATAAAGTTAATTAATTGCACTATGAAAATTTTTTCTTAGTTTCTCTTGAGTTAATCAGTATATAGTATTATAGCTCGATAAATTTTCTTTGAAGTTAAAAAGTTATCTGATAACGATCAGATAGTGGCTATATGATGTATGAAATCTCCTAATAAGAAACGAGCAGGAAATATTAACTTTAGAATACTGTATAAAAAAGATAGTTCATTTCTAAAATAGCTTCTTTTAGAGCTATAAGCCGGAGACGAACAAATTCGTTATCACGCATTTCAGTTATCCAGGTAAAAACTTGGAATGCTCCTAATTTCAATAGATGCCTACATATCTATAAATATTTGTAAAAACTCATTTTAACCACTCAAGCAAATGTAATCTTTTTAATAAATTCGACGTAATCTTTTAACTAATTAAAAGGATTTACGAATTCTAACATTTTTTTAGCCATTATCCTTGTTACTATATTGCGAGAGAATTTTGGTGCTATAAGTACGCTGACCATAGTAAAATAGAAGTATTAGCGTTGTAATAACCCTTGCCTCCTAATAGAGTTAACTTGTTAGCTGCTTAAGTTTTCTATAATATAGAGAAATTCTATCGTCAGTTGCGTCTTATTGCTAGATTATCACTATAGTATTCATTAGGCTAAGCATTCTGAGGTTCATTATCGAATAATTTTAGGGTTCTGTGGTAAGAAGAAAAAATTATAGTACTGTATTTTACTGGTAAAACTAATGGAAATTATAAAATGCTATCGAGAGGAACCGTTACTATAAATATTAGAATCCACGCTAGTTATACAGTATTTCGTGTACTTTATACGGTCTGTATATACTTGTGCTATTTACTTTATAATTTATCAAGGCCCACTCAAATATCATTTCATGTTAGAGTAAGTAATAATACTAAGCAGTTGCTACCGTGGGCAATTGCTTAACTTGTTACTAGAGTTTCTTATCATGATCAACGTTAAGTACAGTATATACGGGTATATGCAATATTATAATACTTTCCTATACTTGAACGTATCCATTTAACTATAAATAAAATTTAGATTTATTTATTGAAACAAGATTATAGCTATCCAATAAAAGTAGACCGAATTAGCGCAATAAAATTAAATATAAAAAATCGTTTTAAAATAGTTATTATATAAGGAACTATAGACAGATTTCATTTATTTGAACTACCTCTTAAATTTAACTACAAAATAAAAAGTTTAAATATTAGAGGCTTTTAGCCCGTTTAAATTAAAAGTCAATGTCCAGAATCTTTGATCCGTTAATTTCTTAGCTGCATATGATTAATAACCATAATTAATCCGATATCGATTTCTATTGCACTAACTATTATATGCGAAATGCAATAACCACTGTCGATTTTCTGAAGCCATAATATGAAATAATACTTGTACGCGGCTACTTTGAAGCTGAAAAGAGTAAAAGCAGTCATAATTACACCTAAAGCTAGTTGAATTTTCACCGAGCAGTACTGTGGAACTCTAGATCATATGTAAATCGAATTAAAAAAACTTAAAATGGCAACGTCTACACAGGAAATAATCTGCGTAGAATTTACGAAGACAAACAGCTAGCTGGTTGGAAAATCGGACTTTATGATATCAAATCCATTAATAATCAGACACGCGGGGCTAAAATAGGCAAAAGCAAGTTTGATAGCTAAATCAAACATAAATCACTAGAAATAAATATTAAATGTTAATGTAATATGCGAGAGCTTACGAGTTATGGTATATTGTGGAGTACTTTTACCTATTAACAATCTGAAATGAGGAGCTGAAATAGGCCACACCAGTTTGATAGCTAAATTAAGCATGAATTGCTTGAATTAAATATCAATTGTCCGGGTAATGTGCGAGAACTTGCTAGCTGTGCTATGCTACGAAGTATTTTTACCTTTATTGGTTACAGTATTATAATTATGTGGCTTAAATTACTGACGTTACAGTACCCATAATTATATAGGGAAAATTAAGGTGCCGTTGGAATGCATGTAACAGATGCGATACAGCATGTGCCAAAGTAATGAAAATAATTTCTTAATTTTTATTGCATTATACATTTTATATTTTAAAAATTTAACTGTGCTGTAGAAATTATCATGCTTACGTCTAGCTTGTTATCGGAGGCTAGAATCGCTACTGTAAGTATAAAATCACCGATGTTTGAGCTACTAAGCTCAAGCTGCAAAGGTGAAAGATTATTTATCAAATATACAATCAATGATATGTTTGCAAATAAAGTTAAGATTGAAGTAATGAGTGATCGAGCTCCAGAGAAATATTTCAACTATTTCACTTATTCAAGAAGTACCTTCAGCATTGTATAGCATATGTTATCGGTACATTTATTTGCATACTCCATTTTTTATGAATCACAGAATTATGGAATAATTTCATAGTGTGCAATTTAAGAGATGCCCTTTATTTTTCATGTTGCAATAATATTCAGAATTATAGTATGTCGTCGTTTTATTAATAATGCTAATTTTATTTGGCAATACAAGATCAAGTGACTTTATATTAAAATCATTCGATGCAAATGTAATACGGCTTTAATTAAGAAATGATAGTTATTTATTATGATAAATAGCTAATTTTATAAATTAGAGGAATGAATTTTGAATTGGTTGTTGAATAAGCTTTAATTAAAAACGTAATTCATGGCATGGTGGTAATGAACTGATTATGAGATTGTATTTTTCTTGATATGTAAATAATTTATTCGTTATTCAGTAATTATAATCATGCTATCATTTATTGTCACGTAGAGCCTAATCAAATAATTACTGTAACTTCTCGTTTTAATTAGATTTATAGGAGATAAACGCATATATCATTATGCATGGCTAATGGGAGCTCTCAATCTAACTTTTCATTGGTAGCTTAACGTTGATCCAGAACTATTGCGGATATGTATAGCCTAGTTTTCTTGACTATGCCTACTTATTTATGAGCTCAGGTATATGATTATGGTAAATCTATCGATTGAAACAGGCTGTATATTTCATAGCCTATTAATGGAAGTAACTCCGATAAAATGGTCTGATTTTTTATTATTTAACGAACTAACTTTTTTATCCTATTAAAGAAAATAGTAATAAAAATTTTCTCCTTTAACCAAATAGATAAACGAGTTGTTGATTAAATAGAATTAATTAAAGTAGCTATAACGCTAATCAATTAAAAGTTTGCCATTCACCGTTTTAAATTAGCGAATTAATTACTCTTGGTAATTGTAGAAATATTAGTGTTAATATATTAATTTAAAATAGTTGTTATTCTTAATATCTTGTGTACAAAACAATTTATTTACATTGTTATAACCTTTTATTAAATAAATTCGGTAGTATTAAACTAAATGAGGTCAAGAAATACAATCTTGGGCTCTTGCTTTTTATCATTTAAGTACATAAATAATTTTTGAATAAAGGCTTACATTAATCTTGCCTTACTCTTGCTACCTAGAAAAACTTATAGTTATATTGCTAAATTTAAGTAGTTCTTTTGCATGTTCCTGCAAAAAAGGATCAGAGTTCATTGTCAATTCATTTTGAACTTTTGGCTATACACCACGCCTGAGCAGCTGCATCGATCCCACGATACCTCCAAAAGTATTTAAATTTCTAAAGAAGCTCAAACATTCGCACAAAAAATTCTACTAAATAGTGAACACTTACTCACTTCCGGGACAAAATCAAAAGATTATAGCAGTTATGTCTTCATGGACACAACTATTAAGGATTTATTATTATGATTGTAATCCACTAGCGTTCATTCAAGCTCATTTCGTATCGATAAAATCAAGCCTAATCAATAGCATTTCATAGATGAGAATTGAATGATTTAGAGTTACTTTTTAGCTTATGCAACGATTTAATTACTAGTAAGTAAGTAATTACTTACCGATAAAGGCGAATACTTTATTGCTTGCAAGTCAACTTATGATTCATTTGTTCAAACTCATATTGTATCGATAAAATAAGTCTAATGAATAGCATTTCGTCAATAAGAACTAAAAGATTTATAGCTCTTTAAGTTCTTAACACGATCTAATTACTGGTAGCTCAGTTACACTAACAAACAAGAGCTGATATAGGTTACGAATTAACTTTGTTGTATTAATTTAAGATATTTCAAATTTAATTACTAAATATTTTTTATTCGAGCTTAGTAGTAGATCATTCATGGAACTAATATAATATTAACTAATACTACTTGCAAGGTCAAGAAAATTTAGTAATTACTATGAAGTTATAATCTATTTTATCTCTAAATCAAATCGAAGAGCCGTATTAGAGAACTCTGCTATCTGACTAAAACAATAATTTAGCCGTATTAGGTTTGTCAGGTTATAAGCTCTTGTGTTAATGTCACGGTACGAACTACCTTGAAGAAATAGCTATCTAAATTTGGTGAATATAATATAGTGATAATATATTACAACTAGTTGCTTAAAATAGGAATTGCTCTAATTATAAATGTGTTACAGTAAATTTAATGTTGTGCTGTAAGGTGCACTGAAATGATTCTGTGAATGGACATGTTTTAGTCCGACCTTGAAAAATTAGTTAGTAGATGTTCTCACCAAGTATTGTTATAAGATAACTCATGGATGTTAGCTGCTGTAGAATGGTATATAAGCCCGTCAGATGGTTGAATAAAGTAGTTCTCAATTGTCTAGTTGAGTTTAATGTAGAATCAAAGGCGTCTAAATTCTTGTGAGTAGAGATACTGAATCCGCAGATTTTTAGAGATTTAGAGATTTATTCTACGTTGTCCTTGTCACGAAGCTGGTTTGTGACAGTCAGTTAACGTTAACTTACTAAAATCATCTTTCTAATAATTTCATCGATAATTATATATGCAATCTTTAAGGGAACATTGCCACTGAGAAAATATTTTTACATCAAAAATAATTTACTGCGTATTCTTTGATTACGATTACTTTACAAATAATTTACTGATGCAGTAGCCCTGATAAACAACATTTGAGACACCATAATGTTACAAGAGTTATTTTTTTCATCGATCTATTAATGTATTGATACAAACTTGGGATTTCACTGGTAGAGTTTATGGGCATGCTTACTGTGGATATAAAAATTGTTAACCTATTCATTTTATTTGCCATTGCAGCGCTCAAACAATCTTAAATATTATTCGTCACATTGATTACATTTTCAGTAGGCGTCAATTGTAGTAGGTGTACTATTTGTGTCATTATCTATGATATATTTCAGAAAGCATAGCGGAAATATTGATATTTTTGAGATTATTTTGTATTCTATACTTAGCATTGGTGTAATATCAATGTAAATTCAATATAAAACAAGGAAAATTCAACAATACTTGTAATCTTGACAACGATGGCAAGATGCCATACGGCATACTTGTATAATGATTGCACGATGATCAACTTGTATCATAAAACAGAAATTCATACAGCACATGTATGCGTATATCTGCATAAAGCAAGGTGAAAAATCTCTTTTAATTTAAGCACTACAATTATTGATGTTATTGACGCTTTATAAGTATCAGTAATAATTATAATCCTCATTACATAGTGCAAGTAAGTAATTTTGTAATAAATTGAATTCACGAATTTTTTTATACCAATAATGCAGTAGGTCCTTAAAATTGATAGGATATATGACATTACTTTGAACTTTTACTACAGTAATTGTGCATGGTAAATGAAGTATAATACACTCTCATAACTGCTCCACAGTATGTGGTATTACAGCTATTGCAATTAGATCGTAATTTTCCTTAACTATTTTAATTTTTATTTCCTGACTAAGATTATGACCAACCATGTATAACATATAAGCTATTTGGGCTCGTAATAGTAGGCCCCCCAAAAACCTTCAATTGTATAATTACATACTTGTAAATCTATATGTGATTTCTATAACTCAACGTTCTCATAAGTGTAACTGGAATTTGACAGCTAGTCGGTTCAATTTTTATCTACTCGTAATACTGAATTACTCACTTACTTAGCTTACGAGAATGGCAATATGTAGCAAAATATGCTTTATTACTAATGGTTGTAAAGACTTATGTAATCTATTAACTAAACATATATCCTCAAAATTAAAATTGCATAAGGACGTTCAGAGAACTCAAAAAGTATATATTAAATTAGCGAAAGTAGGCAGCTAAATTCAAATCATATAACAATTATAGAGTTAAAAGAATAAAGCGAAATTATTAATCTATATTACTACACAGTCTTACGTACGGATTCTTGTATACTTTTTGATCATCAGTGCCTAATATAATCGATGTAATGGGCATCATCATCTCTTAATGCAATAATTTGATAATAAAATGCTTAATACTAGTAAAAGATCAAAGGCAGAAATTAAGTAGCAATGCATTTAACTGGAGTGAAAGATACGAGCGTAAATTTTAGCTACATTAGTGCAAATTTAATGAATTCCTTTTATGTCGTTTTTATTGGATTACGATTATGATATTTTTTGTACGCGCTAGCCAAACATAGCCTATATATACAACTCACGTTACTAATGTATCTTACTATTTTCATACAGTATAGCTCTACCAGGTCTGAGCTAATCAATAAAAATTCTTGTAGTAATCTGAAAATTGAAGTAAAATGGCTGTATTATATATCTGGATAAAGTATTTATTAACATTTGTTAATTCACTTAACGATTAAAATACTTCCCCTTTACTATATTTAATATTTTTATTTGAAGGTAGCCTTTCAGAATAGAACAAGTTTGAGAAGGTATTGTCTATGCAAATTGTCAGATTAATGATTGGTAATATTGGTTGGAAGTGAAAACGACTCGGAATCCTAAAATCGTTGGCTTGCCTAATGTAAATTTCCTAAATTAATAAATTTCAGCTTATAAAATACTGTCATTTAGAGTTAGCTTCTTTATTTTATGAAACAATTAATCACAATATGACGGTAAAATGCTGTAATGTATACCACAGCATCAATTTCTAAATTGCAATTATTTGCTAGTAAATTGGTATTATTGATGCTGGTCTCTTCATATTCCTTACATTAAGTCATACAGTAGACAACACCAATTGCTGGAATTTCAGTTTATCTTAAAGAAAATTTATTTGAAATAAATTTAAAAATTATGCTCGAATACTTAAGATTGAAATAGTAATATGTAGATAATGCTATATTACTAAATGGATTTAATACCTGTTGGTATATAATGCACTGATTCTGGCACAGTACAAAGCCAAAAATATTTTATTACTTTTACAATTCATTTCATGGTATAGACGAAATGTCCTTGAAATTGTAGCTTCTTGAAGAAATCATGGCATGTTACGCACTATTAATAGACCAAAACTAATATGCAAGATAATTATTTGCTTTTCGACGTTTTGATAATTTTATATGTAAGGTAATGTAAGGATAATTTACATTTTCAATTTTTCCACTTTCAGTTCCTGTAGATGGATGGCTGCGTGCCAAAATAACAAGTACTAATGAAGATCGTAATTTTAGTGGCATTATAATAGCGTAGCAAAGCCAATGTAACCAATTGAAGGGATCATTAACCGAAATTATTTTAAATCATGACAGTTTTCAAAGTTGTATATTTTATTGGAAGCTCTTTTTGTATCCAAATTAGTTCTGCCAGCTAATATACGAACTATAAATACAGATTCAATTAGCATTGATATTAGTATGGCTCGTAGGATTTTAACCTAATTTTAAGTCGTAATAAAGACAGCCTTTTGCTTCTAGCTATCATTTCTGTACAACACTGAAGCTTTCACTAATTTCTCGACTTAAAATATAGCAGATACTTTTATCCAAATTATCTTCAGCGAAAATCGTAAAATATTTGGCATATACGTCCTCGCTATAATATTAAGATATATTACAAGAAAAATGCTTATAAAATGTTAAAATTAAAGCCAAAACTTACTACTAGTTGCAGGTAATCTTGTGTAGTTTTACTAACTAATTCAATTATATTTTATCTACACTATGCCAGCGCGTCTGGATTTGCTATTCTAGATCAATTATTTTCTTGTTCTACATGATCAATTTTTAATTGCCAGACTTAAGGGCATACCTTGCACTTTCTTGAAGGTAATTTTATCATCAAGGCGATTATGATAGTAACACTTCCGGATGCATTCCGATGCTTTTTTGTGATAATATTGTAAAATGCCAAAGAAGATTGCGTAACTTTTCCAGTTGGTTCTAGATTACTGTAATGCATACCTCCGTCTCAAAGTCAAAGCAATAAACAAGTTCATTCATATACTTTCATTTACAGCGTATTCAAATTATAAAATGATCGGATGATTAGACAATATCATTCAAGCAGCCGAACCTATTTAGCAAAAAATGAATGTGTTTCATTTTTCTTGTTATATTCGGGTAATAGCGTCTGATAGTATACTCTGATGCTTAAAATTTAAACAGAAAATATGTAGAAAAGTATTTGATATTTCGGCAACTCATTTGCATAGTACACTGTAACACCGACAATTAAAGCTATGCAATCATTCTGGCTCCAGATCAAGCGCGGTATGACGTTTTTCACATCAAATAAAGTTAGCGGCTGCGGAGGCTGCAAAATTTATGATGTAGGTTCTTTTATCTCTAATTTGATCGACTAACCGTTCATACTGCATGCAGTAGCTGCCTTCAAATCGATACAAAATCATCATTACAATATTTATTAATCTCTATTATCATTATGTACCATGCACCTAAAATTGTGCGTAATCCATGTAATTTACATTCTATTTTCTCAATCCATACCTACACTGCATTGCTGTATATGTTTGCACACGGTAATCAAACTTGAATTTCTGTTAACATTAAGTTATATGATTGACAGTTGTTGAACAATGGAGTATAACTGCTCGATAGCTAGCTACTGTGCAATTATTCTTCCATAATTTAAGTAGAGTAACAAAGAAAGAGGAGAAAATAGGTTAAATAGATTTGTCCTGTTATTGAGTACTTTAGTTTAAAGTTAACTACTTAGCAGTTACTTGTTTCTAGCGCTTAGTTCTTCATTATTACAGCCGCATAACTTGTAGATATCAGTAATCACTATTGCTAAAGATATATTAACCATGTATAATATTATAAATTTAACTACCCCAGTAAATAACTGATTTGTCGATACATTGACTATTTAGATAAATTAGAGCTGAACATTGATAATAGTTAACTAACCAAATTGACTACTTGCGCAAAATTGAACAATTTCCAAGTTGGTTGTACAGTAGTTTCTGTACATGAACAAATTTGAGTGGTGATGACCGCAGTTTACTTCGGCTAAAGAATACAGAATTGATCTATTTTTATATTGAACTCTCATCTCTTTAGAATTTTAAAATCTTGCTGAAAAATTGGCTTTACCAGCTACTTATTTCCGTATTCATATTTCTTGGAAATGCTGTAATTTTAAAGTCAATCCTCTTTCAAATTGAAGGCTATCCGTCTTACAAGTGGCTATAGCGAAATTATATTACTTAATTGATACCGTTATAACGATCAACCAACTTGATTTCTTAAAATTTAATTTGCACTAGCTGCTGGATATAGAACTTAAGTGCCAGTATTCCTCAAGATGTATCAACCATCATCATCTCATAATCTTTATCAAAATGGGCACTATCCTTATCCTCATGATGATCATTCAGTAAAAAGTAATCGATTACTACATAACTACAACTGGAATCGAACGCTCTCCCAGCAAATGCAGCCGTCCTTGCCTTCAGCTTCGCCTTATTATCCATCTGCCATGAACAAATTAAATCATGATGGAACATTTCGATCTATTCAGCCTCCACCTTCATTACCAACATCATCTTACATAGCACAACAGCAGTTGGCTTCTCAACCATCTCTACACTCTTGCATGCATGGCTTGTCTTCAAACTCGATGGCAACTGGGCGAACAGACAATATTCCGCAAAGCTTGTATTATCCAGGAGGTAAATAATTTGATTAAAATATCCAAGATAAAATTTTCCACAATTTACAGCTTACTATCCTCTCAATCTCATCCATGTCTTGGTCTGCTAGATTTAATCAAAGGCAGATAGGAGTTACCGCCTGAATTTAGATGGTGCAATAATTATTTTGACGCTGTCTTGTTCATTCAAGTCAGTTCCAAACACGCTCCATTTTTATCCCAACTTTTCTTCAGTATATTATCGTCCATCTATGAATTTCTTTATCCGTTTTTCTATTTTACTAATTTAATCTGACATACATACCTATAGCACAAAATGAAGACTTTTTTACAAAATGACTCACAGAGCGTAGCAAAATTCTTTTTTTTCTAATCGCTTAGAAACTAAATATAAAATAGACATAATTAATCCTATAACCGTCCCTTTGGTGATCTTAATGCATCAAAAACGTATCAGTGCGTACTTTTTCGCTATATTGGACTATATTTGGTATCGATGATAGAACTTTTACCCTTTTACGAAAACATTCGGCTTAAACAATGTCCGTTTTGATAGGCATGGAATAGAATACAGCGTTCGATAAACGATAAAAGAATTCTGCATCTTAGACTTGCCGCTAGGATAGCCACATTTTGCTGTCCTGAAATATAGCAATTTTATTTTGTTTTCAGTCTCAATAATTTCATCGATTTTGAGCTGATGGAACGACGCCGAGTACGACTCATTTGACAACCGAAGCAATATATATACAGCTATGCTATTTTTTTCGTCCGAATTTGAAAAGTTAGATCGCGCTAAATATTTATAAAATAGCTTTTATGTCACGTCGTGAGATTTGTGCAAGTTTGTGCAAGTATACGTATAACTGTATAGTAGTAGATTATATGGACGTACACTAACGAGATAGAGTAGAAATATAACTATATTATAGGGCAGTTTGCAAAATGACCGATTTCGCATCCGGTCTCGTTCAGATATAAAGACTGGATCATTTTCTATCTTTATCCTATGCCAATGGAAAAGCGGCATTTTAAGATTGAAAAGATTTTTATCGCATGATATCGTGCCCGCGAATGGAATAGGGAATTAACTGCCTTTAAAATTGGTTTCTGATTAAATTTTTACTAAATCCCAATTATGTTTCTAAAATTATCTAAAGGCATAAGTGAAATTTACGGTTTTGAAGTAGTTTTAGCCTATCTTAGCATAGCGACTGTTGCCCTTTGAATCAGTTGGTGTATGGCCTATTAAATAATTGCATGCCCTTTAAGCATACATCGTATTTCTAATAGCTATTACTTTAGTGCGATAATGCTGTATGAAATCTAATTCTAGGCGAACAAAAATGACTGTCAATCAAGGTTTTATCCACTTTAGGTTTATATACAGTGAGACTGTTTCATTAAGAAGGTATATAAATCGTCCTTCATTTTCATAGAAGATTGCAAATGCTATGATCGGTATATTGATTAATATTTATGCGCAATTCATTTAACTTAATAATTTAAAGCAAATCATTCCAACATTTAGCATACTTAACGACTACTATGAAATTATTTTAAGTAAATTCAATAATGATAAACACATTCCGTTGTAGTCAACGAGTGATATAATAAGGGTTTTAAAATATGGGTACTACAGCGAAGATTTTTCAAGTACTTTTACTTCAAATTTAATTATTAATGAATAACTTGAGGATGAAAGTTTGTTTCGATAACACTAGATCGATAATCAGCATTATTCTGAGATAATTAATTTTTTATTCCTTTATCAAAAGATTAGTATAATGTCGGCAGGGTTTCTTTTATTAGATTCAAATTTAAAAGTGCATAGCAATCGTACTAATAACGCTGAAAGATATCAAGAGGTGTATCGTTGATGAATTGATCAAAGACGGTCTTAAATCAAAGTTTTAAAACATTTATGATCCATCATTCAAGCATTTATAGGTAGAAAGTATTGACCTAATCATCTTCACTTCATCTTCGCCATTTTATATCATGCATATGCAACACATTCTTATGAAAGGATTGTAATAAGATTGTAAATAAGTATCAATTTAATAATTATAATTGCATTCCTATTGCTCATGGCAGTTAAGGGAAACAAAGTAAATAAATAAAATGTGATCAACCCAACGGTAGAATAGCAGATTATATTCTAAATAGCTTCCACTTGAAAAGAAAAGGCAATGTTAGCTACATAAAACGCTCAATTTGGCAGTATTCCATAGCTATATAACGCGGTGAATACTCAATTATTCAACTTTATCGAGCCATGATCCATATCAACTTTAACTTTAACTGATATTTTCAATTATTAATTAATAATGCTATATTGACACAGCTAATTAAAATAGATAATTGGATTATTAGTATTAAACCGCTAATCACCAAGATAGAGGGATTAATGTGAAAAAGTGATTCTAATGGACCATTGTTATTACAAGCACCGGGACCATAGAGTGAGAATATAGTAAGTCAATGTATAATGGCCATAATCTCGTTGACGAATGATATTGGTGAAAATATTGATTTTATATCATCAAAGGTAAATGATGGCAAGCATTTATTAGCTTTGGCCTACATATTGTTCAAGTGACGTCATATTGAAAGGCCCACGTAGATGTTTTATTTGCTAACCTCGATAAAATAACCGTTATTCTGTTATTGATGTCAGTCACTGAATCTAAGTGAAATTGCTTTTAAAGATGCGATTCCGCATCTGAAAGGCTACATTTTAATTTCCTTATTCTGATAGATGAATTGCTTATTTGTACATAACAGTCAATATGATAGCTCGAATATTGATTAAGGAAGAGTTGATGTAAATTACAATCAACATGTTGCCTAGATGCACGCGCTTGCTACCTTTTCGATCTTTGGAAAACAAATTCTAACACGGTTAAAATTGAGTTGTGGATAGTGTTCAATCATCAAATAGGCTTGTAGATAGGTGATAATGACGGATTCTATTCGAGATTTTCGTAAACGTTAAACAATTTCAACTGCTAGAAATAATTTCTTACAGTTCATCTTGTAATATGCAATATACTAATTGGATTAATTTCGATTCAAAATTGATCCTCGGAATCCCTTATTTTAAGGAAAATCTCTATAAATGCAGAAAATACTTGGATTAAGATTAAAAATAACCTAGCCTTCAGAATGCCATATATATTAATCAGAAACGATAGCGAATGTTTAACGATTTCAGCGAGAAGAAATAATTTTGTACAATTTATCTTGTTTCGTACGGCATAATGCTTAGATTAAGATTAAAGATCAATTTTGTTTCAAAATTGATCTTCAGGATGCCTTATTTTTTAAGGGAAACCTTTAGAAATGCAGAAATTACACTCGTATCCTCATACGCAAGTGTAATGAAAGTATCTCACAACTATTCTATCTTTGCTAAATTCTCGAACAGTAATTTTCTCATGCAGGTAGAAATTAAATGAAGGCTTTGACTACAGTGTTTAAAAATAGTTGAGTAATAATTAATTGGAACAAAATCTAACCTAAGGTATTCTAAGCTCAAAAGAAGTGGAGTCTAGTCTACTTCTAGCGCATCTATGCTGTTCCTAAATAAGTTTCCTTTCATTTTTTTTTACGGTAACAAAGTTGCTCATAATTGGCTTGAACGATAGACTTTTTCTCAACTAGATGATTCCTATTTCCAACACGAATCAATCTGAAAATATCATAACTCTTCTATTAACGTGTAACATCGTAAAAGTGATGAGCATCTTGATAATGACCTTAATCATGTATCAAGTCATATCAATCAATTTACCATACTTTGCTGACTGACTAATATTAATAATCAACAATTTTAATACGTCTATCGTAATTAGCAATCATCTGATGCTAGCTTCGCGATAACATCTATTCTTAGAAACCTAACTATTTTTAATATAGCTATCAATATAATCAAATATAAGGTGCATCACTACAACAAGTAACCTATCTTCGTCATGACTCATCGGACGGCGAAATGCCTAAAAATTATATTTCTACTAATTTGGTTTTATACCCATTTTTATCCTATGCACGTAGTAGATCGTTTAAAAGTTATAAGACAAATAAAGATTTAAGTTTAGCCCTCCTTTTACTGATCATAGAATAAATTGAATAGCTTTGATCCTAACACATAATTACTACGCTAATTGTGATAAATAATCCGATAATAACCTTATCGATGCTCTGTTTACCATATTTCATAAATGGAATTACATTATGTCAATCCTCTGACAATTAGTGAATGAATCTATTGTCGAATGCCCGAACCCTTTGCATTCATCTGAACATACTAAATGATGGATATTTATGTAAGAGTTTATAGCTTTACTTAGTGATATAATTAATTCCAGATTAATTGAACAAATAGCAAAGGAGCCCATAGTATCACTATAATGAAATAGTGTATTAGAATGAGCAATTGCCTTACCTGATAAGTATTTGTTTGCTTTACTGTTGTAATAACTTGAAATTTTAACTTGAGGAAGATGACAGTGCAGAACTGCTTTTACTTCTCAAAAAATGACGCAACAATGGAGTTACTAAGTTTTATTTCATTTGCTCATACCAGCTCTTATATGTAAGTGTCTATTGTGCGAACATTTTAAACGAGAAAAATTTAATAATCTTGGTTATCCCATTGCCAAATTGCAAAATTGATACGATAATATACCTATTCTAAAGTCCTATTTTATTCGTCATTCACGACAACACTGGAAATTTATCATTATCTTATCAACTATTGCTTCCTTATAATTCACTTTACTCGCGATCCAATGACCTTATTTTCAAGTTATAATAAAAATAATAATTAGATCCATTATTTACATGCTTATGACATCATTTTAGTACACTAACTTAAATAGTAGTTCTATTTAAAGTAACTATTAGCCTTCTTTCTGCTGGCATTGGATCTACCTGAAACTAATAAAAAACAACTAATATTTATTAAAGCAAACAGATTGATCAGACTGACGTGCTCTGCTAGAAATTTCATCATCATCAGCTTTTAGAGTTGTGTTCATTTACTTGATTATTACAGCATAGTAGGATTGAGCGATTGTGTAGAACGGTCTTGTGATAATTAATAACTGCTTATATATTGAAAAAATTATTTAGGCATAATCTAGTGACATCATTTTCTTTACCTGTTCGTTATTGTTCTAAATTTATTGCATTTGTTTATTTTTAAGATAATCAACGAGTTACTGAAGCTATGCTTTAATACGTCTAACGATTGATCACGTACTATTTGGCACTTCCTGATTATTATTATGCTTGAAGGCATTGGAAATAAATTATTCCGCTTTTTTAACTCTATAGCGTTCTAAAAATATCATCATTAAATTTGATAATTCTATTTACTAAAAGCTATAGAAACAGGATACTCTAACGCTAAATATTTTTCATCGGAAGTATCTAAAATCGCTGTATTAAAATATTCCTTTCTTAAAAACTCTTCTAAAGTTCAATAACAAGCATTAATACAACATGCTACTACTACAATATAATCTGCATTACGATGGAGTTTAGGAGATTATTACAGCTATTGCAACGTTCCATATAAAATTACGAGTTACATGGTGAATTGGTGGGAAGTAATGACTTGAAAAATAGCACAGGCAGTATATCAATAATTTATTTTTGCAATAGTGATATCTATTTCTGACAAAATCTATAGTCGATACATTATATATTATGACATTATTACACTAGCATATCAGTAAGTAATTGTTACAATAGTCATATTCAATAATGATAAGATACATAATCGATATATTATAGTATGACATCATCAAATCATGGAATTGTAAAATAGAGTTGGAACTGAATAAATTAAACAATAATAGTATAATGACTTCATTTGTAAAATTGTAAACAAATAAACATGATGACTAACGTGAAAAAAAGCATCACGGTGACATAGCAGAGTGATAATCGTACAGTAACTCTTTTTGGAGCGGTTGAATATTCTTAGTAATATTTACATTTTTGTAATGCTTATATAAGTGGCAATAGCTGGAATATTTAAACCTGTAGGTACTATTGAAACTACTGCATATGTGACAAATAAGAATTTCCTTTTCCAAATTTGTTTCAAACACTATGAGCCTATCTGATGAATATTATAAAATATACATATACTCATTGCTGTGTTACAGATCATTTCATTCTTGCTATAAGCTTAACTTAAAATTTTGTACTAGATATCTTTGCACTTACTACGTAGGTGAGATCGATCGGTCAACTTTTTAAAATTACCGTAATATTTAGATAACAGCATAGCATTTGTTTCTTAAAATGCCAATCCGATAGTGTTTAATAAAATGACTGCTTCGAAGAATTAACAGGAACTTGTGGTGGCTAAATATCAATACGTGCATAAATACCTGATACGATCATAAATCAAATCTGATAAAGACCACCATTTGGTAACATACGTACGTGCCTATGCAAATGGACGACATGAATTATGTAGAAATGTTTTCAAAAGTGCCATTCTGTGCTCTAAATGAAATATTTCTCTTGATGCTATGATTACTTGGAGCAAACAAAACGCAATTAAAACCAAAAAGCTCATTAAAATCAACCAATGTGATGGTCAATTTTGCATATTGCCATACTTTATGTAGCATTTTATCTTTATCATTTATCTGAGCTCGTGAACACAGCCACATTAGTGTAACATGAAAGAAAAATAAACTGAAATACTGTATTCTCTGGTCGAGATAATATACAATCCTATATTGAAAATAATATGAGTGATGAGTCTTTCAAATTAAGAGTTCCAAGTGCATTATGGCGCTATGTATATGCTATAACAATTGTTAATATTACCAATCGATCACTTTGTTTTTTGTAAACTAAAAGGACTCTTGAATGTTTTCATAGTTGTTAATTATATGAACCTTGAATGGATGGATTATGCCACTCGCCAAGGATTCAGTAAACGTAAAGGTGGACAGATTCGATTTTCAGTTAATCAAACAACGGATCTAGAAAAGAAGTTTGAAACACATAAGTATTTGTCACCAAACGAGAGAAAGTTGTTAGCTGCGCGAGTGAAATTAACTGAAAAACAAGTTAAAACATGGTTTCAGGTAAGCGATAGCTTGTTTTCGTGATATTTTTTCGATTTGCCATAGACTGATCTTAGTTTCTGTATGTATGGCAATATTTGGTTGCAGATATAAAGAGTAATAACTGAGAGGCCAATTTACCTGTAATATCCTAGTTTGCTCATAATAAGAGTAGTAGTAGAATGTATCTCATACATGACTTGGCAACACTAGACTATGTATCGACGTCAGATTTTCTATAATTGATCAGCGCATGTTGCACTTATACATATTCATTTATCGCAAGCAAAGCAATACCTTAGCAATCTGTTGGAAAATGAAATAATTCGTTTTATTTTCCTTTCATTAGTAACTATCTCACGTGAATTATTTGACTGTAATAAAGTGTCTTCAAAATAATAAAACAAGAGCTACAGTTTCTTATAAATATCACTATATTACTTATAAATAAGGTTCGTCCTACAAATACCAAGAACTATCTAGTTAGAATTAGACTATCTAAATTGTTATCGCTAATTTCATGAATTATATATACAATTTATGCACAATCAGTTACAGAATAATTTCTTTAGCAACACAACTATACCATGGCAATTAAATCATCGGATTAGATCTAAATTCACTATCGCGATCTGTTCGTAATTCGTATTTCTAATTAACCGTCACAATACTAATCTTACCGTCACAGACGGTACCTCGCACAACCTATATCTCGAAATCTTAATTAAATACCTCAATAGAATTATCTACAATATGTACTGCAGTCATCTTATACTTATAAATACTTATACAATCTTACAATTAAACGTTCAATTCATATATTTTCGCACAATCCTATAATTTTATTCTTAAGCTAATCTGAAACTGCACCAAATTGACAAAAAGCAGACTGAACTGTTAGTAACCTCATTAGCAGAGAAATATTAGGCCAAGATTAGCTGCTCTAATGGATTTGTTAATTACATTTAACTGCAGCATAAATTAATTGTACTTGCGATGGATTGTTAATATTATAGTGTAAATATATCATACCTAGCTGCTACCTAATAGTTTTTACACTAACTAGATTAAATTTCATCAAATAGAATCGTCGAGCTAAATGGCGAAGATTAAAGCAGAAGAGCCCAGGTGAAGGTAACAAATATTTTAGTAATCTTGAATTTTACTATGATCTTTATTTCAATTATATGAGAAATAAAACATATTGAAGAATAAAAAGGCATTAAAAGTATTAGAAAAATACCGATTCCATATCAGATTTTAGAACAAAAAGTTGCTATGTCATAAATATGTACGGTAATTGATCACACACTTAAAAAGCAATATCATGTTTTGTTTATTTGTAGGGAATCAAGAAAGTGATAATAGTGATATCGAAGATAAAGAAAGCCTTAGCGATGATGATGATGATAGCAAGATGTCGAAGTATTAGTTACTTTTAGATTTGTCACGCTTATTCTTCTATAAAGATCCTTTTCTTATAATCGGTATCGGAATTATACAGACTCTTCCTAAATGATTACAGCTCACGCTAAGATATTTTTAAAACAAAAGAATATATGCACTCTATAAATTAAGAATAATGACGAAATAAAGTATGCTAAAAGGAATAATAAACCTTTTGAAGGCAAAGTGATTCCATTTCAAGTACAAAACTTCAACGTATCTAATCGTTTTAAAAGGCAAATTAGATCTAATGATTATGTTCACTTTTTTAAATGACCATGACTTTATAATTAGAAATATGCTACCTCTGTCAAATTATGTAAAGTGAGATTTTAATAGCTCTTGCACTACGTCTAAAGTAAGTTTAATACCTCAAACCGTTCCAAGATATGTACTATTATGTTTTATGACACAAGATTTTATTTGCAATCGTTAACGAAAGTTCTATTTTTAAGCGATTAATAATTCTTTTATGTGATAACAAAAACTTGTGTTAAGTCCAAAATTTCAACTTTTAGAATTTTAGAATATCAGAACATTAAAGCAGATTTGGCAAAAGTAATCTGTAAATCGCTGGCCATCAGACTCATAATAGCAAAAACTAAAACTATTGCTAAATACTGCAATAATTTTATCAAAATTGTATTTACTTTGAATCATATCTTGCACATACTTAAAGATTCCACTATTTGGCTCCATTGGTGATTTTATAATCTACGTTTACCTAAGTTTAGCATGCACAATCTTAATAAATGTGATATTATATTAGATAAAGGAATGTTTTTATTAGAGTTTGATTAAAACTTTTGCGACAAAAATTGAGCTCATAGAATTTTATATTTAGGATATCGTCCAAAATATTGACTACCGTAATGTTAATTGCGAATCTTAATAATGAATAGATGAAGACCGACAGTTGATAAAGTTCACTACGATAGTCAATATAATATAATGATCAAATTATAAATCATAAATTGTGCAATAAGGACCAATTATAAGCGTCCCTTCGAAGAAGGTAATCGAATTTTAGGAATAAACTAGCCGGAGGAAGTTTATCATCATGTTGATAAGCGTGGCAAGTAATTAGATTATCACCGACCTATTCAGTAGTAACAGCAAGAATAGCTACTTTGTTCTAACGCATTATTTCCTAAATTTATAAATACGATAATAATAAGCGTGGATACCAAAATCCAATTAACATTATATATGCCATTACGAATGTGATGACGTATATTCATACTATGTGTCTTCAATTTTATTACTGTTGTCTATTTGACCATCATATACCGATATACTAACTTTTTGGACATTATTACAGCCTAATATATTATAATTTATTTGAAGATTTACTAGCAATGTTGGGGCTAATTCTATGAAGAGTCTAACATTGATATATAATTTCAATTATTGCATAGATTTATCATAATAGCTTACGTAGTAGTAAATACGTAGTAATGACGTCTTTTGCTAATTAATTATTAATTGATTTATCTAGCATTTATTATCCGCAATAGTTTCGTCGAGGTTTACTTACTAGCTAAGCAGTTTATTCTTCATATATCATCTGAATAAAAAGTGTTACAATTTTTTATTGCATTTTAATCCTGTTTCGGAATGCGTGAATAAAGTTGGATGTAATTTCAATCATTCTGGCTTTGGTATAACTGTTTTAATGAGAAGATTCCGATAGAAATTGTTGTGGCGATCGAACTTACTAATTGGTACATGGTAAGATATTCAGTATTATCAAAGAAGTCATGCTCGTTGGCTAAACACAATTTGGAACATTTAGCGAAGGTAAATTGCATTTTAAACTATAAATTCTTAATATTTTTACCTTAGCCTGGAATAGCCAACAGTATTTATTAGACAGTTTATCACCATCCTACTGGAGCTTATATGTTGTCACTTTTTATAATACAATATTTAACAGTTAGTAGAGAATAGTTATAGATGTTGAAATTGTTGTAGTTGATAGTAATTCTGCTATATTATTGGACCTTGAATTTAAAGACACCTACGACTATATTCCGATACGAGAAAAGTATTTAGCATACATTGGTCAATCTTTATTGTTTGAAAGCTTATAAAATTGATAAATTGCCTATTTATGAGCCTGAGCTAAAATGTAATACTTCAAATTTACAAGTTCCCGTGCCGTTTCTGACTAAACAATATGCACATAAAAAATCGTCACACATTTTCACCTGTACGACAGTATCAACAAACGAAGATGCAATCAAAATTGAAGGAGATCATTCTAAATTTCTTTACAGTTGCTTAGCAAATTGCATGATTTGTGTGACAAGAATACCTTAATAATAAATAAATTCACCAACGCTACGGCATAATTTCTGTAGTGAATATGTGAGGATATCGGCAAATCTTAGCACGAAATTTGCTTAGCCTAAAATACTCTGCAAAATATTGTAAAAAAGATCAATTCGAAGAAAGTATCAGTTTAAAAACTTAGCAGATTTCAATCGACCGGTTGCCGTATTAATGACAGTTCATGCTGATATTAAATGACACTCATATATAAATCAGTTGATAGATAAAATCATCATGATCATCGTCTCAAAGCGATTGTGTCCCTTACAATGAAATGAAAGTTGATTGATCGATACAGCATTTTCAAAATTATACAGTTTATATTAGTTTATTGAAATAAATTCAATATCTCAGTTCCGATATGCTTCCCTTACTTCCATGGGACTGAAATTATGAATTTATTATAATAATACTCAACTCTACTAGTATACCTCATATTACAACGTAGTATGTATGCCAGTGCTTTTCAATTTTTCGTAATTAATATTAAGATATTTACATCCTAGTCGTAAAACTCTATGGATGTTATTATCGTTACTGACCGCGGCTGGCTATGCTATCATTTCAAGTTCTTACAACGTCGAAGATTTTAGACGTTAAGCAAGAAGATTCATTGCTTTCATTAGGCGGAAGGAAGATCAGTCTCATCATCCATTTTTACATGAATAATTACAATAACCGGCGTTCGTGATATTCTGATAAAATTTTTACTTTCAGATAAAAAACAATGATTACGTACCCATTTAATTTCAATTTCATAATTTTGTCCGTCTGGGAAATCAATTATTCAAAGACAAAATTTTCGGATAGATTCACGATTCTGCTATCACGAATAGTGCTCTCTTTATTAGCACTAAATTGCTTTTTAATTTGTGTTCACCAGCATAAGCAGAAGAGTAAAAGTAGAGACGAAATAGTGATAGCATCGTTTTTGCATTAGATTGGTTGCTGCGTTGTGCTAGAAAACTAACGTAATAGCACTAGCTTGTATAATACAAAAATAACGGTATAGATTTATAATACAAGTCCGTAATTTGCTGATGTGATGGTATTTTGCAACCACATCAAAAGACTCAATTTGTAGCAGTATTTGACCTAATGGTCTCATTTTCTGTTTTGCACCAAGGGAAATGCGGCGTACGTGTATTCGTAGTATTGGAGTTGACTTCTTTAATATTAGTTCTTCAGCGAAGAGCTAATTGTTAGCATCTTATAAATTAGCATGCCCCCAAACTAGATATGCTCAAGTTCAATCCTCGAACGATTCAGAGACATGATGATGTATAATCAAAGTTAAAATGTACTGCCAATTTTAAGTTCAAATGGTATTTATACTGTAAGTGACTGGCAGTCTAATCTTACTCAAGAAGAAATATGTTATGCAATGTGCTTGTAAATGCCATTTTAATATTGGGTTTGCTCTCTCGCATAGATTATTAGTCGTAGTGGCGTTAACTATAGTATAAGTATAGTAGTATCATATATAACGTATTTTGTATTTACTGATAAAAATATAGGCTATGTTTGCCTCAAGCATCTCTTAAGATGCTTTTGAAGATGATTGCTGTATATAATTCTCTTTATAGTACATCTAGATTCTCACATTAAAAGGGTTAAAAAGTCCTCAGATTTTTTGCATTAGTAACTTAATATTACATTGCTGCAATAAAAATTGAGGCGTGTATTACCTAGCAAAGTCGGTTAGCCATCGAAAGGTTATGGTTTATTTGCATAATAGATGACTTACTGCTGACTCTATGATTCCTTTTCTACTCAAATACGCTATCAAGGACTTTCTTAATACTTCTTCTACTCATTGCATTTTAACTGTACAAAGGAGCCGTCATGGTTCGAATTGTTGCATTTCAGCTCTTTAAGTAAAATAATTATTATATTCATTATGCTAGGCTAATAGCGAAGTATATGCAGGATTTCTATATTCAAAACAAGCTAAAGTTATTAATAATAAAATCTAAGGCAACATTCTTAAATTTTAACGTTATGATTGCTGAGATCTGGTTAAGATTTTATAGCAAGTGATTATATTAACTATACATACACACGAGGCGTTGCAATCTCCAAGACTATGAATCGATAGCTAGTAGGTTTCTCTTTCTATATAATAATCAATGCAGCTACTAAAGAGCTTTATGATTTAACAAGACAATAATGCATGGCTAATTCCTACTGAATATACATTAGTAAAGAATTTGAATTGTAAACGCAGCGTAACAAGAAATATCTTATAAGACAAAGAAATATTATCGCCATTATAAAAAATCCCTTTTTGTTTTTATATTTTTTGGTTGTAAATTAACACTGGGAGAAAGTATTAGCTAATATTTTTTTTAATTTATGGTCAAACTACATTATTCTGCTGAATACTGCAATATACTAAAATAAATAGCTCTTTGGTAGATTTATTAAACTACTATGTTTTCATCAAGATTTGTATTAGTATCTTGGATCTTGGCTCAAACTGCTTTTAACGACATGAAAAATAAGGCATCATACATGCATATATGAATTAAAATAAATTTTGGATGGAAATCATTATCATGATTTTGAATATCTTTCGCCTAGTAGCTAATTATTCTCTTCTGTATCATCTTTTACATACATTGCGTGCAAAGTAGATGATCTTCTGACGTATTATCATTGCTATAAATCACAACTGTATTGGCTTTTATTTGTATATCAGATGTCCAAATAATTTAAATAGGATGATATCATATTAAATTACAACCGTGTGATATCTTTCACAAATGAAACCTTAATGTTTATGAATGGTGTATAACTTTACCCAAATTTACATCTAAGAGTGTTGATCATGGAAAAAATATTTAAATTTCAAGGAGCTTAGGCTCGAATCTGTAATAACGTCATACAGAAAAGAATGATTAATAATTGTATTAAATGTGTAGCAATACTAAAATTAAGGTTGAAAACTATCATCAATCCTTCTGCAAGATTTGAATAAATTAACGATATTAATAAGGCTCAAAATATGAATAGACGTTATATACGGGAGCTGAATTTAGGATTCATGGCAATATTGCTGAAAGCTATAGGTCTCATATTTGGTGGAAAGAATGAAATAAATCTAGCTAGCTCAGTTTTATTCGATATGATTAAGCTTAAATTATTAATGCTTAAGAGAATTAAGATGCATAGAAGTAGCATTAAATTACATAATTACCTTACACGAGTATATTATAATCAGTATCAAGCGTAGAATTTATAAATTCTCGCTTGAATGATATGGCAAATAAGAGTCAAGGTTATTATTTATTATCAGGAAATGATTAGTATTGCAGTTTTATGGAATTTATGGCAAGAGAAATTCAAATTAAGGTAATTAATGAGGAATTACATCATATTGAAATAATTGAATTGAAAGATCAGCTTTGCAATGAATACGATTTTCATTGGTGCTTTGGGATTGAGATTGGAGTTCCTTTTAATTTTATGTACGGTATAGTACATGCACATTAGTAATATAGCTAAATAGACCTTGATCAGTGATGTACAGCAAACGTATTGAAAAATATTTTTACCAATTTTAAATTAATTGAGACATAACAATAATTCTTTGGGAAAGTTAGTAGCTTCGATATTTTTATTTCCATTTTTCATATTACTCGTATAGTAACAAAATTAACAAATTAGATTGCTACTTGTGAGATATTGAAATATTTCAATTAGTTCGAATATAGATCATAATCTAAATTTATTGAATAAAATATTCATCTTAGAAAATAAATAAAATTAATGTGATATAAAAACTGAGCCTTATTTTTGCTTGATATTGGTTAATAGTTGGTATGATGCACATTGTATAATATAAGTATTTTAAATGCTTCGAAAGGGTCTTAAGAATGCGCATTTGAAATTGCGTTAACGATATTGCTTTTACTATTACTGACAAATCCATAATGTACTAAGTAGGCTGCGACAATTTTGCTTCTCCGGCTTAGCTTCACATTTTGTGCGCTAGAATTTGAGATAGGTGCAAAATGTTTTGCAATAACTTACAGATTTTTGGGTATATTTTTTTTTAAAGTTATAGTGGAAGACTTTCTAAACATCTTATAAGTTTATTGAATTTTGGCAAATTATAAATTATTCTTACCAGATTGAGTGTTGGTTTGATATCCATTGACTTAGTGATTTAAATTATTTAAGAATAATTGAATGAAACAATCAGACGTGATCCTTAATTTGATAGCGTGAAAGTTTAATTTAATATAATTTGTACCAAATGTAATTATATCAATATCATGAGAATTAAAATGTAATTATTACGGATTTAATGGTTGGTGGAAAGAAATCTGAGGGAGGTATAAATATTATAATCAGTTTTAATTAAATATATTAATTTTAAATTAATTTGATATTAGCTAACTAATGAATATGAAAAAGAAACAACATAAGGCCATAATTCTTGATTCGATTTGCAGTAACAGGTCACTGTAAGAAATAAGTGTTTACTGACAGAAAGTAGCAGCATTTGAGGCATGGACAGTACCTAAATCTAATTAAAGTGATATTAGACATTTATAATTAATTTAGCTTATGTTTCACCCCCCTATTGTTTTTTTTGGCGTTGCTTGAATAAAGTCAGGCCCATGCTACTATTATGCTAATGATTGATAATTTTAGCAGATGTTTTTATGACGTTTGATATATCTTGCATATGTTATATAAATTGTACTTATAAAATAATAAACGCGTAAATTCTATAATAAAGTAACAAATAAGAAAACAGTGTGGTTTCGATACGACATAACCCACAAATGCGTATATATTGGTACAACTACACTCATAAGGCACCTTAATTCATTAAAAATTAAATAATTTCACTATGAAGGTAAAAGACGATTTCTGTAACGTTGTAGGCAATTTTTGTATAGTCTAATCGCATAAAATCACCTAATTTAGAATTTTATCTAGAGCACATAGATTCAGTTTTGCCATTTAAATCTGAAAATAGCCATATCTTCTTTTAAGACATTTTATACTGTATTTAATATAATCGATAAGAAGTTCCACCTAGGGCCATTACTAGCTTTAGTTTTCATTTATTATTTCTTATATCAGAATTTCCTGAAACTTGGCTGCTTAGTATACTTTTATTACAGGAGTCATGATACTCGTGCAAACCTGTCATGCATGAAGTACAAGTGCTAACGTGGTTAGAATTTTATCGAAATGTTGTCTTCGTTTCTTGAAAATTTATACTACTCTACAGTAGATTATATGTGGAGTATCTGTAGTATATTA